>NC_056729.1:1686963448-1687334698 GCF_019279795.1 Protopterus annectens
CTAAGAATAGCGAAGCTGCAGAACAGCAAATTCTTTCCTTGGGAAAGAATTCAGTTGGCCATTTCTGTGGCTTCACTATTTTTAGCACTGTGGTGGAAAGTTACGGGTTGGGTTCAGGTAAGTATGCGATTGTTTGTACATTAGGGTTGGGGTGGGTTAAGTGAGTTAGGGTTAGGGCGCGGGTTAGGTGTGTGTGCGATAGTGACAGACTTTAGGGTTAGGGGCGGTGTAAGTGAGTTAGGGTTAGGGTGCAGGTTAGGTGAGTGTGCGATACTGACAGACCTTAGGGTTAGGGTTTGGGTTAAAGTAAGTGGGTAGATAGTAATGTATGTTTAGTTTAGTATAGCATTAGATGTAGGAATTTAAGTGTATGTGTGTGGTTGCTGTTTGTTTGATGTGCTTGTGTTGTGTGTATGTGTTTCGGAGCAGCAAATTTTTTCCATGGGAAAAAATTCACTGTTCTGAATGTTCGATATTTTCATGTTTAGATGTTTTGGGGCCGATGAAATAGCGTTCGCTATTTTCATCTTTCGATAATGTGATATAAACGCATGATATAAGGTATTCCAAACAAAAAGGATAGGTAGAAGTAAAGAGAAGTCAGGGGGCTGGAGGGAGGGTAGCCAGGACTGCAACAGTGAATACACACAGACATCTACATTTATGGTAAGTGTACACAACTGTACTATGTTCTTCATGTTTCACTGTTGCAGTCATCACATTTGGGTTGATTCCCAAAGCTGAGGATGGGTGGAGGCAGTCAAGAAGCATTAGGGCTGGCAATCAGGCCCTGTAAGACTGCTGTAACATATCCAGCTCTGGATTTAGAAAAGATAGGTAAGTGGTAATGCTTGGTGAAGGTGTGTACAGATCTCCAGGTTGCAGCTTCCAGGATGTCCCTGGCAGGGGCTACCCTGAGAAATGCTATAGATGTTGACTTAGCCCTAGTGATATGTGTTCTGATCCCTTGTGGGGCTGGTTTCCCACTATGTTTGCAGAAGAAATGGATGCAGTGTGCTATCCATGTAGAAATGGTTTGCCCTCTGCCCCTGTAGCCAAAATGACTAGCAGCTGGTCAGATTTTCAAAAAGATTTAGTCCTGTCCAGATAGAACCTAAGCTGCCTGTGCACGTCCAGGGAGGGCATGATCCTTTCCCCTATATTCTGAGGACTAGGGAAAAAGGTTGGCAAATGAATGGATAGGTTTAAAGCCACAAAAGATACCACCTTTGGCATAAATGATGGGTTAGTCTTAAGGGAACCCTGTCCACATGGAAGATAATGAAGGGTTCCACGGCTATAAGGGCATGCAATTCAGACACTCTTCTTGCTGAAGTGATGGTAGGAGTAAAGCTGTTTTCCAGGAGAGGAATTTTAACTCTGCTGAAGCAGCAGTTTCAAAGGGTGGAAGCGTGAGTTTTTTCCACTACAAAGTTAAGGTCCCAGGCTGGAGTGGGAGCTCTCCTGGGGGGGGGGGGTCTTAAATTTCTAGCTCCTCTCAAGAACTGTTTGACCAGAGGATGAGAGAAAAGGGGTGGCTCAGTATTATAATGAGCTGAGATGACAGAGGCATGAATCTTAATTGAAGAGAAGGATAGGCCTTTGTGGAACATTTCTGTTAAGTAATCTAGTATATGAGGTAAGTTGGGCACATTTGTGTCCATTCCTTGAGAGTGGCTCCAAGTACAGTATCTTTTCCACTTTTCTGAATAGGATTTTCTAGTAATAGGCCTTTTTGCCTCCAGAAAGACATCCAACACCTGTTTACTGAGGGTTCAGGGGATGAACCAGGCTTCTAGGTTCAGGGTTTGTAACTGAGGATGCAAAATCTGGCCCTCTTGCTGGGACAGCAGAGAGGGGGTCTGAGGTAGGTGCTAAGGTGGCAGTACTGTCAGACTGAGCAAAGGTGGGTACCAGTGCTGGTGTGGCCAGTCTGGTGCAATCAGGATTGTCTTTGGCTTGTCCTGTTTTATCTTTAGTAGAACCTTCGAGAGGAGGGACAGAGGGGGAATGGCATAGATTGAGAAGTTTACCCATGTAAAGGACAGAGCATCCACTTTCCATGCCTGGCTGTGGGGAGTTCTGGTGCAATATTTGCTCAATTGAAAGTTCTGAGGGGAAGCAAAGAGGGCCACCTCTGGTGCCTCCCACCTGTGGATCAGCAGCTTGAATGATTTGGGTTCCAGTTTCCACTTGTGCGGGTCCATTCGATTTCTGCTTAAGTCGTCTGCCAGTTTATTTAGTTTGCCTGGCAGGAACTGAGCTTCTAGGTGCACTTGGTTGCTCAAGGCTGTGTCCCCCAGAGCCATGGCTAACCTGCAGAGTGGGTAGGAATGGGTTCCCCCTGCTTATGTACCACATGACTATGGTGTTGTCTATCTATATCAATAGTTGGCCTGGAAGAATAAGGCATTTGAAGGCTGTCAGAGCATTCTGTATAGCTAACTTTTCTTTTTGATTGATATGCAGGTGCATTTGCTTTGGGCTCCATTTGCCTTGAATACCTTGTCCTGCCATGTGAGCCCCCCATGCATAGTCTGATGCACCTGTTGTTAGGGTTTGGGTGGCAGGGGTATTGTGAAAGGGAGTCCTTTGTTGTGGTAGCAGGCCTCTGCACACCAAAGAAACTCTGCCCTTAGGCAAGGAATGATAGGACTCATTGTTTCCAGGTCCTGAGAAAGTTGACACTAGAGACTTTTTAAGTACCATTGAAGTTTCCTCATATGCAGTCTTGCATATGGAATTAGTAGAATCCAAGAGGCCATGAATCCTAATGACTTGCAGTATTTTTCTTGTAGAAAGCTGGGTTTTGGTGGCCAGTAGATTGAAGTAGTTTGTCAAATACATTTGTTTTTCTGGAATGAGGAATGTCATCTGGGAAGTTGTGTTCAAGCTTGCTCCCAGGAATACAATATGTTGGCTGGGTACCTGATATGATTTCTTTTTGTTGATAGTGTACCCCAGTGAAGTTAGAAGTCTTTTTACAAATGTCAGGTGCTGGAGTAGCAATTCCTGACTGTCCACAATCATGCAGGTATGTGCTAATTTGAATTTTTCTCTGTCTCCAACATGCAATGGCTGGAGCTAGGCATTTTGTGAATACCCTGGGCAAATAAACATCTGCAATGAGGCAAGCTCTTTCCAGTGGTGAGAATCAAACCCTGCACCTTGCAGAATAGAGGCAAGCACCTTACCCACTGCAACACTGGGCCTTTCTGCTCTGAAGCATAGGTATTTCCTGCAAGATTCCCTTATGGGGATTTGCAGATAAGCTTCTTTTAAGTCGAGGGTGGCTAGCCAGGGGTCCTTGGCTAGCATAGGAAGCAGCTGTTGGAGAGTAAGCATCTTGAACCTTGGAACCACCAAGAAGGTGTTGAGAATAGACAGATCCAGGATAGAGAGCCAAGAGTTTTCTTTCCTGAGGACCAGAAACAGTCTGGAGTAAAAACCTTGTTCCCTGTGCTCTGCTGGGACAGGTCGAATAGCCTTGAAACTGAGAAGAGAAAGTACTTGCTTCTGGGCCTCTGCCCACTGGTTTGGGGGGAGGTCTGGCCATCTGCTTGGGGTTGGCAGTGAGTGGAAGTAGAATCTGTATCCCTTGGATACAATGTTCAAGACCCATCTGTCCTGGGTGATGTACTCCCAGTTTTTTGCATGTAGGTCAAGTTTTTCTTCTAAGAGTGCAAGTACTTGGACAAGTCTTGGAAGAATTAAGGATAAGTCATTGTGAGATTTTACCATAGGATGCTAGCTTACTACTCCCTGTTTTAGAGGTGGGACCACTCCATTGCTTAGATCTGTGCATACCCTGAGACTGTAATCGTGGTGGTATGCTGCCCCTGAGTTAGGACTGAGAAGGTATGGGAGGGACTGGAAAGGACCAGTTTTTTGAAGGCCAATACCTACTGAATCTAGGTGGCTGTACCTGCAGGAAATACTTAAGAGTTTGCATAGATTTAGCTTTTTCCTCCATCTTTTTGAGGACTTCTTCTACTTTATTGCCAAACAGGCGTTCTTGATTTAGTGGTGCATCTAGTAATTTTGCTTTGACGTAGTCTGGCAAGATATGTTCCTTAAACCAAGCATGCCTTCTAAGAACAGGCCCAGTGACAGCAGCCCTGCAAGATGCTTCTAAGGCAAGAAAACCGCATTGCAAAGTATGTTTTCCAACTTGGTTAACAGAATGCATTAACTCTTGTAAATCTTTATGTTCTGCACAATCAGGAATTAACATCATTTTCTGTTTAATTAGCTCCATAATATGTTGCTGATACTTTAACATATGAAACTGGCAATTTAAAGCCCTGATGGCAAGAGTAGCAGAGGTGTATATCTTCTTACCCCATCTATCTAAAGCCCTAGAGTCCCTGCCCGAAGGGGTAGGGCTTTTGGCTATTGTAGCCTTAATGCCTTTAGGTCCCTGGGAACTGGTCTCCGGATCTGCAGTAAGATTCTTAAAGAGAAACTTGTGGGAGTCAGGTACTCTGTAGTACCTGTCAGGATTCCTGACCGCTGGAGGCAAGGTATCAGGGATAAGGCTGGATTCCAAGAAGACATCATCTACAATCTCTAGAACAGGGGGTATAGCTAGATGCCTGTGCTGAGGCAAGTCTAAAAATTCTCTGAGTCTCTTTTTGGACTGTGGGTATTCCTGGCATTCCCAGCGGAAATGCTCTCTTAAGGTATGCAAGGTTTTACTAAAGGAAAAGTCCTCTGGAGGGGAGGCAGATGGGATGTAATCCTCTGCATCTGAATCCTCATAGGTAGATAAGGGAATCTCCTGGTAATCAGAGGGATCAGAGTCATCAGGCTCACGGTCTGTAGAATCAGAAGGAAAATCAATCCTTTGTCTCATAGAGGGGGAAGGCTGGCTTCCCCTAATTAAAGTTATTAGGTCTTCAGCCATTCTAAGCATTTGTTTCCATGGCATGGGAGCTTGAGCATATGCTTTGGTCGTTGGTTTTCTAGACGAAATGTGAACTCTGGGCCTGAGAAACTTGGTAGTTTTAGTCAAAAATGAAGATGTCAGTTTAATACGAACATCCGAAGGTTGGAATACACCCTCAGAAGCCGGTGTCTGCACAGCAGCTCCGGACCCATCCAAGGTGGAGACATTCACAGGATCCATAGTCAAAGAAGCAACTTGCACATTCCAGACTCCGAAAGGGTCTTAGCAGAGGCCTGCGAATCTGTAGAAATGGGTATCAGGGGCTGCGAAGGTGCTTCACTGAGTACCAACCTATGCGGTCTGTCTCTGTCTTTATACTTACATTTTTTTCAGAAGATCGGTAGTCGGGTGGCTTATCGAAGCCATTTCAGAATATGGAGAATAAGAGCAAAAGAATTTAGTGACAAAAATAGCCCGATGAATAATTTGGGTGTTGAACAAGGCACAAAACCGACAGCGAGGAACATCGTGGTCTAAGCCTAAACAGATGGTGCAGTAAGAATGAAAATCTCTGTGAGGTATTTCCACAGGCCAGACAATTATTAACTTTTTCTGACATTGGTTAGAGCAAGAAAAAAGGATCCCTAATGGGGTACTTATCTTTTAGAAGACTTCAGGTCTGAAACTCGAAAAATGAAAATTTCAGGAGGCGGCTGACCCGCACTTGCGAAATGCTTCTGCTTCAGACACTGCACGGCAAGAAAGACTGATGTAATGGTGTCGGCTGCATGTTTTATGCCCATGACGTCCTGACGTCATGGAAGAAGCGACATCATCTGATGCAGAAATCCCAGGACTCTGGTATTCAGGCTGACTGAGGGCTACCTGCAGGCAGATAACCCAAATGTGATGACTGCAACAGTGAAACACGAAGAACATCAACAGATTGAGTTCTTGCTCACAGTGAATGAAATGGCCCAACACCAACATGTTGTTCCTATAAATTGGAGTGTGTTTCCATGCAATTGCCTATGGGAATGTTACCACAGCTCTTCCACATGCAATCAGCTAGGGGAGGACTGCAATTCATGCAGAGACCATCAGATGATCATGAGCATTACCTAAAATACACATGCTGCTGCCTAAGCAAAGCAGGTGTAGGCCTCCACATCCACCAGTGAGGGAGTGAGAGAGGCAGACAGAGGCAAAGACAAGTCAGGGAGGGGTGGGAGAGTAAAACTTAAGCATGCTTGTGTCACACACCTACCAGCACAGGGTATCAAACCCCTGATGACTATGCAGTGCTATCACAGTTCTATGCAGTTACTGGATGCGCCACATAGGTTACCTGTTGTGGAGTTCTCAGAACATATATGTGATGGTGAGTGACATCTGCAACAGGGATATGGTAGCTATATGGTAAGTGAAGTACATGTGCCTGTCCACATGAACAGGTGCCAGTGTCAACACAGCCACACTCTTACAGGGATGCACACACATTGACACACTTGGCAGGGCCAGGATTACAACTCATCACTATTTCATAGGTTCATAGGTTGGTACTAGGCTATCAGCCCTAGGGCCTATACAAGCCTAGCCATAACAATTTCTTGGCTATCTCTTCCCATGCTATTTACTTCCCTGGACCCCTGTCTAGCAGGGCAACTGATGTGATCCCCGGGGTGAATTTCCTTTCTCCCATCCAATCGTCAAGGTTCCTTTTGAAGAGGGCCAAAGAGGCACTCTGCTTGACATGTATGGGCAGTCTATTCCCGAGTCTGGGGAGTCTCTGGGTCAGGAACCTATCCTTCCAGCATGTTTTTTTTATTGTGATGACAAGGTTTAGATCCCTGGAGCATGTGGCTCTGAGGGATTGGGATTTCTTTAAGTGTAGCATGTCCAACAGCTCTGGGTTTGAAATGGCCTTGTATGTTAAGCAGAGATTGCCTTTGAGTAGACGATATGCGACAGAGTATAGCTGGAGTTTTTTAAGGCGGTCAGCATAGGGCATCTGCTTTAGGCCTGTGATTCTTTTAGTGAGGTATTTCTACGGCCTTTCCAGTTGTTGCAGATGTCTTGAGAGGTAAATACCAAATGGGGCGTTGTATTCTATAATGGGTCTAATGAGGGATGAGTACAGTGGGACAATGACCTCCTTTTTTCTGGTTGAAAATCCCTTAGTGATGAGGTGTGCCACATAGAAGGATTTCCTGACTATTGTGGTGATGTGGTTATCGAAGGTGAGACCACTGTTCACCTGTGTCCCTAAGTCTCTTATCACACCTTCGGTGTTTAGTGTACTGCCACCTATGTGGTAATTCATGGGTACATGTTTTTTCCCAAAGGGGATAACTATACATTTCTTGGCATTGAGTTTGAGCCCATGGCTCTGGCACCAAGCATCTGTTTCTGTAAGGCCCTTTTGTAGAGTATCCACATCATTTGGGGATTCAATAATGTCTCCCAGTTTGCAGTCATCTGCAAACTTTGTTAGCCAGAGTCCCTTAGTGTTGGCCTGTACTTCAGAGAAATAGATGCCAAACAAGAGCAGTCCCAGGACTGAACCCTGACGTACTCCACTTGTCACTTGTCTGGAGCTGGATTTAGAGTCGGCTACTTTTACAGTGTGGGTTCTGTCAGTAAGCCAGTTGACAACCCATTGGGTGACATAGGGATTAATGCCCAGCTTAGTAAGTTTATCTATGATTCCAGAGTGGGGGGTGGTGTCAAAGGCCTTGGCGAGGTCTAGATAGGCTGTGTGGAACACCTTACCCTTGTCCATGGCTCTGGAGACTGATTCAAAGAAGTCAATCAGGTTCAGGAGACAAGATCGGCCCTTCATGAACCCAAACTTGATGGGGTCCGGTGTTTGACGGTTTCCAATGTCTTTGTTTATAGGTTCCATGATAATACACTCCATAGCCTTGCAGATAAGGCTCGTCAGACTGATGGGATGGTAGTTTCTGGGATCCAAGGTGAATCCCCCCTTGTGGAGTGGGATAACTGTAGCTCTGTGCCACTCAGTGGGCACGAAACTTGAGGTGAGGCTATGATTAAACATGACACTTAGGTGAGGTGCCACTTCATATTGTAGTTCATGTAGTACACAGCCCGGGATGTCATCTGGTCCCATGGATGCTGTATTCTTAGCTTTGGAGAGTGCATTTTTTTTCCTTTGTGGCTGTTATTACCAGGATTTGGCAATCTTCCAGTATTGAGATGGGCCGTTTAAGGGGTGAGAGGGGGGGGTGAAGTTGGCACTGAATCGATCTGCCAGGATATTGGCAATATCCTTGGGATCAGTATATTGCATGCCATTCTGTTTTAGCTCAGAGCAGATCTGAACATTGCCATTTAGATTCTTGACATAGTTATAGAATGCCTTGTGGTTGTCTTTGGAATCTTTGGCAATTTTATTTTCATAACTAGCTTTGGAGGATTTTATGAGGGATCTCAGTTTCTTACGGAGGCTGGTAAGGGAGTTTTTTGCATCCTGGGATTTCCCTCTTTTCTGCAACAGTTTCTTCCTTTCGTTGTAAAGTTTGTTTTTGGCAGGGGACCACCAGATTGGCTTCCTTTTTTTGGAGGAGAGCATCTTGGTTCTATTACGGATGGCATGATTCATGCATGAGTGGATGTGCTCATACAGTGCCTTAGTGTAGGATTCAGCAGTTGAACTTTCATTTCCCGTCTGCATGGGTGTCATGAAGTTTGTCACTTCTGACTTGAGTAGCATGAAGTTGGCTTTGGAGAAGTTTTTTATGGAGGTTTCCTTACTGGGGTGTGGGATGTGGATGTTAAGGGTGATTAGCTTATGGTCAGACCTGACTAACGAGGGTTGACCAAAGGTGTGGAGCATCGATTTCCCATGTTGGTAATGACCAGGTCTAGGATATTGGAGCCCCTGGTGGGACTATGGATTAGCTGATCCAGGGCATTAGAATTTATGAATTCCAAGAACCATTGGGCAGAGGTTTTGGTACATGAGTAGTTTTCCCAGTTAATGGCAGGGTAGTTAAAATCACCCAGTAATAGGGTGTTTGGTTCTATCTTAATATTTTCCAGTATGTTTAGAAAGGTGTAGTGAAAATCTTGGGGCATGGTGGGGGATATGTAGCAAAGTAAAATTTGGATTGCAGTCTTACCTAGTGTTAGTTGCACCTGGAGAATATCAGACGCATTGTGTTGGGCAACTAGCCTGGTGGTGTGAATACCTTTGGTGAATATGGACACTCCTCCACCTTTAGTGTTTCGGTCCTGGTTTGGTGGCCAAAAAGTGTGGTAAGAGTGGTAGCCTGGTATTGCAGGGGTGCTCTCTGGAGCCTTGAACCAGGTCTCAGTTACTGCACAGATATCGATGTTCTACATTTTTAGGAGTGCCTCGGAGAGTGCATTTTGAGGTTTAGACTTCTAGCATTGAGTAGCATTACCATCAGATTTTGCATGCTTGTACCTGTTACGGTGGTGGTTTTGTTCTTTGAACTTTGACTAAAAAAGGCACTATAGGGGTGGCAAGAGCCTTAGCCAGTAACCTGAATCCCAGGGGCGACAGGTGTAGACCATCTCTGGCAAAGCATCGTGGTCTATCGATTATGTTGTCCCAGGCAGGCAGATACTGGATCCCCTTTGAATGACACCAGAAGCTTAGCCAATTGTTGAAGTCAATCATTTTGTCCTTATATTGTGGTATCATTCTGGGTGAAGGCAGGATGCTACTCAGGGCTAGGATTATACCTGCCTGGGCCACATGATCCGAGATCTCTTCTATGTCTCTTTTCATGTAGTCCAGGGAGGTACGTCTCAAGTCATTCACTCCAACATGGACAATGACAGAGTCATATTTGTACTTGTTGTGGAGTGACTTGAGTGCATGCGTTATGTGGTGGATCTTGGCACCCGACAGGCAGCTGACTGTAATTTTCTCCTTGTTCAAACTGGTGAGTGGGACATCAGTGTGCTGGACTATAGAGTCATCTATGACTAAAGTGTTAGGTACGTTGTCTTGCCTTAGGGGCTGTTGCTGGGTGGCACACTGGTGTTGTGAGCTATGTGACACTTTGGTTGTAATTGGTGTTTGTTTGCATTTCAGCTTTAGAGGTCCTTGCTGCTTGGGCAGGTTACAGTTAAGGGCCTCCGCATATGTGGATTAAGTGTTGCTATATGTGGGTGTTGGTGGTGTGGGTTTAGAAGGGCTATGTGTTGCTTGAGGTGTAGTGTGGGTGTTAACCCTCTCCTCTTGACTGTCTAGCACAATCTTGGGTGGAGAGAGCTTTGCTTCCAGTTTGGCTATGTAAGTGCACCTCTCACAGGTTGTAGTGTTGGGTGGTAGGAGGAGAGAGTTGTCTGTGTACATGAGGCAATTGCTGCATTGCCCCAGTATGCCCAGATTCACCAGGTGGACAGAAGAAATCACCGGAAGCTGACCCTTGGACATGCCTGGTTTGGTGCTTTTTTTGTAAAGTACAGGAGCTGTTTTCCCTTACCTTAGCAAGGTACTTTGCAATTATAGGTTGTTTAGTGCCTATGATTAATTTCTCCTTATTAACAAGGAGAGTTGAGTGCTTGTATCAGTTTAAGGCTTCCTAGTGCTTTCCAGCAGGTATTAGAGCAAGTGCTAGTCACAGGGATGCTTAAAGGTAAGATGAAAAAAATGCACACTACAGTGTGCACTAGAGAAGTTAGATATGAAAGTAGGTAACTTAAGTTTTGCCTGTTTAAAAAGATAAGGTTTAGTGGAGAGTTACTATTTTTAAAACAGCAAGATGGATTGAAAGGGGTGGTCACTTTTGTATTCTGGTACTATGGAATATAGTAGGATGGCCAATAAATTTAAATAGTTGAAGGGGTGTGATTTCAAAAATGATAATTTTGTGATTACTCACCCAAGCCAGTGAAAGCAGAGAGGAAATGAGATATCTGGTCAGATTAACATAAGATGCAGGCAACTAGAAAGACAGTGGTATTTAACAAGACAACTGTAACTGGGGGGAGGGTGGCAAAAATTTCTGCCTGACTCAGAAGAGACAGAGCTGTGGTCTCTTTTGAAGTTTTAATATGCAGTTAAAGCAGAATGCAAGTAAAACACAAGGTAAATAAAACAAACCACAGTATTCAAAATATAAAAAGGCAATAAATAATACAAAATACAGCAAATAAAAGCAAACTAACCTTTCCTTCACAGCAAAGTGTAGCAGAGTCTGGATGAGCCTTTCTGGTAAAGCTCTGAAATGTTTTATTTTACCCCTTAAATAGAAGGTTTAGTTCCTAGCTCCACCCCCTCAGTTCACAAATGATTAACCTTAAGTGACCTCTTCTATCTTATGAATGAGTCCTTAATTGATCAGTTCTAATTTCTGCCTGACTCAGAAGAGACAGAGCTGTGGTCTCTTTTGAAGTTTTAATATGCAGTTAAAGCATAATGCAAGTAAAACACAAGGTAAAGAAAACAAACCACAGTATTCAAAATATAAAAAGGCAATAAAGTAAACAAACTAACCTTTTCTTCACAGCAAAGTGTAGCAGAGTCTGGGTGAGCCTTTCTGGTAAAGCTCTGAAATATTTTAATTTACCCCTTAAATAGAAGGTTTAGTTCTTAGCTTCAACCCCTCAGTTCACAAATGATTAACCTTAAGTGACCTCTTCTATTTTATGAATGAGTCCTTAATTGATCAGTTCTAATTTCTGCTTGACTCAGAAGAGACAGAGCTGTGGTCTCTTTTGAAGTTTTAATATGCAGTTAAAGCATAATGCAAGTAAAACACAAGGTAAAGAAAACAAACCACAGTATTCAACATATAAAAAGGCAATAAAGTAAACAAACTAACCTTTTCTTCACAGCAAAGTGTAGCAGAGTCTGGATGAGCCTTTCTGGTAAAGCTCTGAAATATTTTAATTTACCCCTTAAATAGAAGGTTTAGTTCTTAGCTTCAACCCCTCAGTTCACAAACGATTAACCTTAAGTGACCTCTTCTATCTTATGAATGAGTACTTAATTGATCAGTTCTAATTTCTGCCTGACAGATAAGAGACAGAGCTGTGGTCTCTTTTGAAGTTTTAATATGCAGTTAAAGCAGAATGCAAGTAAAACACAAGGTAAAGAAAACAAACCACAGTATTTAAAATATAAAAAGGCAATAAAGTAATACAAAATACAATAAATAAAAGCAAAGTAACGTTTCCTTCACAGAAAAGTGTAGCAGAGTCTGGATGAGCCTTTCTGGTAAAACTCTGAAATGTTTTATTTTACCCCTTAAATATAAGGTTTAGTTCCTAGCTCCACCCCCTCAGTTCACAAATGATTAACCTTAAGTGACCTCTTCTATCTTATGAATGAGTCCTTAATTGATCAGTTCTAATTTCTGCCTGACTCAGAAGAGACAGAGCTGTGGTCTCTTTTGAAGTTTTAATATGCAGTTAAAGCAGAATGCAAGTAAAACACAAGGTAAAGAAAACAAACCACAGTATTCAAAATATAAAAAGGCAATAAAGTAATATAAAATACAACAAATAAAAGCAAACTAACCTTTCTTTCACAGCAAAGTGCAGCAGAGCCTGGATAGGCTTTTCTGGTAAAGCTCTGAAATGTTTTATTTAACCCCTTAAATAGAAGGTTTAGTTCCTAGCTCCACCCCCTCAGTTCACAAATGATTAACCTTAAGTGACCTCTTCTATCTTATGAATGAGTCCTTAATTGATCAGTTCTAATTTCTGCCTGACTCAGAAGAGACAGAGCTGTGGTCTCTTTTGAAGTTTTAATATGCAGTTAAAGCAGAATGCAAGTAAAACACAAGGTAAAGAAAACAAACCACAGTATTCAACATATAAAAAGGCAATAAAGTAATACAAAATACAACAAATAAAAGTAAACTAACTTTTCCTTCACAGCAAAGTGTAGCAGAGTCTGGATGAGCCTTTCTGGTAAAGCTGAGATTGCCACAACACATTAGTCTGCAGGTATCACATACACCACATGGGTCATATGGAGGTTATATGGGCAAAGGGTATGGGGAGGTGTCTGACATCAGACAGAATGCTTCAATACGCCAATGGGGGTTGTAGTGAGTGTGGATATGATCATATGCATCATACAACACACACAAACACACAGGGTGCCAGTACTGACATGCATGGGTGCATTTCTGCAAGTGAGTGTGGTGGTCAAGTGTGGCAGACGGCTATACAAGGTTAGGTGATAGGTATACCATGGCATCAGGCCACATGACAATGGTCTGCATTGTGGCTCAGGGCTGTAGTTTCTGCATTTGCCCACACAGGTGGGTATTGTAACTACCATCCAGTCACCTGGGTGACTATTGCATGTGTCCAGTGCTGTACATTGCTTGCTATGCATGTGTTCCTTAGTCCATGAAATGGACGCTGTCTGGGATGTGCACACCTCCTGCATGTACAGTGACATGTGGAACTGTACCTGGGGTGTCTGGCCGATATTGTGAACATAGATTATCATCAGATGTGCCAGCCTTGGCCACCTGTGGCGGGAACTGGTAATGGACAGCAGGTTTACCCTGCACCTACATTGATAGCATGCTAATGGCATTCCCTGGTGTCAGTGGCATCTGTCCATACAGGGCATGTTTTCAGGCATGGTATGTCCTTTGTGGGTCACATGTGATGGTACCACAGGTGTTACAGGTGTCCAGCGGGGAACATGGGGAAGGTGCACTGTCTGCATGTATGTGCCTATTGGACAGATGGACAGGGTGCATGCCCTCTGTAGCCCACTGCAGTCACTCCATAGTTACTATCAGTGGCCAATATGCAGTGTACTACCCATATATTGGCTGTTGCCTAGGCATATGTTTGTGTGTGTATGTGTGTGTGTGTGTGTGTGTGTGTGTATGAGACATGGGTTGAGAGTGTGCTCTGGGTAATACTGGAGTTGCTAACTATGATTGCCTGGCCTTGATGTCACATATATGGGTATGGATTTGCACCCCAGCCTCTTGGTTATTTCACATCTGTTATCCCTGTACAGTGGACATTGTGATATATACTAGGGCCACCATATAAGAAATTTGCAAAACCCACTCCACATTGGGTCCAGCTGTCACACACTCCTCCACACAGGATACAAGTTACTAACACACACATACACACCTGTTATGTCTGGGAGTAGAACCCCTACCTAACTAGTTTATTACACTACAGCACTATGCAGTTATAGTACGCGCCACAGAGATTACTGGAGTACTCCTTCCCAAAAGGTGTATATCACATTGGATGACATCAGCAGGATTGCCAAAGTAGGACATTTGAATTGTAGTGAGTGTGGCTAGGCTGAAATGCATTGCTCCCTACACAGACAGTGACACACACACAAAACATCCGCAACCGGCATGTGTGGCTATAGAACTCCTAACAGAGGTCTATATCACACTACAGCACTACGCAGTTGTAGTATGCACCACAGGGATTACTGGCACATGCCTTCCCCAGAGGTTAATTTCACAATGAATGACATCAGCAGGATTGCCAAAGTAGGGCATTTGAAATGTACTGAGTATGACTAGCCTACAATGCATTGCTCCCTGTACAGACATTGAAATGCACACAAAACATCCAGAACTGCCATGGGAGGGAATAAATCACACTACAGCAATACGCAGTTATGGCACGAGCTACAGAGATTACTGGGCTGCAACCTTCCCAGAGCTGTATTTCTAGGTGGATGACATCAGCTGCCTTGCCAAAGTTGAGCATTCCAGTTATAGGGAGTGTTACTACCCTAAAAAGCATTGCTCTCTCCACAGACAGAGTCAGACAGACAAACACACACACACTTGCTATGTCTGGGATTAGAACACCTACTTAACTACTTTATCACACAACAGCAGTACACAGTTACAAGACGTGCTATGGAGATTACTGGGCTACAATCTTCCCAGGGGTGTATTTCTAGGTGGATGACATCAGCAGGCTTGCCTAAGTTGAGAATTTCAATTGTACATAGTGTGACTACCCTAAAAAGCCTGGTTCTATACACAGACAGACACACACACTTGCCATGTCTGTGATTAGAACACCTATCTAACTACTTTATCAGACTACAGCAGTATGCAGTTACAGGATGCACAACGGAGATTACTGGGCTACAATCTTCCCAGGGGTTTATTTCTAGGTGGATGACATCAGTAGCCTTGCCGATGTCGAGCATTTCATTTGTAGGGAGTGTGACTACCCTAAAAAGCATTACTCTTTACACAGACAAAGACAGACAAACACACACAGTTGCTAAGGCTAGGGTTAAAACTCCAAGCTAACTATTTTCTTACACTACAACAGTACGCAGTTATGGGACTCGCCATGGGCATTACTGGGCTACAACTTTCCCAGAGGTGTATTTCTAGGTGGATGACATCCACAGCCTTACCTAAGTAGAGCATTTAAATTGTAGGGGGTGTGACTACCCTAAAAAGCATTGCTTTCTACACAGACAGAGTCAGACAGATACACACGCACACTTGCCAAAGCTGGGATTAGAACACCTACCCACCTAATTTAGCACACTACAGCAATACATAGTTATGGGATGCACCACGGAGATTACTGGGCTAAAACTCTCCCAAAGGTGTATTTCACAGTGGATGACCTCAGCATGCTTGTCATAGTGGGGTTCTGTGGAGGGCAGTGTGTGTGCATGGGCCATAACCCATTCATCTAGGGGTTGACACGCCACATGCAGGCACAACCTGGGTCATATTTCACAGGTACATGTATACAGCTTCTAGATGACTACTTCCTTATACAGTCATGTTGCACAGCTGGCACGTGCACCACATACTCTGTAATGCTGACAGATACCGGTGGCGAGTATCTGCAGTGAGTGACATCTGACCCTCATGTGGTTGTGGCCCTTTGGCTGTGTGCTGGGTGGGACAGGCCTGGATGGCTCCCTGTCACAGTCACGCTCTCCCACACATCTATGTATGTCTACCTTTGGCTTATTATAGTGTATTGTCCTTAGATATGTCTGTATTCCTGTCCACTGTGTGTGCAAAGCATGTGTGTTGCATACTGAGGAGTGTCTGCACTAACATCTGCGACTGCCAGTTATGTCTGGTCCACTGGTGTTTGCAGACAGGGCCTTCATGTGTTTAAGTATGTGAGCATGCCCAGTATGGCCATCTGTATTGAATGTGTGGGTCGAGTCCAGGTAGTTTGTACTGCAGTGCTGACATTTGTGTTGTACACCTACAGGTAGCATGCTGTCTCTGCAGGGTATCCGTCGATCATTTGGCATTGACCGTTACTAAATTTCTGCATAGCAGGGGAGCACACCTGACTATTTCTACATTTCTACACAGGATTGGGGGGGCACGCCTGACTGTTACTACATTTCTACGTAGGATGGGGGGGCACACCTGACTATTTCTAGATTTCTACACAGGATTGGGGGAGGGGGCACACCTGACTGTTACTACATTTCTACGTAAGATGGGGGGGCACACCTGACTATTTCTACATTTCTACACAGGATTGGGGGGGGGGCACACCTGACTGTTACTACATTTCTATGTAGAATGGGGGGCACACCTGACTATTTCTACATTTCTACACAGGATTGGGGGGGCACACCTGACTGTTATTAAATGTCTACGTAGGTTGGGGGGGCACACCTGACACTTGTACACATTTGCTAGGACTGTACTGGTATGTCGGGTACTCCATTTCATTCTGTAGTCTTACCTATCATGCTGACTAGAGGCATACCAGTGTACTACAGATCTTAGCTTTTAATTATCTACATATTAGTTTCTGACTTCCTACCCTACAGAACTGACATCCCACTAGCTGACCTGCTGTAGTCTGTCTGTGTTGGCCTGGGGGGGGAGTTACCCATAGGCCTCATTCAGAGGCCATTGCACAGCCTTTGTTTGTGTTTGTCTACACCTGTCCTGCTGGCTGTGACTATTGCTGGGTATGTGAACCCCCCCCTTACTAGCATGTGTGAGTCACTTACCTTGTGGGTGTCCCAGTATTGAGGGTGGTGCTGCTGGGCTGCCTATGTCGAATGCACATAGTACACTCCCTACACATGGTTAAGCACAGGTAGTGTAATGTTTGGCATCCCTTTTACTGTATGTGAGAGTCAGAGAGATGTGTTATTCCCTGGGTCCCTCCTTTGTCAGTGTATGTGCTATATGTTGCCTCTTTGCCAAGGCCAGGGCATACTGCGCATGCCTTCTTCTGCCTACTGGGGCAGGCTCAGGTTGTTCCTCCTCTGAGTCACTCTGTGCCTATGCAGGCCTTGGCAATGGTGGGGGGCTGTGTGGCCCTGCCCCGTGCTGTTCCTGCTGCAGCTGTTACCACAGGATCATATTGTGTAGCATGGGACATACAAGGACAGTTTGGGTAAATGTAGCTGGTGAGTACTGCAAGGATCCACTGGATGTGTCCAGGCACCGGAACCGTGACTTGAGCATCCCAAACACATGCTCTACTATAATTCTGGTCTGTGCATGTGCCTCATTATGGAGTTCTTGTTTGGGTGTGTGTGTGTGCATTTCTGATAGGTGTCATCAGCCACGGCTCCAGTGCGTATCCAGCATCCCCCACTAGGTGACCGTCAATGATGTCCCTATTGGCAAATCTCTGGTACAGCTGCGTCAGATGCCAGATGTGGGAATCATGATAGTTTCCAGGGCAGCCAGCACACACATTCACTATTATGTCCTGGGCATCGCACAAGACCTGACAGTTGATGGAGGGGAAGCCCTTGCGGTTGATGCAGACCCTACCCCGCTCACCGGGTGGTGCTTTGATGCATATGTGCATGCAGTCTATAGCATCCACTACCTCAGGGTATTCTGCTATTTGGTGGAACAGCTGCATACTGCTGGCCAACGCCTCACAGCTGTTGGGGAAATATATGTGCTCACCAACATGTGCTGACATGGCATCCAGGAACTGGTGGAGTACGCTGGATGCTGATGCCTGTGAAAACCCCATCATATTCCCATTTGGCCTTTGGAGGGTACCTGTAGCTAGTATTAGTAGGCCTACACATACCTTGGTATCCACTGGGATAGGTTCCCCTCTGTTAGTTCTCTGTCAGGTGTGGCCACCCTATAGTGCTCCACTATCTCCAGCTCATGTAGCCCCTGGTAGGTTACCCTGGGTCTGTACACTCTTCACCGTCTCCTCACTGTGGGTTGGTGGACAGCATTCACATCCTCACCACCCTCAGCCTCTTGCACATGTTGTTCTATGTTGCCTGCTGCAGCCCCTCTCATTTTGTAGGTTTGTTTGTTAAAATTTCCCCACTTGTATACACCAGTAGTGTAGAGTGTGGGAAAAATCAGGGGAGAAGGTGTTTGCATAGTTTATAGTAGTGTCCTGGGCTGGGCTGGTCTACTGCCTGTGTAACTGGCTGATTGTTATACATTTCACCTGCCAGTTATGCTAATTCTCCTTGATTACCTTCCTACTGCTGTTTTCCCTTCCCATTGTCTTCCTGTTTAAGCCCGGGAACACGCCGCACAAACAGAGTTCTCAAATGTGCACTGTGCTGCTATTTCCTGGTTTAACCTTTTTTTTTCTTCCATTAAAACCCGGTGTGCGGCGCGCACATCCACTTACGCAATGTAAAGAGTGCTAGACAGATTCAGACACACCCCCTAGCTTAGCTGTGTTAAGCTAGGAGGAAACCCGAGCCACAGGGCTCCAATCTGCTTACAGTATGCCTGTCACACCCCCCATGATGTCACCTAACTCCTAGGCTTGCACCAAGCTATTCCTACTCTTACACTGTTGGGACCTGACTCACATGCTGGGGAAAAGTGGGATTCACTATCCTTCCCCTCATTTGCACAGGATTGCTTGCTAATGCATAGTTACATGTCTCACACTGAGCCTCCCCCCTTAACAATCACGATTCACTGGCTGTGTTGTCTTCTGCCTGCCATTGACTTGCATGGCAAAATACTGATTTTAGTTAGAATGCTTAATTTAGGTTCATTTTGTTATTTTCCCCCCAATCCCATTTGCGCGCCGCTGCCCTACGCGACGCTGCCCTACGCTTAAACAGCCAAGATCTGCTAAAAAAAAATAAAAATTGATTTTTGTTTTTTTTTTACTGTTTGCACTGCCAATGGCCTTATACTTGGCCATTGGCATGCTTACTATATGATATGCAGCCTTTATATGGAGCTGTCACAGCTCCGTTTTGGATTTTGCAGAAATGTACTCTGTTACTAACCGAGTACATTTCTGCAGATCGCACTAGTCCTGCACGGACAGTTGCAAACTTCCAGGATTGCAAAATCACCTCATTTGCATGGATTTCTCCTGCAAATGGGGTGATTTCCATACAAGGGCTTAGTCCGTGCAGGATTAGTGCAGGAGTGCTCGTGCAGGCCCCTGCAGGTTGTTCCTGGATCGCACGGCAGACATATTGCCTGCTTGAGCTCCTGCACCGATCTTGCATGCCATGCAAGCTATAGAGAATCCAGGGGAGTGTAGTGTACTTTAGACTACCACACAAACATAGGACAAAAATAGGGAAAGCAATGTGCATAACCAAAAATAAACCAGCCAACACAGACAGCTTTTCAAGTTTTTAACCAAGTACTATCTAACCACAATGACTATCATTGTGTAACAATAACTACAAAACAGACACCAACATACAATGGTATCAACTATGAAACTGTACCTGGCCAAGCTGTGAAACATATGATTACTTTTACTTTCTCTGGATATGGCATGTAGTTTTCCACAACTTTTACAACTATGGCTACAGGACTGGCTTGATGGCATACATGGGGGTACACTAGCCTCCAGAGACACGTGCCTCCAGTTTGCATTTATACCCACTTACAGCATTGTGATTCTGCTATTTTTTTGGGAATTGTCAGTATTTATTTTATTCATTTATTTTACATTTGTTGACTGAGTAGGTGGTCTGGTCTACTGACACTTTTCAGACATGCTCTTGGCTCACAGAGTAGATAACATGCAATGCAGTTGTGAAAGTGTACAGCATACGACTGGATACAGAATCATATCATAGTGCTGTGGTAAACAATACAGTTATATTTTTATTTATTTTATTTTACATTTGTTGACCGGGATAGTCCGACTGGATGCATGTCCATTTTCAGCGGAGGCCCGGGGAGAAAAGCTCCAAGGGTAAGCAGATACAGCATTACATAATACCAGCATTACATATTACAAACATAATCATGTTGAAACATATATCTGAGCATTATATGGGAACATATTAACTGCACTAAAAAGAATGAAAAACTTGAGGGATAACAAAACAAAAGAAAAAATGAAACTAAAACAGAACACTATTTGGTACTAAACTTGAATTAGAATGAAGTGCAACCTATGTATAATGTATACAAAACCATTCTTCCTTGTTGAGCGATTAAGTAATCACACATTTTCTTAGACTGGTGCTGAGATACATGTTTATAGTGAATAGTTATCCATTTTCTCTAAATTGCATTTATTTTGATTAATAAGATAATATTTTAGATTCTTGCTGTATGATTAATGTTCCGATTACTGTAGGTTGGTGGTTTTCCTAGATCAGTGAAAGCTTTTTCAGCTATTATACTTTTAAATCGAGGTTGTATGAGTATGATGTGACTGTCCAGGGTAAATCTTTAAGTGGTAAGGGTTTTTTTTTCGAAAGTTTGGTTCTTAGTGGTGGGCACTGTCCTCATTTTAAAACTTTGAAGTTAAGGCGACTAAAAAAGAGAGATGCCCTGCCATTAACAGGCAGACAGCGATGTCCCTTAATGAGGACGCAATCATAGGTGTGAGAATATGCTAGTAATGCAGATGTGAAAATCTTATTTTCAGTAACCTGAATCATTTGTTTTTTGTAAGCTGAGTGTAATCTCAGTAGGGGTGAGCGGTATTCAAGTTTGGAGAACAGGACATTCTTTGCTAGTGGAGATAGTGGGTGTGAGATCTTTATTTATTATTTATTTTATTTTACATTTGTTAACCGGGCTAGTCCAACTGGATACATGTCCATTTTCAGTGGAGGCCCGAGGAGAAAAGCTCCGCTAACTACTACATAACAGGTTAAGAATATACAAAATTATACAATTATACAATAAAAAAAATAAAAACATTTGCTTTAAACCTTTTACAGGCTGTCTAGGTATTAGAGTACAATTAGAGGCATAGCAGGTGAATAGGTTTAGATGCTTTACTAAGTTATGGTGATTCTACCTTCTACATAAGTAGTAAAATTTAGAATTTTTTGTCTCTTTAAGAGGGGGAGTAACAGAAACATTTAAGAGGTGGAAAGTGGAATATGCTAGGGTAGGAAGAAAAGGAGAGGGAGGTCAGATGAAAAGGATTGAGGGAAAATAAGAGACAGAAAAGTGGTTACCCTGGGTTATAGCAAGGGCAGAGCCAGTGGTTGGTTAGGAAGAGTTTAAGTTTGGTTTTAAATTGTGGAATTGTAGTCAAGGATGTGAGGTCTGGTGGAAGTTGATTCCAAATTTTGCCAACTGAGTTGGAAACGTGGAGACACCAGCTAGATTATTTGATCGGGAAGTTTGAATCTGTATTTTGTTAAAGGAGCGAAGGTTCTTCATGTTGTTATAGGGTTTTATGAGGGTGGAGAGCATTGGTGTGTTCTCAGGGTGATGCAGGGCTTTATGGGCGATGGTAAGTTGATAGAATTGTATAAGGTGGGTAGTTCCAACCACCCTAGTTTTGTTAGATTCAAACAATGGTGAGTTCTATATGGAGAGGCAGTTGCAAATCTGGCAATGTTGTTGTATGATGTGGCTAGTTTATTGAGGTTATGCTTAGAAAGATTAGTGTATATGGAGGAAGCATATAATAGGGTGGAGATCAAGTGTGTTCTCGCTATAGTGGTTCTGGCTTCAGGTGTTAAGAAAGATTTGATTCTGTAGAGAGAACCTAGTTTTCTGTTAGTTGTTTTATTGTGGAGTTGATATGAAAGTCAAATTTTAGTTGGTTATCAATAGTAATTCCCAAGAGTTTTGTTGTTTGGTCTGGAGCTATGAGGGTACCATTGTCAGATGTGAGTGTAAAATCAATAGGGGGAGATAGGTGAGTAGGTGGAAAGAGGAGAAGTTTGGTTTTCTTGGGGTTGAGGAGGAGACAGTGGTTAGAGAACCATTGCTCTATGGTGGAGAAGGTTTTTTGTGTAAGGGAGTGAAGTTCAGTCTGGGTAGAGGCAGAGCAAATGATGGTGGTGTCATCAGCGTATTGAATACAAGTAGATGAAGGAGTGGCTAGGTGAAGATCATTTATAAAAATGGAAAACAGAAGAGGACCTAAGATGGAGCCTTGAGGGACCCCGATAGAGGTTGGGAGAAGATCAGAGAGATGGTTGTCCCATAGTACTGCTTGTTTGCGATTAGCAAGATAGGATGTGAACCAGCTTAGGGCGAGGTTGTCAAATTTTGAGCCATGACTGAACTTTAAGTAAGTGCTAAAAGTTAGAGAAGAGGGTCTTGTGCAATGTCAAAGTATTTGTATTTTTGTATTCAGAAACATTAGAGATGATATTACGTGTGCATCCTTATAAGAGAACATGTGGTAGGACTGATACTCTTTTAGGTGAAGTAAAAGCATTCTGTTAGTTGTTTTAGGGATAATTAGAAGTTTATTGTTAATAGTATTGCCACCACAGAAGTTCTGCATGGTTCCCTATATGCATTCATTACCAGAGGAACATGCATAATACTTCTTTTGGAAATATTTATGTTTGAGTGACTCTTGCAAATGAGGATAGTACTTTACCCTAAATAAAAATTATTTTGGAATCCAGAGATGAGTTAAAAACCGAGTGCTCTAAAATTAATAGTTTCCTGAGTACAAGGCAATGCCGAGCTGAGGCAAACTATTACTGGTGCCAGAAAGTTTGCTCTTCAGTTTTTCCATTAGATCTTGCTAGTTCTTTCTCTCTCTTGCACTTCAAATAGCCTAATCACTTTGCACTTCAACAAGTTTTTGTAGCAATTATTGTAGCACACCTAAGTGCCATCAGCACTAGTCGTTCTTCATGGAAATAGCTCCAGTACTTAGTAATTATGACAAACCCAGCCACTGGGGATGCACAAACCAGTGCATTTCTTTGTGCCGGTCCCAAGCCCGGATAAATGGGGAGGGTTGCATCAGGAAGGGCATCTGGCATAAAACCTCTGCCAAATTACTTATGCGGAGAACATTTCATATTTCCATACCGGATCGGTCGAGGCCCGGGTTAACAACGACCGCCACCAGTACTGTTAGCCAACAGGGTGCTGGCAGAAATTGGGCTACTGTTGGCCAAAGAAGAAGAGGAAGGGGAAGGCATGCCTGAAGGCAGGACGAGAGGAGGAAGGTTAGGAGTGTAGTAGTAGTGAGGGTAGGAACTTTGAATGTTGGCAGTATGACTGGTATAGGGAGAGAGCTAGCTGATATGATGGAGTGAAGGAAGGTTGATATATTGTGCGTGCAAGAGCCCAGATTGAAGGGAAGTAAGGCCAGGTGTATAGGAGGTGGGTTCAAATTGTTCTATCATGGTGTGGATGGCAGGAGAAATAGGGTAGGGGTTATCTTAAAGGAACAGTATGCCAAGAGTGTTTTGGAGGTGAAAAGAGTGTTGGATAGAGTGATGTTTATGAAGCTGGAATTTGATGGTGTAATGATGAATGTTGTTAGTGCATACGCTCTGCAAGTTGGGTGTGCGATGGATGAGAAAGACAAATTCTGGAGTGAGTTAGATGAAGTGGTAGTGAGTGTACCCAAGGGTGAGAGACTGGTGATTGGAGCAGATTTCAATGGGCATGTTGATGAAGGTGACAGAGGGGATGAGGAAGTGATGGGTAGGTATGGTGTTAAGGAGAGGAATGCAGAAAGTCAGATGATAGTGGATTTTGCAAAAAGGATGGACATGGCTGTGGTGAATACGTATTTTAAGAAGAGGGAGGAGCATAGGGTGATGTACAAGAGTGGAGGAAGATGCACACAGGTGGATTATATCCTATGTAGGAGGGACAGTCTCAAGGAGATTGGAGACTGTAAAGTGGTGACAGGGGAAAGTGTAGTTAAGCAGCATAGAATGGTGGTCTGTAGTATGACGTTGGTGATCAAGAAGAGGAGGAGGAGGAGTGTGAAAGCAGTGCCAAGGATTAAATGGTGGAAGTTAAAAAAGGGTGATTGTGAGGTGAAGTTCAGGGAAGAGTTAAGACAGGCACTGGGAGGCAATGAAGAGTTACCAAATAGCTGGGTAACTACAGCAGAGCTAGTAAGGGAGACTGCTAGAAAGGTGCTTGGTGTGACATCTGGACAGAAAAAGGAGGACAAGGAGACCTGGTGGTGGAATGAGTAAGTACAAGAGAGTATACAGAGGAAGAGGCTGGTGAAGAAGTGGGATTGTCAGAGAGATGAAGAAAGTAGAAATGAGTATAAGGAGATGAGACACATGGCAAAGAGAGAGGTGGCGAAGGCTAAGGATAAGGCATATGGAGAGTTGTATGAGAGATTGGACACTAAAGAGGGAGAAAAGGACCTGTACCAAGTGGCTAGACAGAGGGACAGATCTGGGGAAGATGTGCAGCAGGTAAGGGTGATAAAGGATAATGAGGGAAACGTACTCACAAGTGAGGAGAGTGTGTTGAATAGATGGAAAGAGTACTTTGAAGGGCTGATGAATGAAGAGAATGAGAGAAAGAGAAGGTTGGATGATTTGGGGATAGAGAATCAGGAACTGAAACAGATTAGCAAGGAGGAAGTAAGGACAGCTATGAAGAGGATGAAGAATGGAAAGGCTGTTGGGCCAGATGACATACCAGTGGAAGCATGGAGGTGCTTAGGTGAAATGGCAGTGGAATTTTTAACCAGATTCTTTAATGAAATTTTGGAAAGTCAGAGGATGCCTGAGGAGTAGAGAAAAAGTGTTTTGGTACCTATCTTTAAGAATAAGGGTGATGTGCAGAGCTGCAGTAACTACAGAGGGATAAAATTGATCAGTCACAGCTTGATGTTATGGGAAAGAGTAGTGGAAGCTAGGTTAAGAAGGGAGGTGATGATTAGTGATCAGCAGTATGGTTTCATGCCAGGAAAGAGCACTACAGTTGCAATATTTGCTCTAAGAGTGTTGTTGGAGAAATACAGAGAAGGTCAGAAGGACTTGCATTGTGTCTTTGTGGATTTAGAGAAAGCATATGACAGGGTTCCTAGAGAGGAGTTGTGGTATTGTATGAGGAAGTCGGGAGTGGCAGAGAAGTATGTAAGAGTGGTACAGGATATGTATGAGGGTAGTGTGACATTGGTGAGGACCGCAGTGGGAGTGACAGATACATTTAAGGTGGAGGTGGGATTACATCAAGGATCAGCTCTGAGCCCTTTCTTATTTGCAGTGGTGTTAACAGATGAGATCAGACAGGAGGCCCCGTGGACTATGATGTTTGCAGATGACATTGTGATATGTAGTGAGAGCAGGGACCAGGTTGAGGAGACCCTGGAGAGGTGGAGATATGCTTTAGAGAGGAAAGGAATGAAGGTCAGCAGGGCTAAAACAGGATATATGTGTTTAAATGTGAGGGAGGGTAGAGGAATGGTGAGGATGCAGGGAGTAGAGTTGGTAAAGGTGGATGAGTTTAAGTACTTGGGATCAACAGTTCATAGTAATGGTGAGTGTGGAAGAGAGGTGAAGAAGAGATTACAGACAGGGGGGAATGGGTGGAGAAGAGTGTCAGGAGTGATTTGTGACAGATGGGTACCAGTAAGAGTGAAAGGGAAGGTCTACAAGAGGGTAGTGAGACCAGCTATGTTATATGGGTTGGAAATGGTGGCATTGACGAAATGGCAGGAGTCAGAGCTGGATGTGGCAGAGTTAAAGATGTTAAGATTTGCACTGGGTGTGACTAGGATGGACAGGATTAGGAATCAGTATATTAGAGGGTCAGCTCAGGTTGGACAGTTTGGAGACAAAGCAAGAGAGGCAGGATTGCATTGGTTTGGACATGTGCTGAGGAGGGATGCTGGATATATTGGGAAAAGGATGCTAAGGATGGAGCTGCCAGGTAAGAGGAAAAGAGGAAGGCCTAAGATAAGGTTTATGGATGTGGTGAGAGAGGACATGCAGGCGGTTGGTGTGAAAGAGCATGATGCAGAGAACAGGAAGAAATGGAAACAAATGATCCACTGTGGCGACCCTTAATGGGAACAGCCAAAAGAAGATGATGATGACTTAGTAGTTATGACCACCCCTCCTGGCATGATTAAAGGGCAGTTCCCTATGCTTTCTCCTATTAACCTGGTGCACTTGGGCATTCTGAGGCAGTGCATGCATGCAGCTGCCTCATGTACACAGACGACCCTCTCCTCTTACCTCCCAACATTCAGACTTGTGAGAGATGCACTTATATCACTAAATTGGAAGCTATGCACTCTCCAGCCAAGACTGGACTAGCTGGTCAAGAGGAGAAGGTCAACATCTGCACCACACCACATGGAACACATAGCCCTCCAGAACACCCACTATCACAGCTCTCACATAAAAGCACAAACCACACACCCACCTTCACGGAGGCTCTCAATAGAAATTTACCCAAACAGCAGAGACCTCTAAGACAGAAATGCACTCGACCACCACAACACAGCACAAACCACAGGACACATAGTTCACCTCCACAGTGTGTCCCTCAACCTAAGCCCCTAAGGCTAAACACCTTTCCCAATACACTAATCATAGGTGACTCAATAGTGAGGCATATAGATGTCCCACTCACTAGGTTGAATAAGGAGAATGTAGCAGTCAGCCGTCTATCAGATGCCAGAATCCAACACATAGCACACACACACACAGGTCACTCCACAACAACAATAACTCTAGTACAAGTATGACACTGCCATTGTCCATGTGGGTGTGAATGACCTGAGTTGCAACTCCCTGGACTACATGAAAAGTGACATGGTGGAGGTCTCGGATTATATGGCTCAGGCAGGTATGACACTAGCCCTGAGCAGTATCCTACCATCACCCAGAATGATACCGCAGTACAAACAAAAAATGATTGACTTCAGCAATTGTCTAAGCTTCTGGTGTCATTCTAAGGGTATCGAGTATCTATCTGCTTGGGATGACATGATTGACAGACATTGATGCTTTGCCAGAGATGGTCTGCATCTGCCACCCCTGGGTTTCTGGGTACTAGTTGAGGCTCTTGCCACCCCTATAGTGCATTTTTAGGCGGTGTTCCAAAGACTAAATTACCACCATAACAGCTATAACTAAATGCAATCTGAAGGGCATGCTGTTTAGTGCAAGATGTCTAAATCTCAAGATGCACTCGCTCGAAGCACTCCTCAAAATGGAGAATATTAACATTTGTGCTGTAATGGAGACCTGGTTTAAAGCGGCAGAAAGCACCCCTGTGCTACCAGGCTATAACTCATTCCACACCTTTCAGCCCCGAAATGTGGACTGACGCTCCAAAGGTGGTGGTGTCTCCATATTCATAAAGGATATGCACACCTCCAAGTAGCCCAGCATAACTCATCTGAGATATTTCAGATACAACTAACATTGGGTAAGACGGTGATCCAGGTCATAGCGTGCTATAGGTCCCCAACCATGTCCTTAGACCCTCACTCCACATTCCTAAGCACCCTGGAATCTATCAAGGTCTCTTACTAGGAAACTTCAACTACCCCTCCATCAACTGGGAAAACTACTCAAGCACCAATACATTGGCCCAATGCTTCCTGGAATTCATCAGTTCCAAGGACCAGCTCATTCTAACCCCCACTAGAGGAAGCAACATTTTGACCTGGTTATTACTATCATGGGCAACCATTGCTCTACACCAATAGTCAATCCCTCCCGGTCAGATCCGACCATAAACTAATCACCATGGAAATCCACATTTCACCCACACCTCCTGCAAAAGTAACCACCTTGAAAAACTTCTCCAAAGCTGACTTTGGACTCCTAAAAACAGAGGTGGCTAACTTCACAGCACCCACGCCAAAGGAAAATAGCTGCATGACTGCCAAATCATACACCAATGCACTGCACAAACATTTACACATATGCATGGAACTAGCCATACCCAAAAGAACCAAGACACTCTCCTCCAAAAAAGGAAGTCAACCTGGTGGTCCCCTGCCAGTAATAAACTCTACAACAAAAGGAAGAAACTGTTGTAGAAAAAGGTGAAGTTCCAGACTGGAAAAACTCCCTTATCAGCCTCAACAAAAAGTTGAGATCTCTCATCAAATCCTCAAAAGCCAGCTATGAAAGCAGAACTGCTGCAGACACTAAAAACAATCACAAAGCCTTCTATAGCTATATCAAGAACCTCCACAGCAAAACCCAGATTTGCTCTGAGATACTGCACAATGGTATATCCTATACTCAGCCAACAGATTTTACCAACATACTGACTGACGGATTCAGTGCCAGCTTTACCCCCCCCCCCAAAGGACCAATCAGAATACTGGAAGAATGCCATGCACACAGCATTACTGCAGCACAGGTTAAAGCTGCATTGTCCAAGGCCAGGAATACAACTTCCATGTGACCCAATAATATCCCTGACTGTGTTCTACATGAACTACAAAGCAAACTGGCACCACATCTGTGTGCCCTGTCCAGTCACAGCATCACCTCAGGCTTTGTCCCTATTGAATGGTGCACTGCTAAAGTCATCCCTTTCCATAAAGGGGGAGCAAATGCAGACCAGGGGAATTATCACCCCATTAGCCTGACAAGTCTGATATGTAAAGCTATGGAGTGCATCATCATGGACCTGATTAACAAAGATATAGAAAATCTCCAATCTCTAGATCCCACGCAATTTGGCTTTGTGAAAGGGAGATCATGTCTGCTCAACCTGGTTGACTTCTTTGAGTCAGTCATCAGGGCTGTGGATGAAGGTTAGGCAGTGCATACAGCCTACCTCGATCTGGCCAAGGCCTTTGATACCATTCCTCACTTGGGAATTATTGATAAATATACCAAACTAGGCATCAACCGCTATATCACTACGTGAGTTGAAAATTAGCTCACAGATAGAACACACAGTGTGAAAGTAGCGGACTCCAAGTCAGACTGCTGACCAGTAATGAGTGGAGTCCCACAGTTATTGGTCCTGGATCCTCTTCTCTTCAGGATCTACTTCTCTTCAGCATCTACTTCTCAGAAGTCCAGGCCAACACAAAGGGACTCTGGCTGTCCAACTTCACAGACAACTGCAAGCTGAGAGGCATTATTAACTCCCCAAGTGATGCAGACATCCTACAGAAAGGCCTCACTGAGACCAATGACTGTTGTCAAAACCATGGCCTTAAGCTTTATGCCAAAAAATGCGTCGTCGTCCCCTTTGGGAAAAACTCAGTTCCGATTAATTACCACATCGATTGGAGCCCACTGAACACTGAAGGCGTTATAAGAGATCTGGAGATGCAGGTTGACAGCAACTTCTCCGGTGACCACCACATTACCACTGTGGTCAGAAAGTCCTTCTATGTGGGACATCTCATTACCAAGGGTTTTGCATCCAGGAAGAAAGACATCATCATCTCTCTCTACTCTTCCCTCATTAGAGCATTCATTGAGTATAACATCCCATTTGGCATGTTCCTCACTAGACACCTGCAACAGCTGGAGAAGCCACGAAAGTACCTCATGAAGTGGATCGTAGGAATTAAACACATGTCCTACATGGACAGACTCAAAAGACTCTCTGCCTCATATCGCCTACTTAGAGGCGATCTCTGCTTGACTTACAAAGCCATGTCTGACCCAGCTCTGTTAGAAATGCTACATGTAAAGAAATCCCAATCCCTCCGCACCACACACTCCAGAGACCTCAACCTCATTACCACAATCAACAGAACATGCTGGAGGGACAGGCTCCTTACCCAGAGACTGCCCATGCTCTGGAATAGACTTCCCATACATGTCAAGCAGAGCACCTCACTGACCCTCTTCAAGAGAAATCTTGATGAGTGGATGGGTAATAGAAAGTTCATCCCGGGGATCACTCTAATGTCTCTACTTGATAGAGGCACTGGGAGCTAACGTCAAGCAGCATGATGCCAGGGCACTTGTATGGGCTAGGCTTGTAAAGGCTCCAGGGTGATTAGCCTAGTACACACCTGTGAATCTATATGTGGGAGAAAAAAAGTACAATACCTAGCCTGCATGGTCATCAAAATGTTACATTTAAAACTTGCAAAAATTATTTTCTGTGGTTTTAAATATGTGCATACCAAGAAATCAAAAAAGCTGTTAAAATACAATTTACAGCCATATACAAAATGCAGTTATGAGTTAGACATGAAGAGAAACCTGTGGTCTTATTACAGAGCTGTAATGAACTATTCACTTTTCCAGATATTATTCACTACCAACAGGTCAATAATTATATTACTTATTACTTAATACTTAATATTGCCAGTCATATTACTATTAATAATGTAATATTAATAATTATACTCTTGCGCAGGCATTTCTCTTATCTAGTCTTCTATATGCTTCCCCCATCCTTACCAATATCCCAACTACCTCAATGCAGAAACTGGAACAAACATGCAACAAAATTGCCAGATTTATTCTAAACCAACCACTCTCTTCACATTACTGCCTCTCACTAACCAAATTTCAGTGGCTGGAATTTCCGCACCTTCTCCTACAATTGCAACTCCACACTACCTTTTCCATATTCAACAACCCCTCTGCCTGCTCTGCTCTTGCCTCCCATGTTAGTCCCTACCCCCCCCCCCCCCCGGCCTCTCCGGAGTGCTGATCAGCATCTTCTCTCAGTTTATAAACTCAAAAGGAATATTGGCAAACTACAAACACACTGTCTCACTAAATTGGAACAAACTTCCTCTCCATATTAGATCTAACCTTTCCTTTTCCTGTTTTAAAAAGGAGCTTAAATCCCACCTACTAAATGATGCCGTTGCCTTGACCACACGTAGTCTTAGTCTCTCCCACTGTATAACCTGTTGCATCTCCTAACTTTCTTTCTCTGTTAGTAACTTCTGCTTAAACTAACCTTCTAAGCCCTCAGCTCTACTACTATAGCCCCCTCCCATTCTCCACACTATTTATCCCCCCCCCACTTCCTATAAATGTTTATACATTGTCCTTCTTTTGAACAACAATTATCTTTTTTTTCACTCTCATATGTAGTAAATATTAGACCACTGCTATCATGCAACTCTTAATGTTCATAATTTTTTTCTTTTGTTTTTCTCTATATAATTAATTTCGTATTTGCATTATTTTTAATAGTTTTTGTCCTGTATGTTTATCTTTGCTTATGTTTGCTGGGGCTCTTTCCCCTTGGGTCTCCAATGAAAATGGGTTGCTTACTATCAATGCAATGCAAATAGTTAATAACCTTTTCTTTTTTACAATTATTTTGTATTGTGATTATTTAATATTTCAATATTGTCACTTTATCTTTACTTATGTTTGCCGGGGCTTTTCCCCTTGGGTCTCCACTGAAAATGAATTTGTTTGCAAACTCAGTTGGACTAACCCGGTTAACAAATGTGAAATAAATAAATAAATATTCTACTATGTTTTGCAAAATAAAAGAGAAGTACACAGCATTTTATGTGGAGTCACATAGTAATGAAATAATCAATTTTGTGATAAAAACGTATGATAATGAACAAATTATGAACTGCCAGATTTTTTATATGAGATCTATGTGCCCAGAACTTTGCCTTTGTCCCAAGATATAGTGACCCGTGTGTTCATGATGATAATAAGTCCAGGGGTACATAACAAAACACCTGCAGCAATTGGAGAGACCTCAGAGGTTTCTAACTAAGAAGATCAAGGGACTCCAGCACATGCCTCACACAGACCAACTAAAGTCCATGTCACTGTACTTTCCATCATATAGACTTCTTAGGGGAGATTTATGCCTGGCTTACAGAGCAATCTCAGTCCCAAACCTAATGAACTTGCTGCATATCTGTAAATCAAACAGGACTAGCACTACCAGTTCCAGGGTCGTAAATATAGCCTGTGACTTAAATAAGACATGCTGGAGGGACAGATTTATCTCCCAGTGACTGCTGTGTCTTTTGAAAAGGCTACCTATTTATTTGAAACAGGGCATCTCTATAACACTGTTCAGGAGTAACCTTGACAAGTGGATGGGGAACCATAGATTCTTATCAGGAATAGCACCCACAAACTCCTAGACATGGGCAGCTATTACTAAATGCAATCTTTGGTATTAACTAACATTTCTATGGTATTACATTGGGATGAAACTGCTAGGCTTGAAATTACCTCTGGGTCGATAGCCTAGTAATACCATATGAAGCTTCTTGTATGGGGGTTGATGGCCATTTGTCTGTTAATTAAAACTTGATTTGAACATTTTGCAGCATTCAGATCAAATTTTCATTATATCTAATATGCCATGGGAAACTGTACTTTTAAGTTTTGCATAGTGGCATGTTATCTTATGACCATAAAATAGCTGGGATCCATTCAATAATCTGTATCTCCTTATAAAAGATCATATTTGCATGATTTTGATTTTTTTCCCTTCCTTCCCACAGGTGGTTTACCTGTTTTTTTTTTTCATATGTTTTACAGACTTCCAGACCTAAGTACTTTGCTTTTGGTTTGATTGGTAAGTCAGACCTATCCGCTGTACATTGTGCATGGCTTGAACTGTTTTTCTTTTGTTATATCCCAGCTCTGTTTTTCTTTGGGTTCCTTGAAACTGTTGTTACTATCCTTGTGGCACCTTGTAGGTCATCCATAAAGAGCCCATAGTCATCCATGCAGAGAACAAAGAACAATGTTTTCCCCCTTCCCCTTACTTCATATTTGATGATCCTTCCTGACTCTCCAGCTGAGAATCTCCACTCTCTGGAAATTTAGTCCTGGGAAGAAGGAGCGGGAAGGTCATGCCCATCTTTGGAGGTGTACACTACCTGTGACTCTTCCATTCACCAGGTTGTCTGCTCTGGGCCTCCAATACAAGCCTGACATCCATCTCATGAATAATTGCACATTCTCAGCTCTTCCCGGTTGGTCTAAAGTAAATCATGCTCAAGTGAGTTTAATACCTTGTTAACATCAAAGCACAATAGCCCCCTCCCCACAGCTTTCTTCTTTTGCATTTGATGCAAATGACATTCTACATTTGATGAAGCCAGTCTAACCTTCTCAGATATGCTTTAGCAGAATTCTGCCAGCCTGTGGGCCTGGTTTTTCCTAGTACCTTGATTTGCATGTTAATTAGTGAGACAAGAACATTTTGTTTAGTTCTATAGGCTTCCTGCATCACTCCTGATTCTCTCATGCTTTCTGGCAATTCCTGGAACTAAGGTCATTCATTCAACATTATGGCCAGTTCTTCACTCCAAACATCCTTTGCCTTCTTGTAAAATTCAACATGATACCTATCAGTGCTTGCTGTTTTCCCATATTTCATTCCTCTGATTGCCTCTCTCACATCTTCTGCTTTGGTAGGTCTGTTTGTGATTTCCTTTCCATGTCCTCTGTCTTTACCTAAAGTCATCAGAATCCATTCTACCCTCCCCAAATTGCCTAGATGAATGCACCCCTGCAAAGAACTTACTTATCTTTTCCTCTGTTTTCAGCTGGTTATCTATTACTCCTTTTCTTGTCTTTTCATCATTAATATGTGAAACATCTGTTTCTTCTAATTAAACTTTCACTCAAGTGTCTTCCCTGCCATTTCTCCTTCTATCCTTTATCCTAGTTAGCTGTCTTTCAGTAACACAGTCCTCTGTCCTTTCCATCTCATACTGAAATTATGCCGCTTTCATTTCCCTTATCTGGGACTTGCTTTCCTCTTTAATTGTCCTCTGCACTGATATGAATGCCTTGTCTAAACTGATACATTAGTCATGCAGTTTCCTTTGGTACTTCCCAGCGTTCTGTATGAGCTATTGTCTTCTGGCAGCATTGATCCTGTCCCAGCAGTTACATGTTTCATCTTCATTTTCTGATAGGGTTCTCAGATCCATTTTTTTTAATACCGATGTTTCCTACTCCCTTTTCCACTTCACTCTGTCCCATTTTCCAGCCAATATTCTTCACCTCTCCTTTACTGATCTTATAGGTTCATAGGAGAATACTAGGCTAACTGCCCTGAAGGGCCATTTTAAGCTGAGCCAATAACCCAAGGTCAGAATCAAGACCTAAACCATTATACCACCCCCTCCTCTTCTCCATAGCATTATTGAGGAATGGTCTGAGGTGGCTCACTCTCCTTTTCCCATTCTACTTATTTCCCCTAGTCCACCCCTCTTCATTAAAAAGATATCCAGCTTACTCTTTGTCATTGCTAGCTCGTGAAAATATGTACCACTTCCTGAATCTGTATTGTTTTTTCTAACCACATCATCCACCCAATCATCTGTTTTTATTTCTTCTTTCAGCTGCCTTCGTCTGTCAACATTGATTTCATTTTTCCCTCTCTTCCTGTCCGTGTAGTTAGTTAAGTCACTCTCCAGCCACCTCATTTTATCTCTTCTGGTGATCTGGTTCCATTTCTTTCTCTGCCTTGCAGAATTACCTGGAAAACAAATTCTCTATGTGATTTGGCTTGTATATTGTCCCTATTGTCCATTTTCCCTTTATTAATCCTGACCAAGTGATGTACCTCCTATACCTGCTTCTTTTTCCTGAATCTTCATGCCCTTTCCTAAGATAATTGCCAGCCCTCTTTCCTTGCATTTATATGGTCCATAACTCCCTTGCAGGTGGATTAAGTGTACCTTGGGCCCTAGACAGTTTTTAATCCATGGACCCCCCCCCCCCACTCTTTTTTTTTTTTTTTGGATCATGCATAAATGTCCATACTTTTTTGTATTCACCTTCCTGATATAATACCATTTGAACTGATGTCATTATAACCCACCAAAGTCCATACCTGTGCTGAATATATCTAACTGCATATTGTTTCAGGATATTACAAAAATACACACTAGTACTATAAAGCCAGAATAATGACTGCTTAACTTAATTATGACTGCTAGAGTAAGACATTCTCATCCAAAGTTAACTTCTATGCCAAGCAATTATAGCCCCATTGCTGACCGTGTACACCTTAGATGTCTGATGGTGGTAAAAAATAATTAAAGTGTGGGCACAATAATATACATCATCTGTTTCATACAAACATACAGTAGCGCATGTATTCCAACTTATAGCACAAAAAAGTGCACTGATCTTGCAAAGTCAGACTATTTAAGCCAAACACACAAGGATCATGCACAGACAGCCCCTAAAAATTATATCACTTAAATATCTCTACTGCAAGAATCAGGGAGAAAATAAAAAATAAATAATGTGGGGCAAAGACTCAGAATCATTGATATATTTTAAATGTTGCTCTTACATACTTAGAAAGTTGCTAGAATAACAAACTTTGCATTGACATGCATTTTCTAAATGGAGTGAAATCTGAAACGTAAACTGTCAGTCATCATTTAATGACTGCAGTCCTCAATGATTTGTCAAATAAGCACACATTTTATAAATCACAGACCAAATACGTGAAGCAAAGTCAAAGACATTCTGTGAACTTGGAGGCAGTTTCAATTTCTGTCACACAAGCAATTGCAAGAGAATAAACCTCATTTGGTGACCTGTATCTCATCCCTCAGGGTTATGGGCTATGAGATAGAATGCCCACATATTCGGGATTCTCCCCTCTTCAAGAAAGCATATATGCACAATCATTAAAAACAGACTTTTGCTTATTTGACATTTGTTTACCAGGGTGGTCTGACTGGGTCTACAGAACCCATTTTCAGCAGAGGCCCAGGGAGAAAACCTCCACATACAGTACAATACAAATACAGTATAATCCAATACAATAAAGATTACATTAGAAATACTATACAAAAAAAAAATAAGTTGAAAGAACAAACTGCTACAAGATGTTGTAATATATTACTACATATCTAGACAGTTCTATACAGTTAAAACATTACAGACAATAACAGTCACTCTCACCATACAAGATGTAGATAGTGTCCCAAAAAATAGTACATAGTTAGTACAATGTGTGACATTGACTGTTATAGTACATCCAAAATAGAATGTTAGTTTCAGTTAGGAAAATAACAGCCAGAAAGTTAGTGATGCAGATAGATAGTGAAAGAGCGTTAAGAAGAATAGAAGCAATAAAGGCTGAGCACTGAGCAGTAGCTTAAGGATATGAGAGAAGGAGTTAAAAGAGCTTTAGGATCTTGCAGTCTGTGAGAGATTGAAATGTGGCAGAAAAGGAAGACCTGAGCATTAGGCAGGCTTTATGCAGGAGCAGAGCCATGTATTTTTGAGATGATTTTCTAAAGAGGCTTTGAAATGGGTTAGGCCAGGAATATACCTGGTAGCTAAAGATAGTGAGTTCCAGTGTATAGAGACAGAGTATGAATACAGAGAGTGACCAGGTTTTCTTGTGGGTTTTGAGATAGCTAAGAGATTTTTGTCTTCTGATCATAGGGATCATAGGTTCATAGGTGTGTACTAGGCTAATGGCCCTGGAGTCTTTGCAAACCTAGTCCATAGGATTACCCTGACATTGTGCCACCCGACATTAGTTCCCAGTGCCTTTGTCGAGTAGAGCCACTGGAGTGATCCCCGGGGTGAATTTTCTATTTCCCATCCACTCATCAAGATTTCAAGCGAGCCAGTGAGGTGCTCTGTTTGACATGTATGGGAAGTCTATTCCACAGCATAGTCAGTTTCTGGGTTATGAACCCGTCCCTCCATCATGTTCTGTTGATTGTGGTAATAAGGTTGAGGTCTCTGGAGCGTGTGGTGTGGAGGGATTTGAATATCTTTAGATGTAGCATTTCTAACAGAGCTGGGTCAGACATGGCTTTGTAAGTCAAGCAGAGATCACCTCTAAGTAGGCGATATGAGACATAAAATATTTGGAGTTTTTTTAGTCTGTCCATATAGGACAAGTGTTTAAGGCCTAGGATCTTCTTTGCGAGGTACTTTTGTGGCCTTTCCAGTTGTTGCAGGTGTCTAGTAAGGTACATGCCAAATGGGGCATTATACTCGATGATTGGCCTAATGAGGGAAGAATAGAGGGAGACAATTACCTCTTTCTTCCTGGATGCAAAACCCTTAGTAATGAGATGTGCTACATAGAAGGACTTTCTGACCACAGTGGCAATGTGGTGGTCAAAAGAGAGGTTGTTGTCAACCTGTGTTCCCAGATCTCTTATAACCCCTTCTGTGTTCAGTGGACTACCATCATTGTGGTAATTCATGGGAACCATTTTTTTCCCAAAGGAGATGACGACACATTTTTTGGCATTGAGCTTAAGGCCATGGTTCTGACACCAGTCGTTGGTCTCAGTGAGGCTTTTCTATAGGATGTCAACATCACTTGGGGAGTTAATAATAGCTCCCAGTTTGCAATTGTCTGTGAACTTTGTCAGCCAGAGTCCCTTCATGTTGTCCTGGACTTCAGAGAAATAGATATCAAACAGGAGAGAACCCAGGACCGAACCCTGTGGGACTCCACTAGTGACTGGTCGGCAGGCTGACTTGGAGTCAGCTACTTTCACACTGTGGGTTCTGTGAGCCAGTTTGCAGCCCACCTAGTGATATAGGAGCTGATGCCTAGCTTAGTGAGTTTTTCTGTGATTCTTCATTGGGGAATGGTATTAAAGGCCTTGGCCAGATCAAGGTAGGCTGGTGTGTAAGATGGGACTAGACTGGCTAGTGCAGGTAAGCAGTAATCTTGAAAATAAGGTTGTGCAAGCTGGATAGCTGAATACAGGCAAGTTGGTTTGGAGAGTTCAAGTCAGTTTAATTCTACGAGTGGTTTACAGTTGTGTGTGTGATATTTAGAGTTTGTGGCAAACTTTGCAACTTTGTTGCAGCACTGTTTCAACTTAGGTAGAATTTTGTAAGTTAGTTAAGATAGGGGCACCATAAAGAAGGGAGGGAAGTAAAAATGTTTTTTGCAAGGGTAGTTTTGGTTGCTGCAGTAAAGAAATGTTTTCTATATAACAGTCCCAGTTTTTGGTGAGTTGTTTTTTCATATTTTGCTGTTTAAGGGGGGGTCAAATGAAAGTTTATTGTCAATGATAACATCTAGACGTTTGGTTTCCTGCACTATTTCTATGGCAGTGTTGTCAGATGCAAGGATGTTGACGTGATCAGTGACAGGGGAGGTGTTTTTGGGATGAAAGAGTACTAGTTTTGTCTTCTTTGGATTAAGAAAGACTTGGGCATTTCTTAGCCAGGATTCTACAACAGTAAAGGACTGTTGAGTTTTTGAGAGTAGTTCTGGTAGTGATTGAGCAGTGCAGGTTATGATGGAATCATCACCATACTGAATGAGGGTTCCAGGGAGAGAGGCAGTGTGAAGGTTGTGAAAATGTTGAAGAGTAGGGGTTCTAGGATGGAGCCTTGGGGGACTGCAGTAGGGTTGTGGAGAAAGGGTGAAGTGTTCATTGGACCATTTCACTGCTTGTTTATGATTCTTGAGGTAGCTCTGAAGCAATTTTACTGTGTTATGTGAGAAGCCTAAGTTAGATAGTGTGTTTAATAGTAAGGGGTGAGGCACTGTGTCAAAGGCCTTGGAAAGATCAAGGAATACTGAGGCTGCATAGCATCCTGCATGTCCGGCCTTGTTCATGGTGTCTGTAAAAGATAATAGGCCTGTAGCGGTGCTGTGGCTAGGTTGGAAGCCATGTTGGGTTTTGGGTAAAAGATTGTTTTGCAATAGATATTGCATTACCTGCTGATGGATACCTCTCTCGAGAATTTTGGATATGGATGACTAGATGGATATAGGATGGAAATTGGATGGATCAAAAGAGTTGCCTCCTTTAAGGCCTTCTGTTTCTCCTTTTTCCCTTTCAAAAAACAAAAAAAATTTGCCTGAATTTCCTTATGTTCTGACTGTGCTTCTCAAACATTTTGGAAATATAGAGTATATTTTATAGAATATATATTTATTATAACTGTAATTGCCTTAATATTGCTACAGCTCAAGTGCTCTAGGTTGCACTGCGACTGAAGTGTTTGTGTGTTTTAGCTGCTTTTCTGTATATATAGACTTCTCTGTATATGTAGACTAGCTACTTATTCTGCTGTGTTACTACCTCTTAAATCGTTTTTCAGTTGTGCACTTGCCTTGCTTCATTTAGTTTTAAATTGCTAATTTTTTAGAGTTTTAATTGCATTTACTGTTTAGGACTACACACTCAAGTGTGTTAGCCTTTTCTGTGTTTATTTACTGTATTATTGCATTGTTTAGCCTGTTTCTACAATATATATATATATATATATATATATATATATATATATATATATATATATACTATCTTGTTTGCTCGTTTCCCACCTTTTCTAGCCAGTCCATATCCCAGGCCTTGCTTGTCTCAGGACTTTATTTTCTGTGCTCAGAGCTATCCAGACCTTGCTGTGGCAGAGGGAAGTCCTACTCCTACCAGTGGGACTGGTGAGCATTGTACTGCCTATCTAACGCTAGAGTGGTTTCCAGCTCTGAAATTGTAATTTTATTAGTCTTTTTGGGCTGATTACTAACCCTTTCAACTTTCTGGCTTAAAAACGCGTGTGTTTGCACATTTTTCACATCGTGCAGCACTACGAGGCTACAGTTAAACTATTCCAGGTGCCAGAAAGTCTGTTCTTCAGATTTTCCCTTAAAACTAGCTGGTTTCTCAGTAGTAGCACTAAAATCTGAACCCCTGTGACTAGCACTTGCTCTAGAATCTGCTGGAAAGCACTAGAAAGCCTGAAACTGATACAAGCACTCAGCTCTCCTTGTCAATAAGGAGAAATTAATCATAGGCACTAAACAGCCTACAATTGCAAAGTACCTTGCAAAGGTAAGGGAAAACAGTTCTTAAACCTTACAAAAAAGCACCTAAACAGGCATGTCCAAGGGTAAGCTTCCGGTGATTTCTCCTGTTCACTTGGTGAATCTGGGCATACTGGGGCAATGCGGCAACTGCCTCATGTACACAGACAATCCTCTCCTCCTACCACCCAACACCACAACCTGCGAGAGATGCACTTACATGGCCAAACTGGAAGCAAAGCTCTCTCTGGTCAAGACTGTGCTAGACAGTCAAGAGGAGAAGGCTAACACCTGCATTACATCTCTAGCAACTCATAGCCCTTCAAAACCCACACCATCAACTCCCACACATAGCAACACTAAACCCACATATGCGGAGGCCCTTAACATTAACCTGCCCAAGCAACAAGGACCTCCGAAGCCGAAACGCAAACAAACACCAGTCACAACCAAAGTGACACATAGCTCACAACACCAGTGTGCCACCCAACAACAGCCCCTAAGGCAAGACAATGTACCCAACACTTTAATCATAGGTGACTCTATAGTCAGGCACACTGATGTCCCACTCAGCAGGTTGAACAAGGAGAAAATTACAGTCAGCTGCCTGTTGGGTGCCAGGATTTGCCACATAACGCATGCACTCAAGTCACTCCACAACAAGCACAAATACGACTCTGTCATTGTCCATGCTGGAGTAAATGACTTGAGACGTACCTCCCTGGACTACATGAAAAGAGACATGGAAGACCTCTTGGATCATGTGACCCAGGCAGGTATGTCTCTAGCCGTGAGTAGCATCTTGCCTTCGCCCAGAATGATACCACAGTATAAGGCCAAATTGATTGACTTCAACAATTGGCTAAGCTTCTGGTGTCATTCAAAGGTGATCCAGTATTTGTCTGCCTGGGAAGACATGATCGACAAACCACGATGCTTTGCCAGAGATGGTCTGCACCTGTCACCCCTGGGATTCACGTTACTGGCTAAAGCTCTTGTCACCCCTATAGTGCCTTTTTTAGGCAAGGTTCAAAGGATAAAACCACCACCGTAACAGATACAAGCATGCAAAATCTTAAGGTAATGCTACTCAATGCTAGAAGTCTAAACTTCAAAATGCACTCTCTCGAGGCACTCCTAAAAATGGAGAACATCGATATCTGTGCAGTGACTGAAACCTGGTTCAAGGCTCCAGCGAGCACCCCTGCAATACCAGTCTACAATTCTTACCACACTTTTTGGCCACAAAACCAAGACTGAAACACCAAAGGTGGAGGAGTGTCCATATTCACCAAGGATATTCACACCTCCAGGCTAGTTGCCCAACACAATGCATCTGAAATTCTCCAGGTGCAACTAACACTAGGTTAGACTGCAATCCAAATTGTAGCTTGCTACAGATCCCCCACCATACCCCAAGATTCTCACTACACCTTCCTAAACATACTGGAAAATATTAAGATACAACCAAACACCCTAATACTGGGTGACTTCAACTACCCTGCCATTAATTGGGAAAACTACTCAGGTACCAACTCCTTTTCCCAATGGTTCTTGGAATTCATAAATTCCAACACCCTGGATCAACTAATCCATTGTCCCACCATGGGCTCCAATATCCTAGACCTGGTCATTACCAACATGGGAGATAGATGCTCCACTCCAGTGGTCACCCCCTCATTGGTCAGGTATGACCATAAGCAAATCACCCTTGACATCCACATCCCACCCCCATCCCCCAGTAAGGAAACCTCCTTAAAAAACTTCTCCAAAGCCAACTTCATGCTACTGAAGTTAGAAGTGACAAACTTCACAACACCCATGCAGATGGGATCTGGAAGTTCGACTGCAGAATCCTACACTAAGGCACTGGACGAGCACATACACTTGTGCATGAATTGTGCCATCCCAAATAGAACCAAGATGCACTTCTCCAAAAAAAGGAAGCCAATCTGGTCGTCCCCTTCTATAAACAAATTATACAACAGAAGGAAGAAACTGTTGCAGAAAAGAGGAAAATCCCAGGATGCAAAAAACTCCCTCACCAGCCTCAGTAAGAAGCTGAGATCCCTCATAAAATCCTCAAAAGCTAGTTACGAAAATAAAAATGCCAACAATTCCAAAGACAACCACAAGGCATTCTATAGTTATGTCAAGAATCTAAATGGCAATGCTCAGATCTGCTCTGAGCTACAACAGAATGGCATTAAATATACTGATCCCAAGGATATTGCCAATATCCTGGCAGATCGACTTAGTGCCAACTTCACTCCCCTCTCACCCACTAAAGGGCCCATCTCAATACCAAAAGATTGTCAAATTCCGATAATCACAGCCACACAGGTAGAAGCAGCACTCTCCAAAGCTAAGAATAGAGCATCCATGGGACCAGATGACATCCCAGGCTGTGTACTACATGAACTACAAAATGAACTGGCACCCCACCTAAGTGTCATGTTTAATCATAGCCTCAACTCAGGCTTCATGCCCACAGTTACAGTTATCCCACTCCACAAGGGAGGATCCGCCTTGGATCCTGGGAACTACAGTCCCATCAGTCTGACAAGCCTGATCTGCAAGGGCATGGAATGCATTATCATGAAACTTATAAACAAAGACATTGGCAACCTCCAGACACTGGACCCCACCCAGTTTGGGTTTGTGAAGGGCCGATCTTGTCTCCTGAATCTGATTGACTTCTTCGAATCGGTCTCCAGAGCTATGGACGAGGGTAAGATGGTCCACACAGCCTATCTGGACATCGCCAAGGCCTTCGACACCATCCCCCACTCTGGAATCATAGATAAACTTACTAAGCTGGGCATAAATCCCTACGTCACTCGATGGGTTGCCAACTGGCTTACTGACAGAACCCAGACTGTAAAAGTAGCCAACTCCAAATACAGCTCCAGACAAGTGACAAGTGGAGTACCACAGGGTTCAGTCCTGAGACCACTCTTGTTTGGTGTCTACTTCTCTGAAGTACAGACCAACACTAAGGGACTCTGGCTAACAAAGTTTGCAGATGACTGCAAACTGGGAGCCATTATTGAATCCCCAAATGATGTGGATATTCTACAAAAGGGCCTTACAGAAACAGATGCCTGGTGCCAGAGCCATGGGCTCAAGCTTAATGCCAAGAAATGTATAGTTATCCCCTTTGGAAAAAAAACATGTACCCATGAACTACCACATAGGTGGCAGGACACTAAACATCGAAAGTGTGATGAGAGACATAAGGACACAAGTGGGCAGTGGTCTCACTTTCGATAACCACATTGCCACAACAGTCAGGAAATCCTTCTACATGGCACACCTCATCACTAAGGGCTTTTCATCCAGAAAAAAGGAGGTCATTGTCCCACTGTACTCATCCCTCATTAGACCCATTATAGAGTATAATGCCCCATTTGGTATGTACCTCACAAGACATCTGCAACAGATGGAAAGGCCACAGAAATACCTCATTAAAAGAATCACAGGCCTAAAGCAGATGCCATATGCTGACCGTCTAAAAAAACTCCAGCTATACTCTGTGGCATATCATCTACTCAGAGGCGATCTCTGCTTAATATACAAGGCCATGTCAAACCCTGAGCTGTTGGACATGCTCCACTTAAAGAAATCCCAATCCCTCAGAGCCACCCACTCCAGGAATCTAAACCTTATCATCACAATGAACAAAACATGCTGGAGGGATAGGTTCCTGACCCAGAGACTCCCCATACGGTGGAATAGACTGCCCATACATGTCAAGCAGAGCACCTCATTGGCCCTCTTCAAAAGGAACCTTGATGATTGGATGGGAGATAGGAAATTCACCCCAGGGATCATGTCAGTCGCCCTGCTAGACAGGGGCCCAGAGAAGTAAATATTGTGGGAAAAAATTTCCAGGAATTGTTATAGCTAGGCTTGCATAGGCCTTAGGGCCAATAGCCTAGTACCAACCTATGAACCTATGAAACTATGATGTGAGATTGTTTCCATATAGCAGGTACTTCTGATTCAGATAAAGACCTATTTATAAGGATACTGACTGGGTAGGCGACTGAGTTAGTAGCCAGCTTGAGGTAGTATGGGGGGAGATTGTCAGCTGAGGTAGAGCAGGGTTTTAGTTTTTGTAGCAATTTCTTAATGGTGTCAGTGGGTATGGGCTGAAATGAGAATGGGGTTTGTATGACATTTTGTTGAGTATGGGGGTTAGTAATGACAGGGTCAGAAGTAGTTGATGGCCTGGGGTCACTGTCTGAATAGGTTGAAGGCTGGGGGTGGGTGTTCAGCATTAGGGGTGTTAGTTAATAGGTCTGAAATTGATTTTATGAAGTGCTTTTAAAGTTTGTGATGGCGGGGTATCAGATGATAGGGTATGCTCCCCATTTCTTCCAGGGTTAAGTAGAGAAGATATGGAGTGCCAAAATTTACTGGGATTGATTTTATGCTGGAGTTGAAGCTGGGAATAATGACTTCTTATCTCTGTTGATTAGTTTTGTCACTTTGTCATGTAGCGTTCTGAAATTAACATGATTTTGACCATTTTTGTTGTTTCCAGGTTATCCAGGCTAGCTCCCTTTGCTTCATCAGGTGTTTACGTTCCTTGGAGAGCCATGGTGCTTCATCAGGTGTTTACATTCCTTAGACAGCCATGGTGCCGAGCTCTTTTTGATTCTTTTCATACGAATGGGAGCTGGGGTATTAAGTATGTGAAGGAAGGTGTTATTAAAGTATAGTACAGCATCATTAAGGGGTAGTTTGGGAGCTGGGGTATTAAGTATGTGAAGGAAGGTGTTATTAAAGTATAGTACAGCATCATTAAGGGGTAGTTTGGGAGCTGGTGTATTAAGTATGTGAAGGAAGGTGTTATCAAAGTATAGTACAGCATCATTAAGGGGTAGTTTGGGAGCTGGGGTATTAAGTATGTGAAGGAAGGTGTTATCAAAGTATAGTACAGCATCATTAAGGGGTAGTTTGGGAGCTGGTGTGTTAAGTATGTGAAGGAAGGTGTTATTAAAGTATAGTACAGCATCATTAAGGGGTAGTTTGGGAGCTGGTGTATTAAGTATGTGAAGGAAGGTGTTATTAAAGCATAGTACAGCATCATTAAGGGGTAGTTTGGGAGCTGGGGTATTAAGTATGTGAAGGAAGGTGTTATTAAAGTATAGTACAGCATCATTAAGGGGTAGTTTGGGAGCTGGTGTATTAAGTATGTGAAGGAAGGTGTTATTAAAGTATAGTACAGCATCATTAAGGGGTAGTTTGGGAGCTGGTGTGTTAAGTATGTGAAGGAAGGTGTTATTAAAGTATAGTACAGCATCCTTAAGGGGTAGTTTGGGAGCTGGTGTATTAAGTATGTGACGGAAGGTGTTATTAAAGTGTAGTACAGCATCATTAAGGGGTAGTTTGGGAGCTGGTGTATTAAGTATGTGAAGGAGGGTGTTATTAAAGTATAGTACAGCATCATTAAGGGGTAGTTTGGGAGCTGGTGTGTTAAGTATGTGAAGGAAGGTGTTATTAAAGCATTGTACAGCATCATTAAGGGGTAGTTTGGGAGCTGGGGTATTAAGTATGTGAAGGAAGGGGTTATTAAAGTACAGTACAGCATCATTAAGGGGCAGTTTGGGAGCTGGTGTATTAAGTATGTGAAGGAAGGGGTTATTAAAGTACAGTACAGCATCATAAAGGGGTAGTTTGGGAGCTGGTGTATTAAGTATGTGAAGGAAGGTGTTATTAAAGTATAGTACAGCATCATTAAGGGGTAGTTTGGGAGCTGGTGTATTAAGTATGTGAAGGAGGGTGTTATTAAAGTATAGTACAGCATCATTAAGGGGTAGTTTGGGAGCTGGTGTGTTAAGTATGTGAAGGAAGGTGTTATTAAAGCATAGTACAGCATCATTAAGGGGTAGTTTGGGAGCTGGGGTATTAAGTATGTGAAGGAAGGGGTTATTAAAGTACAGTACAGCATCATTAAGGGGCAGTTTCGGAGCTGGTGTATTAAGTATGTGAAGGAAGGGGTTATTAAAGTACAGTACAGCATCATTAAGGGGTAGTTTGGGAGCTGGTGTATTAAGTATGTGAAGGAAGGTGTTATTAAAGTATAGTACAGCATCATTAAGGGGTAGTTTGGGAGCTGGGGTATTAAGTATGTGAAGGAAGGGGTTATTAAAGTAAAGTACAGCATCATTAAGGGGCAGTTTGGGAGCTGGTGTATTAAGTATGTGAAGGAAGGGGTTATTAAAGTACAGTACAGCATCATTAAGGGGTAGTTTGGGAGCTGGTGTATTAAGTATGTGAAGGAAGGTGTTATTAAAGTATAGTACAGCATCATTAAGGGGTAGTTTGGGAGCTGGGGTATTAAGTATGTGAAGGAAGGGGTTATTAAAGTACAGTACAGCATCATTAAGGGGTAGTTTGGGAGCTGGGGTATTAAGTATGTGAAGGAAGGGGTTATTAAAGTACAGTACAGCATCATTAAGGGGCAGTTTGGGAGCTGGTGTATTAAGTATGTGAAGGAAGGGGTTATTAAAGTACAGTACAGCATCATTAAGGGGTAGTTTGGGAGCTGGTGTATTAAGTATGTGAAGGAAGGTGTTATTAAAGTATAGTACAGCATCATTAAGGGGTAGTTTGGGAGCTGGTGTATTAAGTATGTGAAGGGAGGTGTTATTAAAGTATAGTACAGCATCCTTAAGGGGTAGTTTGGGAGCTGGGGTATTAAGTATGTGAAGGAAGGGGTTATTAAAGTACAGTACAGCATCATTAAGGGGCAGTTTGGGAGCTGGTGTATTAAGTATGTGAAGGAAGGGGTTATTAAAGTACAGTACAGCATCATTAAGGGGTAGTTTGGGAGCTGGGGTATTAAGTATGTGAAGGAAGGTGTCATTAAAGTGTAGTACAGCATCATTAAGGGGTAGTTTGGGAGCTGGTGTATTAAGTATGTGAAGGGAGGTGTTATTAAAGTGTAGTACAGCATCATTAAGGGGTAGTTGTTTAAGGGGTGTCCAGTCTATTTCATGTAGGAGATGGTTGAATTTATGCTGACAAAAATTAGTTGTGTTCCTAACTGATTTTATAGTGTGTACTCTTAGTTGTTGGGAGTTTGTTCTAAGGGAATAAGCTGGTAGATGATCACTCAGGGAGCTAGACAGTGTACCAGAAGAGGGGTAATTGGCAGGGTGGGATATTAGAATCCAATTTAAGGTGGACTGGCAGGTAAGATCTTTGCTGTATCTTCTGGAGCATTGATAAGCTGAGAAAAAACATACAGATTTATACTATATGTAGGGGAGTCGAAAGCTATGGTTTGTCAGTCTATATTTATGTCTCCTAAACTTAAACTTAAAACTACTCTGAGGCTAACCTCCTGCTGTTAAGTGATAACCTGGCAAAATGTGAAGCCCCCATAAACCCTGAGAACACTGATGCCTGTGAAGAATGCATGTTCACAGAAACCCTGTACCAGCATGTTATTAGCTGCATAGAGGCAGCTGTGCCCACCAGGAAGAAGTACAGAATTAACTCAGAAATAAGCCACTCTGGTAGAATCACAAAATCAACAGGCTGTATAACAGCAGGAAGAAAATCATGACAAAAAATAGGAGGTGCAGCACCCAGCAGGATAAAAGCACTCTCATCAAACTAAATAAACAACTCAAGAGGACAAATAAAGTCTACCAAAGCCAAATTTGAGGTAAGTTTGGCCAACCAGGCCAAGGACAACCACAAAGCATTCTTTAGCTATGCCTGCAATCTCAAAGGGAATACACAATTGTGTGCAGATCTCATTGTAAATGGAGCCCCATATACAGAGCCAGAAGATATAGCAAATCTGTTGAGTGATAAATTCATCTCCAACTTTACCCCTCTCACCCCCTCAACCTTCCCTCAGGAAATACCATCAAATATAACTCCCCCCCCTATCACTAGGGAACAAGTCCTTAATGCTCTCTCTACAACCAAGAACACTGCATCAATGGGGACAGACAATATCCTAGGATGCCTTCTAAATAGCATGAAACATGACCTATCAGGGCCTCTGGAATTGTTATTTAACTGTAGCCTCCAAAGAGGCTTCATGCCTCATGAATGGAGAATGGCAACAGTCATCCCTCTGCACAAATGTGTACCATCTACAGACCCTGGAAACTACAGACCCATAAGTCTCACTAGTCTTATATGTAAAGCCATGGAAAGAATTATCATTGACATGATCAACAGAGATATAGTAAACCTCCAGACACTGAACTCAACCCAGTTTGGTTTTGTCAAGTGCAGATCATGCCTACTCAACCAGGTGGACTTCTTTGAGAAGGTCTCAAAAGCAATGGATGAGGGCAAAATCGTTCACACTGCCTACCTTCACCTGGCCAAGGTGTTTTGCACAATACCCAACTCGGGCTTTGCTGACAAACTTAAGAGGTTTGGTACAAACTCATATGTCATGCAGTGGTTAGCCATCTGGCTCACAGACAGGACCCAGAAAGTTAGAATTGGGGAGTCCACCTCCACAAAGAGGCCAGACACAAGTGGAGTTCCTCAGGGACCAGTCCTTGGACTGCTCCTTTTTGGCATTTACTTCTCAGGAGTCAAGGCCAATGTCAGTGGTCTCTGGCTGACTAAATTTTCAGATGAATGCAAATTAGGAGCTGTCATTGAGTCCCACACTGACACAAATGTTCTCCTGGAAGGGCTGACACAGATAAACAACTGGTGCCAGAGCCATGGACTAAAACTAAATGCCAAGAAATGCATAATAATATCCTTTGGGAAGTCATCCATCCCTGGTAACTATCATATTGACAACACACCCCTTAGAGTTGACCCAGTAGTCAGAGACTTATGGACACACATAGATAGTAAGCTAGCCTCCATCATGTGTCTACAGTGGTGAGGAACCCATTCTATGTTGCACAACTTATAAACAAAGGTATGGCATCTAAGTCCAAGGCAGTCATTGTTCCACTATATTTGGCACTTATCAGACCTATCATTGAGTACAAAGCCCCCTTTGGTATGTACCTAACCAGACATATCCAACCACTGGAATGTCCACAGAGGTTCCTCACTAAAAGAATAGAGGGTGTAATTAAAATGTCCTATGCATTCTACCTGAAGGCCCTATCCCTGTGTTCTGTCTCCTACAGGCTTTTGAGGGGAGATCTAGGCTTGGCATACAGGGAATTTTCTGACCCCTCCTCTTATGGATCTCCTGCATATCCACAAAGCAAACAGACTTACCCATTTTAAAGACTTAGACCTTGCTTGTGATATAAATAGGACCTGCTAGAGAGATAGATATGTATCCCAGAGACCACCCCATCTATGGAGCAGGCTCCTCATCCATGTGAAGCAGAGTTCCTCCCTAACCCAATTCAAGTGCAACTTGAATAATTGGATGGGGAACCGAAAGGGTATCAGAACTTGTCAGAGATTTGGGATGCACGGCTAGGCTTATAAAGGCCTTTGTGGTTGTTAGCCTAGAAAACACCTATGAACCTATAAAAATGAGCAAATGACAAGCAGGTATAGCTTTCCTTCATAAGCAGCCCTCCCTCCTCGACATTTAGTGACAGCAGTCCTCAACAATTTAATAGACAATCTTAGATTTTATGAGGTGCAGACAGAAATATGAAGCAAAATCAGGATCAGTCTGTGAATTCAGTGGCAGTTTCACCTTTGTTTCACACAATAACAGTAGCCTGAGGGAAAATAGTCCACTGTATATCAGACAAGTAAGCTGAGCAAGCATGTTGTTTCTTTCATTCACAGCCAGCCATTAGCCCCCTATTTAGTGACTTTAATTCATATATATATATATATATATTGCCTCACATTACTAGGACCCTCCAATGCACTTTGAAACCATCTGTCCACAAGTCTGCACCACACTATTTAATATTTAAGGGCTTTTTGCTCTTTGTTTTCCTAATGAATCATGGAGAAGGCAAAAACCAAAAAGGTGTGACGCACTTTGCATAGGAATTCTATGGGCTATATATTTATTTATTTTTAAGCCACAGAACCTTTCTTTATTCTAAAGAGCTACATGGGAAAGCACTGCTGTACAGTCATTGCCATAAACTTCTGGTGAATGTTTTAAGTTATATGTAAGATATATGGATGGGTTTTACACAGGCATATAAAGTTAGCAAGAGAAAAAAGATGTAAAGCTTGCTGAGTCCACGTGAGGATTACATCTAGACCCTGATGGAAGTGTTCCTCTACTTCCTCCGACCAGTCCATTCTGCTGTCATTTCCAGGCAGCCTTCAATCCCATTGCCTTGAAACATATTACAGCTCTGCCTCTGTCAGTGTAGGCTAGGTCTCTTATTTTCTTAAATCTTCTTTACATCTGTTGTTCCTGCCCCTTTTCTGACTATCCCTCATTATTGGGGAAATGCTTAAATAGATACCCTCATTAGCATATTATGCTAATGATTTTTGCTCTGCATACACAGCAAATGAGCTGGAAGCCACTGTGAATCATGCCATTGTGTGTGTATATGGAGCAGGCAGTGGTAATAATGTCCCATGGTGCAAAGGGAAGAAGAGACTAAAAAATAATACTGTCCCATCGTGCAAAGGGAAGAAGAGACTAAAAAATAATAATGTCCCATGGTGCAAAGGGAAGAAGAGACTAAAAAATAATAATGTCCCATAGTGCAAAGGGAAGAAGAGACTAAAAAATAATAATGTCCCATGGTGCAAAGGGAAGAAGAGACGAAAAAATAATAATGTCCCATGGTGCAAAGGGAAGAAGAGACTAAAAAATAATACTGTCCCATAGTGCAAAGGGAAGAAGAGACTAAAAAATAATAATGTCCCATGGTGCAAAGGGAAGAAGAGACTAAAAAATAATAATGTCCCATAGTGCAAAGGGAAGAAGAGACTAAAAAATAATACTGTCCCATAGTGCAAGGGGAAGAAGAGACTAAAAAATAATAATGTCCCATGGTGCAAAGGGAAGAAGAGACTAAAAAATAATAATGTCCCATGGTGCAAAGGGAAGAAGAGACTAAAAAATAATAATGTCCCATGGTGCAAAGGGAAGAAGAGACTAAAAAATAATAATGTCCCATAGTGCAAAGGGAAGAAGAGACTAAAAAATAATAATGTCCCATAGTGCAAAGGGAAGAAGAGACTAAAAAATAATAATGTCCCATAGTGCAAAGGGAAGAAGAGACTAAAAAATAATACTGTCCCATGGTGCAAAGGGAAGAAGAGACTAAAAAATAATAATGTCCCATGGTGCAAAGGGAAGAAGAGACTAAAAAAATGACAAACCTGGCATGCAGCTTAAACATCCACACTTGGGTTTAATTAGTCAGGTACAACTGACTGCAGAGCAATTGCTGCAGAAAACTGGCCTACAAACCCATCAGCAGCAGTCACTAAAGCAACTGAATTAACCACATATTCTGTCCATGTAACTTACAAAATAAAATATGAACGGGGCCTCCATGAGTAGGTACCTCACTGTTATGGTGCATCCACTCCATGAAACTATGTATAGTGCTGGCACACACAAAAGAGAACTCACAGCCAAGGTGCACTCCCCACCATGAACCTACACCAAATACAGAACGAACTAGCACCCCACCTAAGTACCATATTCAATCATAGCCACACCTCAGGCTTTGTGCCTGCTGAATGTCGCACAGTGATGGCTATCCCACTCCGCAAGGGGGGAGCCACCATGGACCCCGGAAACTACCGCCCCATTAGTCTGACGACCCTGGTCTGCAAGGCCATGGAACGTATCATCATGGAACTTATAAACAAAGACACTGGTAATCTCCAAACTCTGCACCCCACCCAGTTCGGGTTTGTAAAAGGCAGATTATGTCTCCTAAACCCGATAGACTTCTTTGAAGCAGTCACCAAAGCCGTAGATGAGGGTAAGGTGGTTCACACATTCTATCTAGATCTTGCCAAGACTTTCAACACCATCCCCCACTCTGGAATTATAGATAAACTCACTAAACTAAGTATAAATCCCTATGTCACAAGATGGGTTGCCAACTGGCTCACTGACAGAACCCACACTGTGAAAGTAGCAGACTCCAAATCCGACTACAGACCAGTGACAAGTGGAGTACCACAGGGTTCAGTCCTGGGTCCTCTCCTGTTTGTTATCTACTTCTCTGAAGTACAGGCTAACACAGAAGGCCTTTGGCCAACGAAGTTCACAGATGATTGCAAACTAGGAGCCATAATCAAAACTCCTAACGATGTGGACATCCTACAAAAGGGCCTCACTGAGACAGATGCCTGGTGTCAAAGCCATGGCCTCAAGCTCAGTGCCAAAAAGTGCATTGTCATCCCCTTTGGTAAAACCTCTGTACCCATGAGCTACAACATAGGTGGTAGTACACCTAACACCAAAAGTGTGATAAGAGACCTTGGGACACAGGTGGCAGTAGTCTCTCCTTTTATAATCACATCGTCACAGTAGTCAGGAAATCCTTCTACATGGCACATCTCATCACAAAAGGTTTCTCATCCAGAAAAAAAGAGGTCATTGTTCCCCTCTACTCATCAGTCATTAGAACTATTATAGAGTACAACGCCCCTTTTGGTATGTACCTCACAGGACATCTACAACAACTGGAAAGGCCGCAGAAATACCTCACAAAGAGGATTACTGGCCTCAAACAGATTCCCTACGCAGACCGTCTCAAAAAACTCCAGCTTTACTCCGTCGCATATCACCTACTCAGAGGTGATCTCTGCCTAACATACAAAGCTATGTCAAACCCAGAGCTGCTTGGCATGCTACACTTAAAGAAGTCCCAATCCCTCCAAGCTCCATGCTCTAGGGACCTAAATCTTGTTACCACAATAAAAAGAACATGCCGGAGGGATAGAGTCCTGTCCCAGACACTTCCTATACTCTGGAATAAATTACCTATCTATATCAAACAAAGCTCCTCATTAGTAGTCTTCAAGAAAAATCATGATGATTGGATGGGAAATAGGAAATTTACCCTGGGGATCACTTCTGTGGCTCTGCACGACAGTGGCACAGGAAAATAATTTTCTTGGGTGGCAAAAGCCAGGGTACCTTTTTGGCTGGGCTTGTATAGGCCCTAGGGCCAGTAGCCTAGTACCTACCTATGAACCTATGAACTTGTTGTCACACATAATGGAGACCTCAGAGCCAAGGTGTACCCTCCAACATGAACCAGTCCATGGTGCTGGCACACACAAAGGAGACATCACAGCTATGATGCACTCCCTACCATGAACATGCATATAGTGCTGGCACACACAAAGAGAGCTCACAGCCATGGTGCACTCCTCAGCATGAACCAGTGTACAGTGCTGGCACATATAAAGAAGTTCCCACAGTCATGATACACTTCCTGCCATGAGCATGGGTATACTGCTGGTACACACAGCAGTATATTCTGGCAGACAGAAGTACTATATAACGTACAAACATCTAAGGAAAGTAGTGGATTTCAGGAATCTCAGGCACTGTCACATAACTGTGATTTGTTTTATATGTCCTGTCCCCTAACTCATCTGCCTAGATGTGCATGTCTGAATGTTGTACTCTACAGGCATATGAGGGAATGTACTTGTAGAGCTGATGGGTGGAAGAAGTTTTAGAAATGCATATTACAGAGTTTTTACATCTTACTACTTCCTTGATATCCCTGTATACTTTGTATGGATCCTTTCTAGACTTTGCATGTACTGACTTACCACAGCCACAGGTGCACACTGTGTGGAGCTATTGAGCAATATGCGTGGGTACGAGATTCAGAAAAAGTGCTGTGACTTCACCACAGTACCAAGAGTCATATCTATGGGTCACAGCAGTTGCAGGTGACAGACGTAACGCAGTGTGCGGAATATAGTTATACAAGTGCACACTATATTTCAGAATCTGGGAACCTGTGCTGATGAAAGGTGTCGGAATAAGACATGATAGAAATTGTTAAGTTCCTTAGTTTATCTATATTTATTTATTTATTAGCATTTGTTTACCAGGAAGGTCTATTTGGTTGAAAAGCTCCACTGTTAATCAACCTTATAAGATGTCATACAGTACAGTACAATACAGCAAAACTTAACTATCACATACAAAACACAAAAATTAATACATGAGGAAAAAAAAACAGAAACTGTTTTTACTTCAACGGTTTCCATGGGGTCCAAATGGGTGTTTTACTTCAAAAAAATGTTCGAAAAAAGAGCAGAGTGTGAAGTTATAACCTGAGTTACATGCAGACATGATATGTAGGAGTGGTTTATAACTGTAACAACCTTTCTGAAATGGTATTAGGGTCAAAAGCAGTGAATAAATTGAACAAATGCATGTAACAGGCATAATGTCATCCCTGTAAAGAGAGGTGGGTATCAATATGAATTATTAAATTATATGTCAAGGCTGTTTCTTCACAGCTTGGGGGTCAAGAGATCAGATCTGACCAACTCTGGTCACTGTGTGTGTGGAATTGTATGTTCCCTCTATGTCTGATTGGATTTTTGTTCCTGAAGATGTCCACTTCCCAAACACATTATAGTTGCCTTGATTTTGTTTAGTCCCTATATATTTTATGTTTATTCTTGTCCTTTGGGTCCAGATCATGGCATTTCATTTACCCAGTTAACCAATAAATAAATGTAAATAAATAAAATAATCACACTTAAGTCTTATCTAGTAGCAGGCAGACTAGGTGGCCGATACAGTTCTCATCTGCCATCAAACTCCTTCCATGTTTCTGAATCTAGTGTGATGAACATATTACATTGACAGGTAATCCGAATTTCATATGGTGTTAACAGTAAACAAGCACATACTGATTATGTCTTTAAATGCAGTAATTATAAAAACATCAAACCCTTTGTTAATTATTATTCAAAAGAATGTAGTATGATTATGCTTTTATAACATAAGTATTCTGTGTTATCATTAATCAGAAGTAAAACCTGAGCTGTCCATCTCGGTTTACATAATGTACACTAGATAACAATTCCCCTTTTACTTTACAGGCACAGCGTGGAAGGCACTATTCAGGACATGAAAAGCAGATGTTGGTTTCTGTCATCAGCTACTTTCTTGGCCTGTTTATCCATGTCTAAGCAACATTTTTTTGCAGCAAGGCAGGTGACATGTTAGAAACTAGAGCTGACAGCTGCCTGACATGAAATCTGCAGAAGCAGATGTTAAGCATCACTGAGAATATATCAGTTGAGTTACATGGTGTATAATGAACCTTTGACCCCCAAGAATACACCCTGTGAACTTGAAAATGAAGTAAGTGCTAAAAAGCTTTGCTCTTAAATTTCAGTTCTACCACTCGTAGGGGAGAATAATTGGGAACAGGCTGCAAAGACGGAACAAAACAATTTTTCTTTGTAGAAAAATTTCATGAAAATAGTTAAAAACATTGTACTTTTACACATTTTCAACAATTATTTTCAGCCTAATTATATAACCTCTAAGGATTCTCCTTTAGAATCCCATGAAAAATAGTGTTCATTTCAACAATAAGTTTACATCTGAAGGTTATTGTCCATAAACAACTATCAAAACTTTCTTGTCAATAAGTTAAAATAGTAGTATCAACCATAGTTCTAATTACTTTTGTTACACCTCACTGAACCTGTTGCAAATATTGCTGATAAAATATACTGGCATGATTAAAATTTCAATAGTATTATCAACCATGGTTTTAATTACTTGTACTGCGCTTTACTGCACCTGTTGGAAATAGTGCTGATAAAGTACACTGGCACAGATAAAGATGATTGTAACAGCAATAAGCTATTTCAAGGTATTCTAATCAGATCATTAGTAATTACTTATTTTCATATACATTTGTATACTCCAGTCCATGCACTGTTGATAACTTAGAAGCAAAATGCTTTGCATCAATTGATAACTGTAAAGACTCACTGTACTCCATTGTTTACAGGTACTGCTATAAGCACAGGCAGTACAGTCTACATATTTTGCAGTGAGTTCTGATGGTTTGTGTTCTAGTCAGAATTCCTAGGGTTTGATACCCACATATTCAGTTTGCACATCATGTCAGTCTATGTAAATTAGTTATCCATGTGAAATTTCTTGAATATGAGGGATTTGTACCTAGACGACACCTACTTAAGCATGAAAAAAATAAAGGAAATAAATTCAAATATCCTGGCATGTTTTGTGATGACTCTGCTACAGTCCTGTTGAGCTGTCAGCTCACAACACACTTGTTCGCTGCCACTTGCTCTAAATGATAAGTGCCCTAACTCGCACTAGCCTGATTTTAGTGAATTACCTAACAATCCCACCACCTGACCATACTGAAAAAATAAGAACCCTAACTACAACCCTAAAACTCCCACCCAATCCCTAACCCTAACCAAAATACTCTCCTACCTAACCCTAAAGTCCCAAATGACTCCTTAAGCTTAGAACTTCCCTTCTGTTTCTTAAACCTAAAACCTCCCGTCTTGTTTCCTAAAATGTCTGATCACTCCCTACAACTAACCCCCCCCCCCAATTCTCTAAATCTAAAATTCCTTTCTCACTTCTTAAAGCTAAAGTTCCCAATCACTCCCTAACCCAAAACTCTCCTCCCGCTCTGTAAACCTAAAGCTCCTCCACCCAAAACCTGACTCCCACTTCTGATCACTGCCTGAAAACCTAACCTGTATTTCCACCCCTCCCAATTCCTTCCTAAAGCTGCCACACTAACCTTGCCCAAACTCAGTTAGTGTATTTGGGTGAGATGTGGCAGTCTTTCTCTCTCCCCATGACTAAAACACCTTATTAGAACATGTAGTCAGGTTTGGGCAAGCAAGCTACAAGCTACTCAGTTACCTGGCTGTGAGATAGTGTTATCTGAACACCTGGAAATCAGGTGCATATTGTAGACCCAGAATGTTCAAATCTTTAGAAGCATCAGTAACTTTTGCGCAAAACAGCAACATAATACACAGTATAGGAACTACAGATTGTAATTACTTTTCTCTGTAAAGATAATCTGATCAAGAGAACTGGAAAACTCATGTTGCTCTAAAGAAAATTAAGCAAATTTTCAGTTTTCAAAGAAGAAAAAAATGATCAACACATGAAGTTTCAAAAAATATAACGTAGCAGTGATTCATGTAAAATATATTTCAAGAAATTATGTCATGGCAAGTGGGGAGCTGTTTGCAGATGAAAGCATTTCTTTACTGTCTTCTCTCTCCTTATGCATTTCCACCCTTTGGATTATTATCTCAGAAACAATCAACAGCAATATACTGTCTGAAAACTAAGGAATGCATAACTTGTTTAATCTGAACCATGTATGCCCCAGTGCAAAACAAAGAGCAGGTTGGCAGAGAAGAAGGGAAGCTGGATCACTGGATCACAGGCTGCAGCAAAGAAAAAGAGGGGCCTTTTTGACTTAGTTGACTGTTGCTTTGCCAGTTGATTAAAATCTGGACACATAAGTGGTCAGGTAGCTGTGGATTGCATAGTATTTCTGAAGTATCATGTTTCATTGAATCTGGCCCTCTTTTTATTCATTTTTCTTGCCAGTTTTAACAAAATTTTAGTTTCTGAAGTTAGCTTGAGATATTTTTCAGTATAGTGCCAGTTACAGTTTTTATACGAACACTAGCGATTTCACAGTAGTACGATACTAATGGATGTCTTGAAAATTTGCATAATGTCAACCAGCTTTTGCAGAAATGCTCTTTAACTTATGTAACTGTTTAAAAAAACAGTAAGAAAAAAAGAAGTGGTGCAGGTGGTTGAAATATACTGTTTAACTACTTTGCTTATTTATTTATATAATGCTTCTGTTGACTAGGGTAGTCCAACTGGCCTCTGATAGCCCATTTTCAACAGATGCCCCAGAGGAAAGGCTCCTATTAACAAAATAAGCAATTTTATACAATAGAGAAAAATGTAACATTTAAAGTTACAGTATGGTCATACAATAACTGAAAGGTAACTATACTAGAATGGAATTACAATAAGTAAAATACATATTCATTACATATTAATACATGACAAATTGGCATACACAGTGAGGTATTGAATATCAATTTACAATTTTATATTTATGGGTAGGAGAAAAATGAGAGAGGTGGTGTGGAAGATATGAGTGGAAAGAAGAGAGATGGTGAGGAAATGTGAGTAATGTGTATATTTGTTAGATGATAAAGTTGTATTGAAGTTGAGGTAGACAGTGAGTATAATATAGCAATAACCAACAACTGGATGTGGTATATTGAAGATTTACCCATGGTTGGTGTGGTTTAATTACAAAGATCTTTCTTTAGTTTTGCATAAAGTACCTGATTTTCCTTGTATTTTCTCTGCCCTCCGAATGTACTGCTTGACCTCTTAGCTCAAGGAAACTGGAAAGTCTTAGCATATATTAATAGAAGAAAGTTCGGGTAACTGGACTTTTTCCTATTAGTATATGCTCAATTTACGATGGACATGATGATTGGGCTGACCAATCAGCATGCACGTTTTTGAATGTTAAGGACCTGTCATTGTATAATATGGAATTTCGCTGGAGGGAAATACTTGTCAGTGGGTAACTAGAGACAGTAGAAGTATTAGTGAGAACAAAGGGATAGAAGACAGTATAAAATTTACAGTGAGAATTTACTGTGGGTATATAGGGGCAATGTAGGTGTGTCAGGACCAGGGTAGTCTACCCTGGGTAGGTGTAAGGGCAGAGACAAGTGCTTTAAAGTGTTGTCTTAGTAAAGTTTTGAATCTGGGCAGGTTGGTTTGTTGTCAGATGGTAGTAGGGATAGAATTCCAGAATCTGGAGATATAATTTGAGTAGAAGTACAGACCAGGAGAGTTGTGGGTTAACAGGGACTTGTCCATGGAGTGCAATGATCATGCAAGGGTGTAAGGTTCTGCTAAGGCTTACAGTGCAGAACAGATTTTTTTTGGTTTACAGATTGTAAATTACCAACTTTGTTGCAATTCGGAACACTTTGTGTGAAAAGTTATTGACACTGCTATCATGCATTTATAATTTATTCATATACTGTGATGCCCATGCTCTGGCCCAGCAATCAATGAGTCTAAATCCTCACCACTAACACCAGAGAGGGCATCTCATATGAGAGGAAAGGATAACAAATACACGCAGTAAAGTGCAATTTCCCTTAAGAGCACACAGAGATCACAGTCAGTCTGGGGCTGGTCGCTCCCTTGCTCCCCAGGTCCTCAATAAGACTCCCCACTGGCACAGCTATAGGGTCCAGATCTCAGCCTAGCTGGGAAAGCTAAAATCTCTAGCACCCTCTCTGTCCAACCAGTGCTTCGTGTCCCTGCCCAAGTAGCTGACACACACACACTTTGAGATAAGAGGTTATACAACCACACAGACACTCCTGGGGAAGGCTGCACAGGTTCTCCAGCTGTGCCCCTTTTACCCAGACTATGCTGTAGTAATTACTGCCACCACCCAGCTAATATTATCAGCTACCCAAAGGCCCTTCAAAGGGTGTCCAATTATTACTGTGCAATATTGTTATCCAATTGGTAAGTGTGACTAATCAGTCAAGGCTTATTAGAGTGGCTTTGTACAATAAATTCTATAAATATGCAATGTACTCTAGAGCTTAACTTATCTCTACACAAACCAGCCACCGTTAAAAGGTTTTAAAATATTTAATAATAAATAATTAAAACCACAAGACAATACTTTCTACTGCAAAGTGCTAGTCAAAAGTTCAGAGATCACACAGAAATACTTAAAATAAATCAGTAGTACAGTTCTGACATCACAGAAAAACACAGTCTAATATTTCTAGCTTGCAGCTATCTACAAGAAAACACACTTCTAAAATAACTTACTTACATAGAGCAACAGGCAGTGCTGTGAGTTGGATAGTCAGACAAAAATGCTTAATAATCTCTGGTTCTCACTGTTTAAATTGAAACTGCAGTTCTGCTAAAACATTACATCGTTTTTACACTTTCTTGGAGTTCCCAGGCTGACAGAAACTGCATTTACATTCTTTTACACTTAGAGCAATAAAGGACATTCCATATGTAAATTCTGGTCATTAACTTTAACCTTAAAACAATAGGCAGGAAGCCTTCATCTAGCCAGACTGGAGCTGACTTTAGATAAAAAGGTCACAACATGCTTTTACTGGGTCAGTAGAGAGCACTGTTGCCACATTTTTGTAACAGCATTTTTTTCATTTAAGACACCAAGCCTGTGATTCACATTCATATTTACAAATGATAGAATTATGTATAAAATTCTATCTGGCTAGGCTGGCAGCCTTCACCCTTCTCTACCAGTCTTCACATGTACATTTTTTAACTTCATCATTTTTATTATTGTTCTCGTACAGACAGTGTCAGTATGCCACTGGAAAAGCATTTTGACTTAAAAATCATACAGCATTTTCTTCCATGTAGACTTTTGATACACCATTTCACTCCTTTCTTGCATCTTATCATATAACAAAAATAATCTTCAATTTTGTTTTCCCTCTCCAAAAGTACAACTATCACTTTGTTTCCATTGACACTTCATCTTGCAGACTTCATGCTGCATTAAAATGTGGAACTTAACTCCAGGTCCCCCTTTTGCCTCACCTATAGGCTAAGTATATGAAGCTCTGCTTCACCTTCCCCTTCTCCCTATATTGCATACTGGTTCTGCACCCTCCTTAATCCCAGGGCTACTGCTATGTTGGATGATCCCCCTTTTTTCCTCATTTTCTATTCTCATCTTCAACGGCCATTTATAGTTCCACCTTTACAATTCTTCCTCAAAAATCCTTGCTTTCCATAGCCTTTGCACTCATAATATTATTTATTTTTTAATTTATTTTTATTTATTTTAGTTGATATTTGTTGACTAAAGCTTTCCTTTCAGGGTATTCTTCTACTTCCACACCCTTTCATGCTTTTGTACTTATCCATCTCACCTTCAGCTAATAGCTGCACTTCCCACGTGTCTTCTCTACTCCAGCCTTTCATCTTCACTACATTTAAAAGGGATAACTTGCACCTTTCTGGGATCTCATTTCCCCAAACATTCTCTCATATCCCTCTAGTGCTCCTCCAGAATGGCATGGCCTCCCTACAGGCCCATCACATGTGGAATTGAGCCACATTGCCTTCTCCGTACTTACAGCATTCCATAGGTGGGTGACAGCCTTCCCAAAATATCTTAACTGGAGTTCTACACCATCTGCTCATCATTCACGTGTGTTGATCATCTATAGGTCTTATTTTCTTTAACCTATTCATGATTTCTAATACTCATCTCCAAAATCATTCCACTGTACACTTAAAATCCTCTTTGCTCTATTGTACTCTTGATTTACTGAATGTTCACTCAAACAAATGCTCTCTTAGGTGTCTACAGTTCCATCCAGTTCTTCCCTTCTTTGTCTTACCCCATTTTCCTCAGTGATTACGCTGTCATGCCCTTTCTGCCACATATTTCTTATCAATCCCTGCAAGAGTTAATTGGATACCTGTTTTAATGATTCAATAATAAAAGAGACATTCCACTCTCTGCAGGTTATATTTTTCATTTCATTATTCTGAAATATAGTTACGTGTCGTATGCTCATTTCTCATACCTTTCTCCTTTCTAATACCTTTCCCCATGCAAACTAGAACCTTCCCTTATAGTTCTCTGAGAATGCTTCACCACAGTTCCCAAAAAGTCCAGTTCTACTCTGATACAAATTATATTGTTAACCACTTTGTTAGTACCTTCTTCCACTGTGTTTGTCACTGTCTGCCTTCCAGCTTCTTTTCCATATCATCCATTCCAAGTCCTCATTCTCTATGCCACCCTTCAATCTTTATACTATATTTATTGCAGTATCTTTCTGAGTTCCAACAAACCTCATTCCATTGTTTTTATCATCTCTCAGTCTAGCCATCCTTAGCAATCCTCCCTCATTTACTGTTTCATTTCTGACTCCTAGTCCACAATCATGAGGCCCAACTCATGCAGGGCCAGGTCCTGTGGTGAGCATATAGGGCTGAGGCATGGGACCGGTTGGCTCATGATCTTACCAGTGCCACAGGGATTCCAAGGACTGGTGAGCAGGTCCATCACCACCATGCGGACCTGAAGAGACGCAAGCAGGACCAATTGAACCTATGGATACAGGAGGCCCGGCAAATGCCCAACGCCCCACTACTGAGTAAGTTACATTTAATTATGTATTTAAGAAATTAAATTAGCTGATATTATGGAGATGTGTATTCCAATATTACTCCATTTATATTACAGCTGCAGGTGTCCATTCTGCGAACCAACGAGCCTATAGTGATAGGCTGGTGCGGTTGCATCACCAGGCAGGTCAGTAATCCACACCCAGTAACTGTAAAGAAATATAAAAGTATGACAGTTAGCAAAAGAATGCAGTGTAGTCACTAACTAATAAAATGTGCAAGTAACAGTGTAAAAGTGTTTGCAAGTATAGCTTGATTACAAACTGTGTTGCAGTCCGAAATCCCAACAGAACAGTGAAAATGTATGAAATAAATTCTGAAATAAAGATGCCCCACCTATAATATCATAGTGCATATCATAGCCTAGAAATAAGTACCATCCTGAATAGTAAAATGAAAACAAGTGAGAGGGTGTGAGAAAGAGTCATGAATCCACCAATAAAGTAGTAATAACCCCTGTATAAAGTATACTGCAGTCAGTACAGAATGAAATGAATGTGACAAGTAGAACCAAACTGCAAAATGTGTCCAAAGTGTTGCTGCAGCTGGAATGTGTATCCCAAAATCTGGATATGTTGCTCTCAGTCTGCAATATGCAGATAGTATGATTGTCTGAAATATCAAACATCCACAGTTGTCTATAGCTATATAAAGCAAATGTAGCAGGATGATGTTGCTGAACAAAGCCAGATATGAACGTGTATGAATAACAATAAAATGTATATTGATGTAGCATGAATAGTCCTATCACCAAAGTGAAGTAGTTATCATATAGGAAACTGTAGTTAGAACAGTAGTGTGTATATACCTGTCGCTATTAGAAATGTACAGCATATGTATTGGTATTCGAAGGTGTTAATAATATTTTCTTCACCCCACCCTATAACCACATATAATCCATTCCACGTGAAAATGGTATGTGCAATCACAATTAACACCCCTGGACATTTGTCCTGATGGGTCCTAAATATTTGCATGTCCGTTGATGCATCTGCCCAGTTCATACATCGAAACCTGATGGCCTGTTGCCATCAATCAACCCTGCATGTTGTTGGACTGTGTATTGCTGTTCAAATTATGCATCTGTTATGCTTGCTGTTCAATGGTGTGAATATCTGGGTGTTTGGTTAATGGCAATACTAATGCATGCTGTTACAACTAATTGCGAATGGTATTGTATGTTACTAACCCAAACTGTCATGACATAATGCAAAACATAGAACGACAGGGAAGGCGGGTCCCAGCGGACCCACCTCTCCCACCTCAGCTGGCGAGTGCACCTGGCACTAGTGCCCAGTCTGGACCCTCCTCCGGTGGCCCTGTGCCACCTGCGGGTGGAAGCGCTGCAGGGGATGGGGCTTGCCCCCCCTCTGCAAGTGTGGCTGGAGAAGAACCACCACTCACCCTCCGTAGCGTCCGGACTGTGGTGCGTAGGGAGATTCGGGACTCTGTTCTCGAGCTCTTACGCCAGCTTGAGGCATGGTGGCACAACTTACGGGCATGCCTGTTGCCCGGCCTACACAGCCCCCAGCACAGCCCCATCCTGGGCAGTGAAGGAACAGTGGCAACTGCCTATGGGTGGGGATATCAGTTCCACTGTTGCCATCTGTGGGCTCATGGGCTCTGGATATCCAAAACTCCGTCCCCGTCAATTGTGTAACCCCCCCACACGTGTCATACACCGCCCCTTTATGCATCTTGTTTGTCTTGTCTGTTTACCTATCCAACCTACCTCCCTAGCTGTACCGACTTCCTTCACCTGACATACCACTCTCACCTGAAAAAAAAAAAAGAAAAAAAAAAGGGCACTCTATACCCACAACAAAAATTACGCCCCATACATAGCTGCCCATTCCACAAATATGTCTACCAGACATGGAAACTATCAATTACAATTGGCTGTAAAACAAGTATTACTGTTGTCCTTACACCTCTCTCAGGGGTGGAAGGTATCAAATGTCACACCAAATTACAAACATATGCACAGCTGTTGCTGATGAAGAAATGGGCAGCTATGGGCCTTACCTACATTCCTCCTGCAAAACGCAAGCTTGTTTCCCTACTGTCTTACCCTCTTTGTGACCCCTTTTTCACCACTTTCCTGTCTCCCCATTTTCATTTCTTTCAAAGAAAATAGCGCGGGTGTGCGCAAGAGTAAGCACGTTTAAGCGGTCGTAAGCGGGTGTGCGCTTGTGTGCACGGAGCTAAACGCCAGTGCGCATGCGTGAGCTCCACGCAAACCAGCGCTAACCCGGTTACAACTGCTTAAAAGGGCCTTAGTCACTTTGATTGACAGGTCTTGTAGTCAGTTCAGAAGCAAAATAAAATCCCACTGGCAGCTCCGAACCCAGGACCTTGGAAACAGTAGTCTGCATGACTTACCACTAAACCATGACTCTTATACAAGAACATTGTGCTAAAATAAATATATCATGTAATAGTAGGAATGAATGTAAAGGGAATATAGATGTGTAGTACACAAAGCATGTCATTTAGAATTACTATCAAAACTAGTGGATTTCCATAATAGTAGTGTGTGAACAGAAACAACCATGCTAGTTGGTAGCTAGTAGGTAATAATGTCACTATAGCACCTTGCAAGCCACACACATACTCACAGCAGGATAATCACTGCCCATACCCCACAACCTCTTACAGGAACACATCTGGACCAAGTAATAAAATATGTGGAGCAAAGGCCCAAAACCAGGGACACATTACAAATAATGTTACAACAAACGCAGACAGTTCAGAGAGTAACAGGGTCTGCATTTTGTGGGATGTTTGGAAGGGCATGAAGTCTGAAACCTGAATGTTTGTCACTATATTCTGACTTGAGCCCAGAGTGATTTGCCAGAAAAAGCTGTGCATGGGATATTGACCAAAATATGAGGCAGAAATGTGGACAACCTGCAAATATCTGTACACATGACAGGTCTGACACTACCATATTTGAATAGTTAAGAGCCTAGACATAGCAACAGTGAATGACTTACAGGGATGCCCCACAGAATCCATGTGAAATGTACAAACAGTTGGCAGAAAGGTGTAACACATGCAATGGTAACTATGGAGTCCTGAAAGTATTCACCACTTGCATGGCAGAAAAAGTGTAGTAATACATATGCTCATGCTAACCCACAGTCACAACTGCAGCATACCAGACAATTTAATGGGTGTACCCCACTGATATGTACCATTCCATGAGGCAGATAACAGATGAACCTGAAAGTCTCTGGGGCCTGCTTAGCAGCATACTCAAATACCCTAATAGATGTCAAGGCCCACACCATGGCCAGACCACACTGCATGCTGTAGCACCCTAGCAGATATAGCAAGCATTCCAAGGTGTGAATGTACATGGAAAATAGGAAAGCTACAGCAGCACACTACAGTCAGGACACCTAGCAAGCATACAAGTAGTGACTGTAAAGGGCAAATATTGAAGCCTTAGCAACAAAGTGCAAGCAAAAGTGAAAGGAAAGCACACACACACACACATTAACAGTAGTAGTAGTTGTAGGTGTCAGTGTACATACACAGTTAGTACAGGAAACTGGAGAAATGAATGGAGGAATGTTAATCTACAACACAGCTGGAAATATGAGAGAGATACCAACCTTTACACTCACAGAACATTGTACACAGCATAACAGCATGGTCCCTACCCTTAAAATCTGAAAAGGCTATGCCTATCTCACATACCTTTTTATAGCACTGTTCTGAAATCACAGTGAGAACTGCAATCAGTACACAACTGGCTGCATGCAATTAGCAAATGCTGGCTAACAAATGGTGCAGAGGCCATCACATGGGCATATGCAGATACCTACAAAAGTATGCTGTACTCCTAGTCCACACATGCAATACTTTCATTGCACCCTGAGAAGGACGTGAGAGACAGACAGACAGAGAGAGAGAGAGAGAGAGACAGAGACAGAGACAGAGAAAATTGCAATTAAGCAGACACAAACAAATTGTTCAGCAACAGCCACCTGAAAGCTGACAACTGGGAAGTGGAGCAGCAGGACAGAGAACCAGACGACAACACAAACAGCTGTGACAAACACAGGTAATGTAAAGTAATACTATAAATGTCTACATACTGTGAACCCTCCATATGTGTCATTGGTCTGTATCCATATGTATATGAAGTTGTGTAAAGGGCAGGGGACATACAGCAACTATCAGTGAAGGCTGTACATACATTTGTACGTGAGAGCATCTATGTGCACATATCAATGTTGGTTGATTGTAGGTTGTAGTGCAATGTACAAAGTAGGTTTCACAGTTATGTATGTTTATATATATATATATATATATATATATATATATATATATATATATATGATATGCATATATGTATACATACATAGAGAGAGATGTAGAAATACATAGACAGATGTAGATAGATAGAATATGTACAAACATATATATGTAATGCACACATACAGATATAGATATATGTAGATACATATACATAGACAGACTGATCTAACTATCTACAGGTATGACTGTATATGACGACCTTCAACACACCCTGTCCCACCCCCTCTGTCACTCTCACCCACTCTGTGTGTCCCCCTCTACACATCTATAGCAATATATGTACATCAATATATATATATGTGTATATGTATACAGACATATATATATATATATATATATATATATATATATATATATAGATATATCTATATACATATATATATATATATATATATATATATATAGAGAGAGAGAGAGATGTATATACATTCTGAGTGAGGCACATGTGTACAGATGTATTGTAACAGGTGCCTGGTGACAAAGGCATGGAGTGAACACCAGTGTCAAAACCGGAGTACCATACCACATTTCAAATCACCTACACCAGTAACCACCAGATATGTGATTGGCTGCCCACCACTGCATGTGTCAGGGGTGAACAGGGTCATAAATGTGTGCAATAGTGGCCCCAATGATATTCACAGTGGCACACTATCCCTGGAATACCTACACATGGTATGTGTCAGCGGACATGGTGTGTCAGCTATGCACATGTAGGTCGGTGTACCTCTCCACACCACATAATGGATGCCATGGTATGGACCTCACATGACAGCTACAGATATGGAGAAGGACACAGTGACATGTACAACACTGTGACAATGCACTCAAACACATTACCAATGCACAGTGACTGACAACACCACAGAGTACACATATACTACCCACATAGAGGTTACCACTCCCGGATTTACATACATAAGTCATATCCATGACAGATATCCAACAACCATAGTAACACCTCACACCATCCACAACCTAAATGACTACTATGTGTCGTCCATGCCACTGCAATAGAGAGCACATGTGGAGGTAAAAGTTCCTACCCACAGATAAGACATACCCTGCAATAAACCACACAGTGTTAAGAAGCAAGACTCCCCATGAGTACATGTCACACATACCCCTGCTGAATGTTAGTCAGATAGGTAATATGCCATATGAGTCACCCTGTGTAACTGTGTGACAGCAGCAGGTACCATCACACCACATGTGTCACAATGGTCAGGGTAGCAGAACAGTACGCTGCTGTAGTCCTAGGGGCAATAGCATATTGTATAGTATTGTATTGTAATGTAATGTATTGTGTTGTATTGTATTGATATGTTGAGGTGCCTCCTTCATGGAGTGGAACCACTGCTGCTGTGCGCCAGTGTACAGGTACATATCCTGTAGACAGGCTAGTGTTACATAGCACTTCTATATGTGTGTTTAGCTCCTGTCAGAGTTTATGTAGCATGCAACTGGGGATACCATCAGGTCCCATTCATGTTGTGTATTCTGCTTTCCTGAGGGTGGCTCTCACCTGGACATCTGTGATGACAGGGAGGTTACAGTCAGCTGGGATAACTATGTCTTATTTTGGGGAGAGGGGGTGACACCTGCACTGAACCTGTCTGCCACAGTGTTGTCAATATCTGTGGTGTCAGTGAAATATTTGTTGTTGTGTACTAACTATGGGCATAGAGGATGGATTCTGACCAGGTTGCTAACATAACTGAAGAAGGCCTTCTGGTTATCTGTAGTGTCCCTCTTGATTTCCCTCTCAAAGTTGCCCATGGATTTTGTATGATGGAAAATAGATCCTTACTAGTGCTGCTCAGACATGCCCTCCCTTTATGGAATTATGCTCTGTCTTGCAGTAGCTTCCATCTTCTGTAATACAATCTGTCTATGGCTGGGGTACACCAGACAGGATGCTGTCCCTTTGCGGAGAGTGTCTTGGTCATATATGGGATTGCATGATCCATGCATTCTCAGAGATGTCTATAGAAAGCAATTGTGTAGGGGTCAGCATTGTGGGTTGTATCTGCCACTGGCCCAGTGGGCTGAAAGGATACCATGTCACTGTTACAAAGTGTAAAGTTTGCATCTGTAATGTTATTCACTATAGTCGTTTGTGCTGGTGGTGGAGGTGGGATATGTATATCCAGGGCAATCAGTGTGTGGTCAGCTGGTTAGTTGATGATGTAGGCCATACAGTACCTAGACACAAACCCCCAGAGTGAGGAGGTGCTCTTGACCTGAATCAGTGTTCTGACTGCTGGGGTTTGGTAGTATGTTGTATGGAGTGTGCCAGGTACTGTTGCACAGTTGCTGGCTCAGCACTGATACCTGGACATTTACATGTGTATCCACCAGTAGACAGACAGATGCTATATATGTGAGATATGTTGTATCATAACAGTCGAGTAGCATGTGTAGTATGTGTGCCAAATTCTGCTGACATATATTGCTGATATCAGGTTATTTTCTTTCTCAGGTACATGGCTCACCCGCGGAATCCCACTTACTCCACAGCTGAGGATGAGGAGATACACCAGAGCCTGGTGCGGGATTATGCAATACTCTTTTCCCGCACCAGCCAGAATCAGCAGGAGAGGGCTGCACTGTGGCAAGACCTGATCCGTCGGGTAAATGACATAGGCACGCATAATAGGACATATGAGCAGGTACGACATCACTGCAGTGATTTAATCAGACGTGTCCGTCAGCGTGCGTCGGACATCCACAGGCAACAGGTCGCCACAGGTGGTGGGGTGGCTACACATCCCACACTCACCAGACTGGAGGAACTACTCATGAGTGTAGTGGCTCCAGTCCGCCAGCAACAACAACAGCAGCAGACATGCATTATGATGGAGGCTGGAGCCACGCAGCAGCAAGACAGTGAACGTGCAGGTAATATGCCATATGTATAGTTGACTGTTGTGTACACTGGTAGTTAATGCATGTGTGAGGTGTGTCCTTGGTTTGTAGCTGTCACCATAGTATTTAATGTGCAAGTGTGATATCCTCAATATTAGCAGCTGACCTGTGAAAGGCGACTGTTGTACTACTGACCTGTATCATACTCAGTAACAATGGCACAGTTGTGCCCACTGACATTAGTTTCTTCACGTCTGCAGGTCCATCTGGTGTAACAGCAATGCAGCCTATCCATGCTGGTGAGTGTGTATTAACAATTCCTGTAATAGTCTTGATAGTAATAGTAATATTTGGCTCACTTAGTAGTGCTCTTTGTATGCATGTAGGTGTGTCTGTGTCTGTGTGTTGATATCACGCATACTGAGTACTGTACAATTGTGTGAAACTGTGTGCATGTGTGCATGTGTGCACCTGTGCATGTGCGCATGTGTGCATGTGTTCACCTGTGCATGTGTGCATGTGTGCACCTGTGCATGTGTGCACGTATGCACATGTGCATGTGTGCATGTGTGCACCTGTGCATGTGTGCATGTGTGCACGTGTGCACCTGTGCATGTGTGCACCTGTGCATGTGTGCATGTGTGCATGTGTGCATGTGCACGTGTGCATGTGTGCATGTGTGCACCTGTGCATGTGTGCATGTGTGCACCTGTGCATGTGTGCATGTGTGCATGTGTGCATGTGTGCATGTGTGCATGTGTGCATGTGCACATGTGTGCATGTGTGCATGTGTGCATGTGTGCACCTGTGCATGTGTGCACGTGTGTACCTGTGCGTTTGTGCACGTGTGCATGTGTGCATGTGTGCACCTGTGCATGTGTGCATGTGTGCACCTGTGCATGTGTGCATGTGTGCATGTGTGCACCTGTGCATGTGTGCATGTGCACATGTGTGCATGTGTGCACCTGTGCATGTGTGCATGTGTGCATGTGTGCACCTGTGTGTACGTGTGCACCTGTGCATGTGTGCACGTGTGCATGTGTGCATGTGTACACCTGTGCATGTGTGCATGTGTGCACCTGTGCATGTGTGCATGTGTGCATGTGTGCATCACTGGTAATGTGTAGACATTGTAAACTGTGTTTCCTGTTTCCCTCCCACAGGTCCTGGTGCTGCTCTGGTGTCATGTAGCAGGGAACCTGAATCAGGTGCCATGGGTACTGATAATGATGACATCTGTGTAATGGCACAGGAAGGTATGCCAGGGTCCGCCATTGGTCAGCCGATTGACAGTACACAGCTGCCAACCCCATCAATGCGCACAGTTATCCTGCCAATACACCCTTTGTCACCAATGTCCCTAGGTGATGGACAGCATACAGTGGGCATTGACCAGGGTAATGTGGTATCTGTGGCACATGCCTCCCCACACAGCAGCCATGGGCATGGCCCAGAGATGGTACCACACAGACAGATGTCCAGGGGTTCTCGTGGGAGCATCCGTGGGCGTACTGCCCCTGTCAGACGTGCCCACAGAGGTCTTACAACCACAGCCATGTTTTGGGCTGTCATGCAGGCACAGTCACGTATGGAACGGTACACCAGACAGAGTTTGAGGGAGCTGACAGCATGTCACACAGCCATGACTGACAGTATGCGTGACATTGCGGCTGCCATCCGTGATTTCACCGATGTCATAGACAGACGTTGTGGGGACATATTAGACCAGTTCCACAACTACATGTTCATGAGCCAGGGTGATGGTGGGCGGTTGAGCCGTCGACATGGCCGTATGCCAGCAACAGCAGCAGCTGGCAGTCGTCGCGGATGACAACAGGGCCGCGGCCGCCCCCGTAGTGCCAGCAGCAGCCCCAGCAATGCTGGGACTGTGCTGTCATCAGACCGCCCCAGGAGACCACGTGCACGTGGCTCTGGCCAGGCCCGACAGGGATCTGTGTCCAGTCAACGAACAGCTGCTTCTGATGACAGTACCCAGTCTGGGTTGGTACCGGATATGGTCCGTAGCACCCCTGCAAGGCACAGGTACCATGTCCGTGGCCAGAGACACTGATCTGTATGACCTGGCAGGTACAGTCTGTGGCTGTCCACAAACACCAGTATATGGCAGCCATGAGGTGGAACTGTGTACATCCATACACACATGCAAATTGACAACACCTAGGGCTACCACATACATGCACACACTGCATCAGCATTGCCACACCTTCTACTGCTGTCCCTCACCAACACACATACACATACATGTCAATCGGTGGTATCGGTGGCTGACTCAGGCATACCAAGTTCACACCCTGTGCATATGATGAAACTGTGCCACCTCCTGCAATCTGTAACAACTGTGCAGGTACAGGTTAACATGTTGCTGATGCACAGGGTGACCACATAGATGTGTAGTAATAGTATCATGTTGTTAACAGTACTGTGTGCTGAATTAATTGTGGGTATATCACAGCATGCCTGATGCAGTAAGTGTGTGATTGTCATGTACTGCTGTCTACACCCATGGTAAGTACCATAGTGTATCATCTGCACATGTTGGCATACTGGTGGTAATGATGTCAACAGAAGGCTACATACATAGGTAGCACAGGGGATAAGGTAATGAATGTAGTAATACGCAACGATGGACATGTAAACTGCAAGTGGCATGTTGCCCACACTGGACTCTGCAATGCGGATGTTTGAGGATGTTGATATGTGTGCAGTACTACACGACTGGTACAGGACACACAGGAGCACCCTAGCACTGCAAGCTCACATCTCATACTATGCTAGACAGCCCCAACACACAAAACTAACTGTCACAGGAGGGAGAGTCCCCATATATGTCAGGGATACTGTGGTGGCAGGCCAGGTAGCATACATCCTACTAAGTATGGAACCACTGAGTGAAGGCTCAGTGTCTGTTATTTGACATGTGTATTACTGCAGGTATGAGCACATGGGTTTCCATCCAGTTATTGTACATCCTGACAGTACATGGTCTGTACACTTGTGTGCACTGAGACTGGACCCTAGCCATCTGATCCATGTATTTCCATGTACATGTGCATAGTGCCTGCATATTTGCAGTGTTACCTACTGGAAGTGGTACAGCTTGTTTGTTGTACAATGGACTACATGCAGCCCTGTTTACTGTAGCTTTGTTTGCATGCATGTTTGCTTGCAATTACCCTGGAATACTAATCCCACCTGCAATGCATAGTTATAGAGCTTCTGTGAACTCCTAGTGCCATCTGCATAGCTTACTATATGTATGTCCATGTCTCACTTGACAGGATGTCACTCTTTGTCCTGTTCACATGTACATTGCCTGTGACACAGTGCATATGACTTATCTGGCATGTGTCCACGTGAGCAGTCATATATGCTACTGCTAACTAATCACAGGCACTACACCTTCACATATTCATCTTCTGTTGAACAACCTGCTTCGCTAGGGACGGCCTGCACCTGTCACCCCTGGGCTTTCAGATATTGGCAAATGCTCTTGCTACCCCCATAGTGCCTATGTTAGGCAAGGCTCAAATGACAAACCCACTTTCATAGGTATCACAAGGGATAAGAAACTAAGAGTAATGCTACCCGACACCAGAAGTCTAAACCTCCAGATACATGCACCCGAAACTCTCCTTGGCATGGAGAAGATCGATATCTGTGCAGTAACAGATGCCTGGTTCAGGGCTACTGACAGCACACCAGCACTACCAGGTTTAACCTCATACCATGCTTTTCAGCCCCAAAATGTGGAACAAACCACAAATGGAGGGGGAGTATTGATATTCATCAAAGATACCCACACCTCCAGGTTGGTGGCAAAGCACCAAGCATCAGAGACTATCCATGTGCAACTAACAATGGGTGAGACTGCCTTCCAGGTTATAGCCTGCTACAGACCACCTTCCCACACCCAAGAACTGCACTCGGCCGTCCTGTGAACAGTGGAAATATGAAGGTCTCTCCAAACACCATTATATTGTGCGATGTCAACTACCCAAACATGGACTGGGAGCATGACTCTAGCTCCAACACCCTAGGCCAAAGATTCCTAGAATATATGAGCTCAAATGCTATGGAACTACTTGTTACCACTCCCACAAGAAGGGGAAACATACTGGACCTGATCATCACCAACATGGGGACTCTATGCTCCAGACCAGAAGTGTATCCCTCACTGGTAAGATCGGACCATAAACTAATCTCACTGGATATTCACATCCCAACCCCACCCCCTGCCCAGAACACCACAGTGAACAACTTCTCTAAAGCAAATTCACACTCCTCAAAACTGAGGTGGAAACCTTCAAAGCCCCCGAGCCTGTGGAAACTACAGACCAGACCGCAGGTTCCTCTATAAACGCATTCTATGGATGCCTTCAGGAATGCATGGATCATGTGATCCTGAATAAAACCAAGACCCAATCCTCCAAAGGCAGACGTCTTGTCTGGTGGACCCCAGCCATAAACAAACTACACAATAGAAGGAGGAAGCTACCAAATGATACAGCAAATTCACAAATAGGGAAGGCATCACTGATCAGTATTAGCAAATAACTACAGGCACTCCTAAGATTGTCTAAGGCCAGCTTCGACAGAAATTGCACAGGACACTAAGGATAATCACAAGGCTTTCTTTAGTTATGTTAGGAACCTGGGTGGTAATTCCCAGATATGCTCAGAGGTAGTCCATAATGTCAATAGAAACACCAAACCCACAGACATTGCCAACATTCTAGCTAACAGGTTCAGTGCAAACTTCTCACCCCCCTCCACACTGAAAGGGCAAATATGTATCCCAGCAGAGTGCTGCCCCCCTGACATCTCAGATGCTCAGGTAAGAGCCGCCCTCTCCAAAGCAATACACACTGCATCAATGGGACGAGACAGTGTCCCGAGCTGTGTCCTACATGACCACCAAGACGTGCTACTACCAAACATAAACCTACTGTTCAATCCCAGCCTTACTACAGGATATGTGTCCAAAGTGTGGCGTACAGCAACAGTGGTCCCTCTACAGAAAGGTGGTGCCTCAACGGATCCTGGACACTATCACCCCATAAGCCACACTAGCTTGGTCTGCAGAGCTATGGAAAGGATCATCATGGACCACATAGATATAGATATTGCGGACCTACAGACACTGGTTCATACCCAGTTTGGCTTTATTAAGGGCAGATCCTGCCTCTCAAACCTGGTTGATTTCTTTGAAACAGTCACCAAGGCCATTGACGAGAGGAAGGTGGTTCACACAGCCTACCTGGACCTCGCAAAAGCCTTCAAAACAATACCCCACTCGGGCATTCTAGAGAAGCTCACCAGCTTAAATATAATTCCCTATGTCACTAGATGGATCACACACTGGCTCAAGGACAGAACCCACATGGTTAGAATTGCTGGAGCCATGCCAGACTCCAAACCAGTTGCAAGTTGTGTCCCACAAGGCTCAGTCCTGGGACCTCTCTTGTTTGGTATATATTTATCGGAGGTACAGGCCAACACGGAAGGACTGTGGCTGACCAAATATGCAGATGACTGCGAACTGGCCACCATAATTGACTCTCCAGCCGACACAAGCATCTTCCAAAGGGGCATCATAGAAACAGACAACTTGTGCCAGAGCCATGGCCTCCAGCTGAATGCAAGAGTGTGTATAGTCATCCCCTTTGGCAAAAACAAAGTGCCCACAAAGTACCACATAGGTGGTACTCCATTATGTACAGAAGAAGTAATTAGGGACCTGGGGACCCAAGTTGATAGCAATCTCTCATTTGACAACCACGTGGCCAAAGTGGTTAGAAAGACATTGTATATAGCCCGCCCCATCATGAAGGGGTTCACATCTACATCAGGGGAGGACATCGCGCCTCTTTACTCATCCCTCATCAGGCCCATAATTGAGTACAATGCCCCTGTTGGGATGTACCTTACCAGACACTGGAGCAACTAGAAAGACCCCACAAGTACCTCACCAAGAGTATCAAAGGGCTCAAACAGATGCCATATGCTGACCGGTTAAATAAACCCCAGCTCTACTCAGTGGCATACAGCCTGTTCAGAGGTGATCTGTGCCTAATGTATAACACCATGGCGAACCCGGAATTAATGGGCATGCTGCACCTGAGAATATCCAAATCCCATCGGGATACACGCTTGAGAGACCTGAGCCTCAGCACTGAAATAAATAGGACATGCTGGAGGGACAGATTCATAACCCAGAGGCTCACTTCACTCTGGAATAAAATCCCAGTCCAGGTTAGGAAGAGTCCCTCATTGACTCTCTTCAAGAGGAATCTTGATGAGTGGATGGGACATTGTAGGTTTACCCCGGGTATCACTTCTGTGTCACTGTTAGACAGAGGCACAGTATACTAACCTTGGCAAAAGGGCATGGCAAGATATATTTACATTGGATGGCGACAGCCAAACACATTTTGGCTAGGTTCTTAAATGCCCTAGGGCAGATTGCCTGGTATGACGCTATGAACCTATGAACCTATGTACCTTGTTCCCCATTAGCCCTATGTGCTGTTAATCACCATGGCAATCACAATACTATGGTAGCATGTTCAAAGGTCAGTTGTCAGTCACCTCTATGCTACAGTTGTGGAATATGTGGGTCGTGTGGCAATGTTACAGCTGCCACATGTACACAGTCAACCCTCTCCCCTACACATGGACATACAACACATGTATGAGATGGAACCACATAGCCTAACTGGGGACTAAGCACTCTGAACCCAGTACTGGCATAACCTGTCAGGTGGCATGCAATACTACAATGACTACAATACCAGTCTGATGTAGACCTACACTGACAGCAATACAAGCACGTGAACACACTGGGCCATTTGTGGAGCCTTAGAATAGCATCCTTCCTGAGCGGCACACACCTCTTCAGCTGGCACACAGGCATACGTTATGCCTGAACACATCACACAAATCCTGTGTGCCACTCACAGCCTGTAAGGCTAGACAACACACCTGCCACAGTTGTGTTAGCTACCGTTATTGTCCGGTACAGTATGGTCACGCTCACCAGGCTGGACAAGGTGAAGTTCACAGTGATATGCCTGTGGGGCACTATGGTCCACCACATAACACAAGCATGCAGGTTGGTCAGAGGCATGGACACATATGACTCAGTCATTGTCCATGCCACATACCTTCTCCTGCTGTACTTGTAGGGTGCTGACATCATCAGTGTTTAGAAAGGGGAATGTGCATCCTGTAGTCTGTTCTCCTAGTTGCCAAAAGGGACATTTCCCTCACACACACTAACCCCCCTCAGCCAAAAACACACACTTGCCATTTGCAGGATTCAAACCCCTATCTGACTATGTTATGACACCCAAGACAGATGCATTAGTAGAGTGTGCTATTTGCATTACTGGGAGGTTTTCCTTCTCTTGCTGTACTTATAGGGTGCTGACATCATCAGTGTTTAGAAAGGGGAATGTGCATCCTGTAGTCTGTTCTCCTAGTTGCCAAAAGGGACAGTTCTCTCACACACACTGACCCCCCCTCAGCCAAAAACACACACTTGCCATTTGCAGGATTCTTTTCTCCTGCTGTACTTATAGGGTGCTGACATCATCGGTGTTTAGAAAGGGGAATGTGCATCCTGTGGGGAGGCAGACGCCAAGCACACTCTGGCTAAGCTGTCATTCCCTAGGGCAAACAGCCTAGTGTTGACCTCTACACCCATATGTTTGATTGTCAAATGCACATTATTTGTTGCTGATAGACTGTTTGCACGTCTTTATTGCCATAGCATTCCCTGTTTGTATGAACAACTTGTGCATCTGTGGAAGATGTTTGCATATGGGAGGGATCCACTATATCACGTATGTCTCTGTAGTCATTTAACTATGTGCACTGGGCAGACTGCTGTAATGTGGTTGGTTCCTGGAATAACACGTAAAAATACCAGATATGTGTGGCCAACTGCTAAACTGAGATTTGGCCTAAGTGTGTGAGCATGCCCAGTTCAGCCTTCCAATGGCATGTTGTCTGACATATGTCTCATTTATCAAAGTGTGTGAGCATGCCCAGTGTGAGCATTCCATATGTTGAACTCTGCAGCCCACCACATTTGTGGATGAGTGTGAACTTCAACAAATATCGCCTGTTTATGGTTGTGTGTTGTGTGTCATGTTGTGTAGTTACTGTACAACTGCTTTGTGTGTGAACACAACAGGATTATACTGTGCCTGCAGTGTTTGCATGGGATACTTTGCATACAGTTGTCAACATCCTTTCACACTGACCTAACACTGTAGTACTGTATAGTGTACTGGTTCAGTACTTTGACTGTGGTGGACAGTATCCTGGGCTTTAGTGCTATCACTGCTTTACATTTCGATAGTGAGCACAACAGCCTGGTTAGGGGCCAGTTGTGTACATCTGACCATGTTGCATTCTGTTCAGATATGAACTACTTAAACCAGGCTTGTCCAACATTGGTAGTGTATTCCACAACATAGGTGTACATTTGCAAACACTAGCGATGTGCCCTAGTCCATGTCTAATGCTAGTTGGAGAGTGTGTTTGTCCTTCGACACACATTGTAAGTGGAGTTTGCCATGACATATGTCATGGTTAGTATACTGTGCCTCTGTCTACCTGTGACATGACAGTGATACCCAGGATAAAGCTACCATCTCCCATCCACTCATCAAGATTCCTATTGAGGAAAATCGATAAGTGACTCTATGGGTAGCCTGTACTGGGAGTTCACTCATGGGTGGGGTGGCTTCTGTGTTATGGATCATGCAGTACAGCTTGTTCTATGTAAGTCAGTGCTGGGGTTCAGGTCTCTCATGTGCATAGCTCACTGCCATTCAGATTGTACAAGGTGCAGCATGTTTATTGATACCAGCAACACAGGCAACACATGGCATCTGTGCAAGCTCTTTGATACTCCTGGTGAGGTACTGTTGGGGACTTTATGGTTGATGGAGGTGTCTGCTGAGGTACATCCCACAGGGGCTATTGTAGTCAATTGTAACGCTGATGAAGGATGACTGCAGAGCCACAATGACCTCCCCTTATCTAGATCTGACAACCTTCATGATTAGGTGGGTATATGGTATGTTTCTGTAAACACTACAGCACATGTTTGTCCAATGCTGGATATCTATCACCTTGTGTCCCCAGGTCTCTCATTACATGTTAACTACGTAATGGGTTAACACCTATGTGGTAATTGATGGGCACTTACTGTATATCCATGGGGGTTGACTACACACTTTTCTGCAATTAGCTTGCTGACATGGCTATGGCACCAGTTGTCTGTTTCTATGTGGCCCTTTTGTGGGATGCTAGTGTCAGCTGGTGGATCATATATGGTGAGCAGTTTGTAGTCCTCCGCAAACATGTTCAGACACAGTCCTTCCATGTTTGCCTGTACCTATGGGACATACATACCAGATGAGGAAGATCCCAGGACCAAGCCTTGTGGGATGCCAGTTATATCTGGTTTGTAGTATGACATGGCTGCAGCATGTCTGACCATGTCTGTTCTGTCCATGGTCTGGTTTGCAACCCCTCTATTGACATAGGGGTTTATATTTAAGCTGGTGAGCTTATCTATAATGAACACGTAGGGTATTGTATAGAAGCCTTTGCAAGGTCCAGCTATGCTGTGTGGACCACATTGCCCTCATCAATGACCTTAATGACTGTTTCAATTGAGTCAAACATGTTTAGGGGCAGGATCTGCACTTACGAAAGCCACACTGGGTAGGGTCTGGTGTCAGTAGGTCCCCAATATCTTTATGTCTGCGGTACATGCTGATCCTTTCCATAGCTGTGCAGACCGAGCTTCTCAGGATTCTGGGGTGGTAGTTTTCAGTATCCATTCAGGCAACACCTTTGTTGAGAAGGACCACTGTTGTTGTACACTGTTCTTGGGGTACATATCCTGTGGTAAGGCTGACATTGAGCAGTAGTGTGATTTGGCATTCCATTCGTCTTGGAGTCCATGTTGGACTCAGCCCAGGACACCATCTAATACCATTGCTGCTGTGTGTTTTGCTTTGTAGATGCTGGCTGTTACCTCAGCATTTGCAATGTCAGGGGGCCAGCAGTCTGCTGGGATAGATATTCTGCATTCTGGGGGGGGGGGGGTTTGCACTGCACCTGTCAGGATGTATGTTGGCAATATGTGTGTGTGTTTGGTATGTTGTTTGTGATATTTGTGTGATTCAGAGCATATCTGTGAATTCCCAACACGGTTCCTACCATCAGTTGTGAAAGCCTCGGGATTATCCTTAGTGTCCTGTATAATTTGTATCTTCATAGGTTCATAGGTTCATACTGGGCTATCCACCCTAGGGCATTTATTAGCCTAGCCAGAGTGTGTGTGGCTTTTGCCACCCCCTTGCTATGTGAATATTATGGCCATTTATGATTTGCTTTGCTGTGCCTCTGTCTGGACATGACACAGTGAAGACCCCCAGTGTAACTCTACAATCATCCATCCACTTGGCAAGATTCCTGTTGAAGAGTGTCAGTGAGGGGCTCTGCCTAACATGGAGTGGGATTCTGGTCCAGGGTGTGGGGAGCCTCTGGATTATGTATCTGTCCCTCCAGCACATCCTATTTCATTATTTGTTGAGGTTGACATCTCTCACTCTCACATCTCCGATGGCTTTGAGTTTTCTGGGGTGGAGCATGTCCATTACTCCTGCTTTGGGCATGGCCTTGTACAACAGGCATGCAATGCCTCTGTGTAGGCAGTATGTGACTGCATTCATCTGGAGTGTCTACAGCCAGGCAGCATATGACATATATTTGAGACCCTTTATTCTCTTGGTGAGGTACCTTTGAGGTCTTCCTAACTGCTGCAGGTGTCAGTTAAGTACATCCCATATGAGGCATTGTACTAGATTATGGGTGTGATAAGAGAACAGTATAGGGGCACAATGACCTCTGTTGACGTAGATGTGAATCCTTTCATGATACGGTGTCCAATGTAGACAGTCTTCCTAGCCACATTGGCAATGTGAGTGTCACATAACAGGTTACTGTCCACTTGTGTCCCTAGGTCCCTGATTACTCCTTCCATACATAATGGTTTACCACCTATGTGGTAATTTGTGGTACCTTGTTTGGTATTTGGTGGGACATTCATACTGTCCAGTGTCTTCAGGACGGCTGGGTGGGGTTCCTGTGTGTGAGAGTGTGGTCTGTAGCATGCTACAGACTGTACAGCAGTCTTGCCTACAGTTAGTTGCACATGGGTGGACTCCAATGCCTTGTGCATTGTCAAATACCTGGATGTATGGGTGTCTGTGCTGAATATGGATACTCACCCTCCTTTTATGTTTTGTTCCAGGTTTTGGGGCCATGACACATGATATGTGGTATAACCTGGTAGTGCTGGTGTGGTGTCAGGAGGCTTGCAGCAGGTTTCTGTCACTGCACAGACATCGATGTTCTCCATACTGGGGATGGCCTTGGGAGCATGCATATTGGGGTTTACACATCTGGCATTGGTCAGAATTACTCTTATGTTTCTTTACACTTATGTTTTCTAGGGTGGTGGGTTAGTCTTTTCAGCCTTGCCTACAAAAGGCTCTATGGAGGTGGCAAAGGCCTTATCCAATATCCAGACGCCCAGGGGTAACAGGTGCAAGCCATCCCAGGGACAGCTGCGTGGCTTGTCAAACATGACATCCCAAGCAGACAGACATTGGATCCCCTTGGAATGACACCAGTAAGTGTGCCACTTGCTATGACTGATCATTCCGTGTTTGTACTGTGGCATTATTATTGGTAAGGGTAGGATGCTGCAAACGGTGAGTGTCATACCGGCCTGGATTACATAATCAGAGAGCTCATCTATGTCTCTTTTCATGTAGTCTAGGGAGGTACATCTCAGGTCATTCACACCAGCATGGACTATGACTGCATCATATTTCTACTTGCTTTGGAGTGACCTGCATACTTGTGTTATGTGGCGTATTGTGGCAGCCTACAGGCAGCTTACTGTACCCTTTCCCTTGTTCAGTCTGGTGTGCAGGACAGCAGTGTGTCTGACTATGGAGTCACCTATTACAACTGTATCAGGCATGTTGTTTCTCCTTCTGGCCTGTGACTGTTTGGCACACCAGCTTTGTGTACTATGTGTTGCATGTGCTATGTTTGGAGGTTGTTTGATTGGGTGTCTGCTTTAGAGGCCTCTGTTGGTGTGCTGTGTTTGTAATTTGTGCCTCCGGGAATGTTTTTCTGTGTTTATGTCTTTGGTTTGCAGTTGTGATAGGTCTATGTGGGACTGTGTTTGTGGTGTGTGTGGTTACCTTCTCCTCCTGACTAGTTTTGGGAGTACTGAGTTGAGGAAGCTCAGCCTCCAGTTTGGATAGATGGTTGCATCTCTCACATATATTTGTATTTCTTGGGTGAAGTTGGGGGTTGTCTGTGTACTTGGGGCAGGTGTAACATTGCCTCAGGATTCACAGATTCAACTTGTTGTGGCTGGCCTTAGTGGATTGTATGTGTGGACATATTTTATTGCCATACTACTGATCAGTGATTACTTCATTGTTTATGTTTGCTCTATCATGTAGTAGCTTCCTCATTCTCTTGCATGGTTTGGTTATGGCTGGTGTCCACCATGCCAGATGCCTGTGTGTATGGCATTGTGTCTTGTTTTAATTTAGGATTGCATAATCCAAGCATTCCTGGCCGTGTTCATGGAATGGCTGTATTACAGATTCTGATGTGTGGCCCATATTTTGCACCTGTACAGGACCTTTAATGGATTCCACATCAGTTTGGAGGAGTGCAAATATTGCTTTCCACATGTTTTTCACTGTGGTTTTCTGGCCAGGGACTGTGGTCAGGATGTGTATATCCAGTGTGATTACTCTATGGTCTGGTCTTACCAGTGAGGGATACACTTCTCATCTTGCCATCCAGTACCCATGTTGCTGATTATCACATCCAGTATGCTTACCCCTCTTGTGGTAGTGGTACGTTGTTCCTGGGCATTTTGGTTTATGGATTCTATGAACTTTTGTCCTACAGTGTTGGAGCTAGTATAATGCTCCCAGTCTATGTCTGGGTATTTTCAGTCACCCAATATAATGTGGTTTGGAGGACTTGATATATTCATGTATTCCAGCATAGGCCAGGTGCAGTTCCTGGTGTTGGGACAGTAGTCTGTAGCAGGCTATAAACTGGGGGGCAGTTATAGCCACTGTTACTTGACCATGGCTAGTCCATGCTGCTTCTTGTTGTGGTACCAACATGGGGGTGTGGTTATCCTTGACAATTCTTGCTAGTCACCCTCCTTTTGTAGCTTGTTCCATGTTTTGAGGCTGTACAGCACAGTATGAGGTGTAACCTGGTAGTGTTAGGTTGCTGTTGTGAGCCTTGACTCAGTTTTCTGTTACAGCACAGATATCAACATTCTCCATACTGGGTGAGTTTAGACTGCATGCGTCTTGCTGTTTCGACGTATCCCTTATCTTATTCTTATCCCTTCTGATACCTGTGGAGATAGGTTTGTGTTTTGAGCCTTACTTATTCAGGGCACACTGTAGGTAACAACAGCCTTTGCCAGTATCCATACGGCCTGCACTGATAGGTGCATGCCAGTCCTAGCAGGTGGAGCATCATGTCATGCTCAGCATGTCATCCCAGGCTGGCACACATTGGATCCTCTTTGACTAACTGCGATACTTCAGTCAATTATTGCACTTGATCATCTCATTGACATATTGTGGCATGATGCTTGGTGAGGGTAGGATGTTAGTCAGGGTCCTCAGGTGTGCATATAGTACATGGTGTTACCTTACTTAACACATGGCATTCATGTCTCAGGTGGTGCTGCAGGGCTGCCTCTGCCGGATGCACATATTACACTCCCTGTACATGTTTGTGAGCAGGTCATGTCATTTTAGGCATCCCTGTTATTATCTGAGGGAGTCAGAGGGGGTGTCATTCCCAGGGTTCCTACTGAGCCAGTGTATGTGCTATGCTTTGCCTCTTTGCCAAGGCCAGGGCATACTGGGCACGCCTCCTTCTGCCTACTGGGGCAGGCTCAGGTTGTTCCTCCCCTGAGTCACGCTCTGCCTGTGATGGCCTTGGCAATGGAGGGGGGCTGTTTGGCCCGGCCCTATGCTGGTCCTGCTGCAGCTGTTTTCGCAAGATCATATTATGTAGCATAGCACATACCATGACTATTTGGGTACATGTAGTTGGTGTGTACTGCAAGGCTCCACCAGATGTGTCCAGACACCGGAACCGTGACTTGAGCAGCCCAAACACACGCTCTATTACATTACGTGTTTGTGCGTGTGCCTCATTATGGCATTCCTGTTCAGGTGTGTGTGCGTTTCTGATGGGTGTCATCAGCCACGGCTCCAGTGCATAACATGCATCCCCCACTAGCTGTCCGTGCGGGATATCCCCATTGGCAAATGTCTGGTACAGCTGCGTCAAATGCCAGATGTGGGAATCATGGTAGCTCCCAGGACAGCCAGCACACACATTCATTATTATGCCCTGGGCATCACACATGACCTGGCAGTTGATGGAGGGGAAGCCCTTGCGGTTGATGCATGCCCTACCCCACTCACCGGCTGGTGCTTTGATGCATATGTGCGTGCAGTCTATTGCACCCACTACCTCAGGGTATTCTGCTATTTGCTGGAAGAGACGCATATTGCTGGCCAATACCTCACGGGCATTGGGGAAATATACATGATCACCGACATGTGCTGACATGGCATCCAGGAACTGGTGCAGTACCCTGGAGGCTGATGCCTGTGATATCCCCATCATATCACCAGTTGGTCTCTGGAAGGTACCTGTTGCTAGTATTCTTAGGCCAACACATACCTTGGTTTCCACTGGGATGGGTTCCCCTCTGTTGGTTCTGTGTGTGAAGCGTGGCCTGCACAGCTCCACTATTTGCTGCAGGAGGTCTCTGTCCACTGTATAGCGCTCTACTATCTCCAGCTCATGTAACCCGTGGTAGGTGAGCCTGGGCCTGTACACTCTTCTCCGTCTCCTCACTGTGGGTTGCTGGCACCATCTGCATTGTCACCACCCTCAGTAAGTCACCTATGTCTCATTATGACAGCTATGGCAGCCCCTAACATTTCTGCTCTGAGTTCAGCTTTTTCAGTTTTCACTTCTAATAGCTTACTCCTGTCTTGCAGTGTCTCTTGAGAGAAACATCTTGCACTGCTGTTTGCAGATTTTTAAGTGTTGGGCTGAGCTACTCTTCTGCCTGTGTAATTGCCTGCTTCTAATTGTTTTCACCTGCTAGCTCCAGCAGTATTCCCTGCTAGCTTCCTACTAATTATGTTGCTTCCTTTTCCTTTCTGTTTCCTCAGGGGTGAGCAGCGTGTATACCAGCAGAAACACGCTCACAGTGGCTTGCACGCGCACACACATGCTTACACGGCTCAGAATCGTCTTATTCTGGTTAAAACGCGTGCACACCCGCGCAAACAGTGTTAAACATCTCCAAACACACTCCCACATGCTCAGTCTGCCTTACACGCTCGCACACTGTCTTACTCGCGCTTCATGGCGCACACACGTGCGCATGCAGGCCCAGCAAGAAACTTTGGTGTAGGCAACAGTGTACACCTTCCATTTCTTGACTTTCTCATGCTTATCTAGTGGCACACCTCTTTCCATGATATCTGTCTGACATCTGTCATGTAACTCTGACCTCCAATGAACTGCATTTCTTTCTACCATTCCCCCTGTGATGTCACCTATCTCCTACTGTGTTCCTCCCCCTTCTGTAACTCTTACACTACTCAGACTGTGCTCATTTGCTATGTGACAGTGGAATTCAGTATCCTAACACTCATTTGCATCAGATTGCCTACTAATGCTTAGTTACATCTCTTAAACTCAGCTTCCCCCCTTAGCAACCACTACACGGTGGCCATGTTGTTTTTGGTCTGCTGGTCCCTGCATTGAAATTCCATGTATTGCATAAAACCCACATTTGTGGGTTTATAACCTTCGTTTTTATGTTTTATACAGCGCAGCCCATTTGCTGTTTTTTAATATATTTGCATCAGGTTACCTTGCCAATGGCCACATATTTGGCCATTGGCATGCTGCCTGACACATATGCACCCTTTATTTGGAGCTGACATGGCTGCATTGCGGTTTTTGCAGAAACGTACTCAGTTGTCAACTGAGTACATTTCTGCAGCTAAAACGGCTCTTACACGGGCTGTTCTGGGCTTCCTGGATCACTAATCATCCTCATTTGCATGTTATTCAGCTGCAAGTGAGGTGATTAGCTTATCCACGCCCACTCTGTGTAAGAGACGTTTTAGCTTGTCTCTTACACGGACTTTGGGCTGTTCCTGGATTGCGAAGGCTGCATGGAGTCTTACACTACTCTTAGACTCCGTGCAAGCCTTCGTGAATCCTGCCCATACATTTTTAACTTTAAACAAACATTGAAGAAATAAAATAATGTTCACCAGGTCACCAAACACTGACAAATAAAACTAAAATGATCACCAAGAAGGCGATACAATAAAGCACGGACCAGTGCTGGCAAAACAAGCCGAAGTTTAATATCCACCAAGCAAGAAAGCAATTACACATTAACGTCTCACAATACACAGTACGTTTTTATTTATCCTACTATATCAGATGTGGGCTGACACAAACCAAGAACCTTTTATACTGTATGTTATTATCCTGATTAACCAATCACACTTACTAAACAATCAAATTGCACTTACATAAATACTTTTAACTGACTTAAAAATTATTTAAAATAATTAAAAATGATTTAAAATGATTTAAAATGAAAATGTGAGGACATGAAAACACAATTAATGATAGGTATGTCTTTGGGTAAGTGGAGGTTCTTGCTATTTGCTATTTCTTGCTATTTTTTTCTTGGCCACTAGATAGTGCTAGATGAATTGTTTGTATTCTGTAATAGCATCACAAACATTTGTGACAAGTTTCCCATTTTATTTATTTATTCATTTTATCCTTTCAAAATTGGATGTATTTTTAAAACAGAAGTGCGTTTATGGTAGCATTATGTTAGTAAGTAGTTTCATGTCCTCACATTTTCATTTTGAATCATTTTTAATTATTTTAAATAATTTTTAACATTTGGTTAAAAGTATTTATGTAAGCACAATTTGATTGTTTAGTAAGTGTGATTGGTTAATTAGGATAATAACATACAGTATAAAAGGTTCTTGGTTTGTGTCAGCCCACATCTGATGAAGTAGGATAAATGAAAACGTACTGTGTATTGTGAGACGTTAATGTATAATTGCTTTCTTGCTTGGTGGATATTAAACTTTGGCTTGTTTTGACAGCACCGGTCTGTGCTTTATTGTTTTGCCTTCTTGGTCATCATTTTAGTTTTATTTGTCAGTGTTTGGTGACCTGGTGAACATTATTTTATTCCTAGTATTCAGTTGTTTGCTATTATGGAAGGTGAAGTGAGCATGGACGGAGATGAAAGGACCAACAAGGAGGAGATTGGCCAAACCAGGAAACTGATTGGCCAACTGTCTCAACTGATAGACCTCCTAACTCTGTTGAGCCAATCGATGGTAGAGTGTGTCAGCATGGCTTTCGAGGGGGGAACCAGGAAGTAAACGGTCGGCAAAAGTGGCACGAAGATGGGCGTAATGGTGGTGTACCTTTTACAAGCAGTTCTGGTTTAAATAGTACAGATTTTTGCAATACGCCTAGGATTTTGGCAGCAGGAGGCGAGGCAAACAGTGGTGGTGTAAGAGGTGAACTGGTGGATGCACTAAGGCCGGCTGTTTCGCCGTCTAGTAAAGGACAGAGTGAAACTGCAATGGATTTTCATAACTGGCTACAGGTTAGTTTCTCGGCAGACTTTAAAAATAAAACTGTCAGACCTGAGCCAGTTTCTGAGAGTTATAGAGTAAAGTTGGTCAGGCTTGAGAAACTGCTTTATAAATAAATGACATAGAAAATGCATATTTAACAGAATGTATTTCTGAAAGTATAGTCCCTAAAGGACTAAGAATTTTTAAATTTCCCAATAATGTTGTGTTTGGAAGTAATATATACAAAGAGCTTATAGAAATTTAGAACAGATGTGGGCTTGAAGTATTAAAATGTATGATAGTGGAAAATAACAGGGTAAAAAGTGAACTGTTAAAGGAAGTTGAAATATTAAATGAATGTATAAAAAATGATTTGATTCACACAATTCCTGAGGAAAGAGGGAAGTATAACAATATTAGAAGTGAAATAGATGGGCAGTGTAATGAATTGATTAAATGTAAAATAAAAAAAATTGAAAGAGATATAAGTGATTACAAGAATGATAATGCTTACCCTAAACCTAAGACAGGTGGGAGACACTGGGAATTGAGGAATACTGAAGTGGAAATGAAAATGTGAGCGTAAGTGAATGTGTGTCAGACTTAGATGACTTTGTGGATGATTTTTGTGTAGATCAACCCTTAAGAAGATCTGAAAGGTTAAAAAATAGGGACGGGTATCAAAATGAAAAACAACCGATTCCAAATTTTCAGGGGGAAACAAGAAGGGGGAGGATGAGGTACTGAGTGTGATTAGTACTAATCACCCCAATTTAGAAATAGCAGAATGGGTTCAAGATGTTACCAACCCATTTAAATTTACTAAGAATGATTTTAGTATTTATAATTTTAGCCATATAATTTTAACAAATGAGCATTTTAGTTTATTAAGTAAAGGTATTAAATTAATTCCTTGGAACAAAGGAAACCTTGCCAGAAAATTAATGGACATGAAGGAGTTTACAAGGAAAATTAACTTTCAAACCATTTTTAGTCAAAATATTAATTATGAACCAATGAGAATGGTTAGGAGAAGTGTGTATAATCCCCCTCTACACCCCCAGATAAAAAACCTGGAAAATATAATAGAGGGATTAGGGATAGTTTTAACAAGGTTAAATACAAGAATAATCTGGATCTACTTGAAAGTAAGACTTTAAATGAACTTAGGGTTGACAAAAACCTAAGAATTATGAAACCGGACAAGGGAGGGGGAATGGCTTTTATGGACAATATGAGTTATGAGGGTAAAATGAATGAAATTTTTAGGGATCCTGACAGATATTCTAACGTGTCTATAAATGAAACTAATATAGCTTATAGGCGTATAGACATGGTTTTACAAGATTTATTAATAGAAGGTTTAATAGATAGTAAAACATATGGATATTTAAAAGTCGAGAAGCCTAGAGTACTCACTATGTTTGGGATTCTAAAAATACATAAAGATGAATTTAACCCACCCCTGCGTCCTGTAGTCTCAGCAGAAGGATCCAAAACCCTACCACTTGCTAAGTTTATAGATGGAAAGTTGAAGGCAATGTGGGTGAAAAGGTGTAATATATTAAAAGGCTCATGGGATTTTCTAAGAGGCTTAAAACAACATTTATAGAGGGAGGATTTAAAACTTCTGACCATAGATGTAGTTGACTTGTTCTCAAGTATACCTCATGAACAAGGACAAAAGTACTGGAAGATATAGTGTTTGAAGATAATATTTTAAGTCATAATGAATGTAAAGTAATTATGCAGTTAATTGATCTGGCTTTAAAATATAATTTTATTTATTTCAAGGGAAAATATTTTCACCAGATAAAGGGAGTAGCAATGGGGGCCACTTGCGTCCCTACATATGCAAATTTGATATTGGCTAAGTAGGAGGAGAAATTTGTTTTACAATTGGAATACAGGAGGTGTTGGACACAATATAAGAGATTTTTGGATGACATCTGTATTCTATGGGTGGCACCCACCGAACAAGTCCCTTTATTTATTGATTTTATAAATGAAAGTGTTGATTTTTTTAGAATTTACTTACACATTGAGTGAGGATACTCTACAATTTTTGGATATAGAAATTTACAAAAAAGACAATACATTCCAGTCAAAGGTTTACAGGAAAAAGACTTATTTGAATTCCTAATTACATTATAAGAGTGCTCATCCTATGCATTACAAAAGAAATATAGTCAAAGGTCAGTATATCAGGTCATGTAGAATGACTTCGAATGAAGATGATTTTATTAGAGAAATGAATGTTCTTAGAAATATGTTTAAAAATAGAAGTTATCCTGACTGGCTAATTGAAAAGACTGAGGTTGAGGTACTGGAAGGTAGGAATGGTAAATTTAAAACTATTCTGGGAATAGATGTCACTGAGAATTATGTAAATACAAGAAAGTTGGATGAGAACTTCAGCAATGCTTTGGTACTTGAGTACAATGCCAGTTCGAAGATAGTGAGAGATATGGTGGAAAATGAATGGAACAGATTCATTGCCTTTACTGACTTAGGCAATGTTTCGAAAGGTAATCTAAAGGTAGTATACAAAAATTCCAACAATCTAAAAAAGTTATTGGAAAGTAACCTTGATACATGGCATTTTAATGGGAGAATGAAGAAAGGAACATTTAAATGTGGTCATTGTTCACAATGTACATATATCATAAACAAAGAGAAAGTTTTTATAGAAAGTAGAAACATAAGGTTAGAAGGTAGGGATTACAATAATTGTGACTCCAAGGGCCTGGTATACCTGGTATTGTGTCAGGTATGCCAGGCCTTTTATGTTGGAAAAACAGAACAGAAACTGAAAAGGAGAATTTATGAGCACATGTATGATATACAGGTAAAAAAGGAAACAAATGCACTTTATAAACATACCAAGGAATGTCCAGCAGCACAATTTGTTTTTTACGTTATTGAGAAAGTGGATATGGATGCAAGGGGTGGGCTCTGGGAGGAAAGAATAGACTATAGAGAGTTGCATTGGCAACTAACCCTAGAGGCAAACAAAGTTCCTGGTCTTAATGAAAATATTTCCATAGCTCCTCTTTTGAAAATGAGATCAGCAAAATTGTAGCAGATTGCCATGGTGGTCATTGACATTTTTTTAAATGTTCTCTTATATGGTCTCCTAAATGTTTTTAAATGTTTTTTAAATGTTTTTTTAAAATGTTTCTTTACATGCTTTTTCTTCTTTTAAATAAATGTCCCTGTAAATGATGTATTCAGTATGTGGTTTTAACAGGTGGTTTTAATTAAATGGAAATATGTATTTTCAATACGTTGTAGATTATTATTGTTAATTTTACCATATAGTTAAATATTTATTTTAATAGGATACATTTTAAAACATATATACTACATTAAAATTTGTTTTTAAAACACATTTAATGATAGGTATGTCTTTGGGTAAGTGGAGGTTCTTGCTATTTGCTATTTCTTGCTATTTGTTTCTTGGCCACCAGATGGTGCTAGATGAATTGTTGTATTCTGTAACAGCATCACAAACATTTGTGACAAGTTTCCCATTTTATTTATTTATTCATTTTATCCTTTCAAAATTGGATGTATTTTTAAAACAGAAGTGTGTTTATGGTAGGATTATGTTAGTAAGTAGTTTCATGGCTCACATTTTCATTTTAAATCATTTTTAATTATCTTAAATAATTTTTAACATTTGGTTAAAAGTATTTATGTAAGTACAATTTGATTGTTTAGTAAGTGTGTTTGGTTAATTAGGATAATAACATACAGTATAAAAGGTTCTTGGTTTGTGTCAGCTCACATCTGATGAAGTAGGATAAACGAAAACACACTGTGTATTGTGAGATGTTAATGTGTAATTGCTTTCTTGCTTGGTGGATATTAAACTTCTGCTTGTTTTGGCAGCACCGGTCCATGCTTTATTGTTTCGCCTTCTTGGTCATCATTTTAGTTTTATTAAACATTGAAGAAATAACTGAAACACAGACAGTCAACGTCTGCACCACATCTCTTGCCAAATTTTACTCTGCATTGTCCCAGTCACTGATGGGGTAAAGGAAGGCCTGCTTTAATGTCAGAGTGCTCTTTTTATAGTTAGGCATTTTAAACCTCTACTTTTAATTTCTTGTGCAAGGGAGGGTGACTAAAGTTCTTGATTATATTTATTATTAGGTCCTTAAAATAACATTTGCATCTTTAACAATTATAAACTGATCAACAGAAAACATTGCTTATTGCCCTGATCGTATTTGCATTTTCCTGCATGAAATAAACATTTGCTGCTAATAAACTCTTGCAGGTCTGTAAGCAAACTGATAATCAAAATATGAAACTAAACGGTAATATAACACTGTGCATTTCTGCACCTATATAAAATCAGTTTAAACTGTTGAACTTTTTACATTTTGTCTCGTGACCCTTATTATGTAACATACTGTTCTATGAATGAAACTCCACCCACTGTCTCACCATAACCGTTTCTTTAGCTGACATAATTTAACTTTTCAGTAGTACTGAATGCTGCAATAATTTATCATTACTGTCTACAATTTCTTGGATAAATAGTAAAACTGTAAATGCATTTAATTGATCATTGCCATACAGCCTTATGGCATATAGTATTGTCTTTAATTCAACTTGTTAGGCTGGCTATAAACTGAGCTGATGTTCTTGGCAAACTGTCATCTCTGTACGCAACATGTTGTTGTTTCTCTTTCAGCTTTTCCCAGTTAGGGGTCGCCACAGCGGAACTCCGGTCCGCTAATGATTGGCAGTTGTTTTTTATGGTGTCAAGTTGCCATCTCTGTATGCAACATATGCAGTCTTATACTGATTAGATGTTGCTACTATTTTATACATAGGGTCTGAATTTTTAACTGTATTGTCAGCTTGACAATAAGTATTGACTTTAAATTTTACATTCTGTAAACTAGCAAACATTATTTTGTCTCTGCCTATATCATTGCTTATTTTTTATGCATTGCAACACTTTAATAGAAAGCTCTTAAATAATGACTGCTAAACAAAACAATAACACAAAAAAGCATTTGCCAAATCTCTAACTGTAAACCCTTTATTCTGGAAATTAATTAGACTGTTAGTTCTGATATACCTTATAAGACATAGAGGTAAATGGTTCCCCTTTTTTTCTAACTGGCCACACCCAATATGTATTTCTGAGTACTTCAGCTGTGTCAGCTGAACTGGAATTTATTGTATCTTTAACCCATAAATCTGCATGTTCCTGTCATAACCAATTATTTACAATCTGTACATTTGCACAAAGCTTGTCACTGAAGTCTAAAGCAGCATATAACTCTAATGACATATTTATACCTAGTACAGAGCTGTTAAACTTTGAACTGTTAGATGCTGTAATCATTGACCCTTTAAATCCAGACACAACTGCATTTGTGTCTTTTAATAAAGATGCATATGTAAGTGAAGTTGATTTATTTGCAAACAATGAAATATTGTCATTTCTTTTAACCTTAAAGAAGGACAGAGTACTGGAATTTACTTTATTAAAATCTGTACTCTGATTCCTCCTATCTCCCCATAAGTAAGTAGATGAAGTAGTTTTATCTTGAGACATTGCCTGCATATTATGTACCTTGACTGTGTTGACATTTGTATGTTTAATACTGCAATATACTTCTGTATTTTGAATTATATGCAGACAAGAATTTACTACATTCTGAACATTTGCATTTGAAACTGTACTACAACGTAACTCTGTATATTGAGTTATATGTGCTGAAGCATTTAAACAAGAATTATTTAATTTTAAAACTGTGCTGACAGAAGCTGACTTATTACCTTGCTTCTGTGATTTAACCCTTTTACATTTAGAAATATTTAACATTCTTGAACTAATAGCTTTTATCTTTAAAAGAACATTTCTAAACCAAAGATTTATTGATGTTTTAATTGTAGAAATATTACTTGACATGTTAACACTGCAGGTATGGAAATGACTCTTAAAGATGAATTTCAACTTTTTTTGAGCTGGTTGCTTAAAGATGCATATAATGTCTTACCTAACTTTATGGTCCTGTGAGAATGTTTGCAGTTCTCTATAGCTTGTTAACTTTTTCTTGCCTCCTGGCTTTGTGATGTCACAATGGAAACTTGAAAGTTTCTGGAGATAGCTGTTAACTGGATAATGTCTTTTATGTTTTGAAATAAAACTGCAATGATTTAATACTGGTCCTCTGAAGTTGTTTGAGGCTTTTCTGAAGTAAACACTGGTGCTGTGCACTTGGGTTAGAAGTCGTCTGCTGTGTCCATTTTCAGCATGAAGTAGTGCTGTCTTACTGAAAAGTTGATTCTGTAATGAGAAACTGTAGTGCCGTAATTTCTGGCTTATTCTGTTTGAGTTCATAGCTCTATTTATGGAAAAACACTGGTATGCTACTGAAAAGTCTGTTATGAAATATTTACTGTCAGTATAAACTGTTAATGAAACCTTGAAGTTAACCTAACTACTGCAGTAAAACTGTATTTGAAAGGGTTACTTAATGCAGCTGTGTCTGTTGAAGGTTTGCTGATAAGGCTGATTTGCTCTGTAGAAGATGCGTAGTTGAACGAAACACAGAGGCTGCATTGGAATAAAAACACCGCTGTTCCATAATCTGAAGAACACATGCAGTCTGACTGCTGATGCAAGATTCTATGGGGTTTAGGGATTTACCCCAATTAGTGGCTTGTCATTGTAAGAATTGATAAGACTGTACTGTACGGTAATTATCTGGAAACAGTGAGATGAGCCTGAGCCAAATGTTTTTATCTTTTAATTACCCAATCTCATGTGGAACAGGTGCCAGGCCCTTTTTTATGGACCAAGTCCTGTGTACTTTTCAGAATGACTTTTCCAAACACTGTAGTTTATTTACAAGGCTTTATTAGATGCTCACAATATCCAAATACTGTCTTCATTAACAGTGCTGATAATGACAGTGCTGCTAAATATATTCTGCACAGATCTTCTGAGATTTCTTGAATGATGTAAATTAGGGAAGTATTTATTTGACCTGACTTCATTACTCAGACTTGAGAATTTGTAATCTTTTCTGTAATATCAGGTCAAAAAACTATCTAACCTTAACTGACTTCTCTAACTGTATCTGAAGTTGTTTTAATAATACCAAAACCCTGTGATGCTTCACATGCCCTCTTAACCTTGGTTCCCTTGGTTTCCAGACTTGGTCTTTATTTGACATTCAGTTAAGGAACATTTTGTAGCTAGCAGGATTGTATCTTTCCCTTGAGAAAAGAACATTTTGTATTTTTGTAGTTTCTGCACACTTTATGCATATCTTTCCTTTCTAATAAACTGTTGACCAGCAATGTTATAATTTCTTTCTGCTTAATTGTCTTTTATGCATAAAGGAAACACAGTTTCTAGGCCTATTGTACCCTTTAGTCTGTCTAATATCTAGTAACTACTTGGAAATGGAAGTCGTTAATCTAACAGTTCCCTCACAAAAATCTAGAGGGACCTACTTCTGTAGTTACCTTACATGTGTATAGCTAACTACTGTATACAGCTTTATTCTACCTGATTCAGTATCGGAAAATATATTTTTTAATTGGTAAACCTGCACTTTCAATTTTGACCACTAGGTGTCATTTGAGGATTTAGGACCTGTTTGGATTGAAGTCTTTTAACTTTATCATTTTATAACTAAACAATTATTGTTCTTTATCTGGTGAATAAACTTGCATTTTAACTTTGACCAGTAGGTCTCACTTGAGGATTAATGGCCTGTTTAGATTGAAATCTCTTAAGTTTATGATTTGATTTTCATATTACCTAGATTCATAGTCTTTAGAGTCTTTAACTGTAAGTTCTGATGTATGAGTGATATATTCGAAACATGTACATTATTTTGAAAATTAGTGTCTTGTGGCTTTTAAAGCTGATTAATCTGTCTTTGTGAATCTTTATTTAAGTTAGACAGAGTACATTCTGTCAACCCTGTCTATTTTTCTTTCATATCTGTGTATGCTGTAATGGTTTATTACCTTTGTTTTTTACCATATGAACTGGTACCTTAGTGTACTATGTTGTCTCTCTCTCTTATAGCAAATGAAACCTTTTCCTGTTGTTTATAGATTTACATCTTTAAACATTGTACTCTTGCTTTTTATTGTATAGCCTATAAAGCATGATGGCTATTTTCTGGAGACAAATTGAAATCTGCACTAAAAATAGCTTTGTAAGTGGTCTTGAAGCATAATTACCATATTCTATGTTAGCTTGTGTCTATAAATTTTCATTTAAATTTGCTCTATAATGTTACTTAACTTTTTAATTTTTATGAATATTTCTGAGCTATAATAGTTTACTAAAACCTATATTTTCTATATTTCAAGTCTATACCTTTGCATTGTCTGTGTCCTTCCAATTTCTGACTAATGTAGAATAATTATGTAAAGTGCAGCGTAGTTTATAAATGTGCACTGTAATCTGTAAACTAATTCACAATTTAAACCTGCCCTCTTATGCCTTGAGTGCACTGAATAACTATTACTACCTATTCTTTAGATAACTTATCTTAATAGTTTACTAAACTTATGCTTTCCTGTATTTCAGGTCTATACCTTTGCATTTTATGTTAGTGTCTTTTTAACTCTCTGACTAATGCACAATTATTATGTAAAGTGTAGTGTTATTTGTAAATTAATTAAAAAATTAAGCCTGCCATGTTATACCTTGAGTATACTGAATAACTATTACTATCTATTATTTAATAACTTATTTTAATAAGCATATAAAAACAATTCTCTCACTTTACCCTTAACTAATGACCAAATAATGGAATAAGCCTGTTACAAATAAGTCTGCCACTTTACTCTTAACTAATGACTGAATAATGTAATTATGTTATTCTGACTTGAATAATGTGAAGTAACTGAATATTATTTTTATATTTTGAGATTTGACTGAAATGGACTATACTGAATACTGAACATGTAGTTGAGTATGAATGTCACATTCTGAATATTGACTGAAATGTCCATTAACATATACTGAACATTTAAAATAGCTCTGTACCTTTATCTAAACTAATACTAAAAGAATATCTTTTGCCAGTGTTATGTAAACACAGATAAAAGCATAACTGAAACTGGTACATATTTTATTCTGAAAAACCAAAATATTATTGTCTGAAGATAGACTGAAAGCTAGTACTGTTGACAAATTATCTGAAACATTAGAACATTTTTACAGTGTTAAATGAACACACATGAAAAATTAACTGAAATCTGTTTTCCTGCCAGTATTGTCTGAGCATAAATAAAATGAAGACTAGTATGGTTGTACAATTATGTGAAAATGTGAGAATATTTTGACAGTGTTACCTGAACACAGATAAACTGAAATTTGTTATTGTTATATTCTGGAGGCTAAACTATTAATATATTTTTGTCAGTATTGCCTGAACATAGATAAAAACATAAACTGAAGCTAGTACTGTTATATAACTGCCTGAAAACATAACTGAAATCTGTTCCAGTATTGTCTGAATATAGATAAACTGAAAACTAGTACTATTGTATAATTGTCTGAAAACATGAGAACATTTTGATTGTCTGAACACAGATAGACTGAAAACTAATAATGTTGAACAATTGCCCGAAAACAAACATACTAGCTTTTAACTCATACATTTTTAACTTTAAACAGACATTGAAGAAATAACTGAAACACAGACAGTCAACTTCTGCACCACAGCTCTTGCCAAATTTTACTCTGCATTGCCCAAGTCACTGATGAGGTAAAGGAAGGCCTGCTTTAATATCAGAGTGCTCTTTTTATAGTTAGGTATTTTAAACCTCTTCTTTTCATTTCTTGTGCAAGGGAGGGTGACTAAAGTTCTTGATTATATTTATTATTAGGTCCTTATATAACATTTGCATCTTTAACAATTATAAACTGATCAACTGATAACATTGCTTATTGCCTTGACCTTATTTGCTTTTTCCTGCATGAAATAAACATTTGCTGCTAATAAACTCTTGCAGGTCTGTAAGGAAACTGATAACCAAAATATGAAACAAAATAGTAATATAACACTGTGCATTTCTGCACCTATATAAAATCCCTTTTAACTGCTGAACTTTTTAAATTTTGTCTCATGACCTTTATTATGTAACATACTGTTCTGTGAGTGAAACTCCACCCACTGTCTCACCATAACCCTTTCTTTAGCTGACATTTAACTTTTCAGTAGTACTGAATGCTGCAATAATTTATCATTACTGTCTACAATTTCCTGGATAAATAGTAAAACTGTAAATGCATTAAACTGATCATTGCCATACAGCCTTATGGCATATAGTACTGTCTTTAATTCAACTTGCTAGGCTGCTATAAACTGAGCTGATGTTCTTGGCAAACTGCCATCTCTGTACGCAACATATACAGTCCTAAACTGATTAGATGTTGTTACTCTTTTATACATAGGATCTGAATTTTTAACTGTATTGTCAGCTTGACAATAAGTATTTACTTTAAATTTTACATTCTGTAAACTAGCAAACATTATTTTGTCTCTGTCTATATCATTGCTTATTTTTTATGCATTGCAACACTTTAATAGAAAGCTCTTAAATAATGACTGCTAAACAAAACAATAACACAAAAAAATAATTTGCCAAATCTGTAACAGTAAATCTTCACTCTGCAAATTAATTTGGCTGTTAGTTCTGATATACCTTACAAGATATAGAGGTATATGGTTCCCCTTTTTTTCTAACTGGCCATACCCAATATGCCTTTCTGAGTACTTCAGCTGTGTCAGCTGAACTGGAATTTATTGTACCTTTAACCCATAAATCTGCATGTTCCTGTCATAACCTATTCATTACAATCTGTACATTTGCACAATGCTTGCCACTGAAGTCTAAAGCAGCATAAAACTCTAATTACATGTTTATACCTAGTACAGAGCTGTTACACTTTGAACTGTTAGCTGCTGTAATCATTGACCCTTTAAATCCTGACACAACTGCATTTGTGTCCTTTAATAAAAATGCATATGTAACTGAAGTTGATTCATTTGTAAACAATGAAATATTGTCATTTTTTAACCTTAAGGAATGACAGATTACTGGAATTTACTTTATTAAAATCCGCACTCTGATTCTTCATATCTCCCCATAAGAAAGTAGATGAAGCAGTTTTATCTTGAGATATTGCCTGCATATTATGTACCTTGACTATGTTGACATTTGTATGTTTAATACTGCAATATACTTCTGTATTTCGAATTACATGCAGACAAGAATTTATTACATTCTGAACATTTGCATTTGAAACTGTACTAGATAACATAACTCTGCATATTAAATTATATGTGCTGAAGCATTTAGACAAAAAATATTTTAGTTTAAAACTGTACTAACAGAAGCTGACTTATTACCTTGCTTCTGTGATTTAACCCTTTTACATTTAGAAATATTTAACATTCTTGAACTAATAGCTGTTAACTTTAAAAGAACATTTATAAACCAAAGATTTAGTGATGTTTTAAATGTAGAAATATTACTTGACATGTTAACACTGCAGGTATGGAAATGACTCTTAATGATGAATTTAAACTTTTTTTGAGCTGATAACTAAAAGATACGTATAATTTCGTATCTAACTTCATGGTCCTGTAAGAATGTTTGCAGTTGTCTATAGCTTATTAACCTTTTCGTGCTTACTGGCTGTGTGATGTCACAATGGAAACTTGAAAGTTTGTGGAGATAGCTGTTAACTGGATAATGTCTTTTACGTTTTGAAGGAAAACTGCATTGATTTAATACTGGTCCTCTGAAGTTTTTTGAGGCTTTTCTGAAGTAAACAATGGTGCTGTGCACTTTGGTTAGAAGTGATCTGCTATGTTCATTTTCTGCATGAAGTAGTGGTGTCTTACTGAAAAGTCTATTCTGTAATGAGAAACTGTAGTGCTGTAATTTCTGGCTTATTCTGTCAGAGTTCATAGCTCTCTTTGTGGAAAAACAGTGGTATGCTACTGAAAAGTCTGTTATGAAATATTTACTGTCACTATAAACTGTTAATGAAACCTTGAAGTTAACCTGGCTACTGCAGTAAAACTGTATTTGAAAGGGTTACTTAATGCAGCTGTGTCTGTTAAAGTTTTGCTGATAAGGCTGATTTGCTCTGTAGAAGATACTTAGCTGAATGAAACACAGAGTGCTGCACTGGAATGAAAACACTGCTGTTCCATATTTTCTAGAACACATGTAGTCTGACTGCTGATGCAAGATTCTATGGGGTTTAGGGAGTTACCCCAATTAGTGGCTTGCCATTGTAAGAATTGATAAGACTGTACTGTACAGTAATTATCTGGAAACACTGAGATGAGCCTAAGCCAAAAGTTTTCATCTTTTAATTACCCACTCTCATGTGGAACAGGTGCCAGTCTCTCCTTTATGGACCAAGTCTTGTGTACTTTTCAAAATGACTTTTCCAAACACTGTAGTTTATTTACAAGGCTTTATTAGATGCTCACAATATCCAAATACTGTCTTCATTAACAGTATTGATAATAGTGCTGCTAAATATATTCTGCACATATCTTATGATTGTTCTTGAATGATGAACAATCATAACGAGACTTGTATTTTCTCTCTGTGAGTGTTCTTTCTATGCTTTTAAAGTGAGGTTTCACTGTTCTGCTCAGGTGGCATAATCTTGATAGAGGCCTGCTGTTGTTTAGGTCTGTTAGTTTTCTTTGAGATGCCTGTGTTTCTGGCAGCCATTTTCTGCTGATAGTCTGTCTTCATTATTATTGAGAGTAACAAGGCCTCCTGACCTTCTGTAGTATGAGTGATTTGGTAATAGCAGGGGCTGAGTAGTAATTTGATCTTCTAACTCTTCCATCCTTACTGGTATATAAACCCTTTGTCTTGAAAATGTTGTGCTTGTATTTATCAGTCTGTGTATGGTATTTCATTACTGAAACTAAGCGGAAATTTCCTAAGTTTCCAAGAGCAGGATAAGTTATTTCTTACACTTATTTCATTGAACTGCACTTCTGAAATGCTTATAATTGTGCTATACAGTTCATCTACTACATTTTGCACTGTTATAAAGATTTTTGTTTTATACTGTTTTAACTGTATTTTTCATTGCTAGATACTGTTACATTACTCTAATTGCATGTTTACTGAATTACGTAACTGTAAACTGCCTTTTCATACTGAGAGTTGTACTTTCTGTTTGTGAGTGCTCTATCTGAGCTTTTCTGTGCATTTTTCATTTTTTTTAGGTTTCTGTGTTCTAATCTAGTCTGTTTACAGTTAAAAGCATTCTCTAGAGTCTGCTTGCTCCTTGATTTGTTTAAAACTTTTATTTAGTGGCTACAGCTAGGAACTGTAATAGTTTCCCCACCCACCATCCGTAGTGTTGTGGTGTTCTTATACTTGGTGGCTTTGCAGTTGCCCACCCATACTGTATATTTGATCTGGGACATTCCCCCAGTCCCATCTTTTTACCACATTATACCTAATAAACTCCTTCTGCACTTGCTTTTAGTCCTTTTTAATTTAATTGCATTTTTAAACTGTTTTTGGTCTAATATTGCTACATACTCAAGTGTATTAGCTTGCACTGCATGTGGATTATTTTTACTGCTGTTTTAGCTACTTTTCTGTAAAAAAAAAATACTGTAAGCCTTTTTCCTACCTTTTATGTAGCTAGTGTAGTCCAGATACATATTTGCTGTATCCTGGACTGTATATAAGCTTTCGAGCCCCCCCCAAGCCTTTCTGTGTTGGAGGGAAGCCTTCTAGCATATCAGTGGGAGTGGTAAGCACTAGATAACCTGTCTACCACATAAGGAGTGGTTCTGGCCCAGAAATTGTAGTTATTGGCAATTTTGGCAATCTTTTCCATCTCTCTCAACTTTTTTGATTAGAAAGCCTGCATTTGTACTTGTTTCTGTCCTGTAACTCATTTAGTGCAGATACAGATTCTCAGTTTTAGCACTTAAATTTGCTCATTCGTGCTCACCACTTGTTCAGAACTTGTAAGCAGTAAGCACTAAATAAGCTACTAATTACTATAGCACTCAACCTTCTTCATTGCCTAGAGGAAAACAGTTTTTGTACTTACATTTCTCACTTGCTTACAGAAAAAACAGCTCTTGTACTCACTTTCCTCAGTTATCTAGAGGAAAATAGTTTTTTATTCAGGCATGTCCAAGGGTGAGCTCCCAGTGTTCTCTCCTGTCTGTCTGATTAATCTGGGCATATTGAGGCAATGGTGAAATTGCCTCATGTACACAGACAACCCTCTTCTCCTACCACCCAACACTACAACCTGTGAGAGATGCACTTATCTGGCCAAACTGGAGGTAAAGCTCTCTCCAACCAAGACTGAACATGACAGTCAAGAGGAGATGGTAAACATTTGCACCACACCACACTCATCACATAGTCTCACTAAATCTACACCACCAAAATCCACACATAATAACACAAAAACATTCACAGAGGCTCTCAATAATAATCTGTCTAAGCAACAGAGACCTCCAAAGCAGAAATGCAAGCAACCTCCATCCCCCAACACAACCCAAATGACACATAGCCCACAGACTCAGTGTGCCACTCAACCACAGCCAATAAGGCAAAACAACTTATTCAACAGATGAGTCATAGGTGACTCTATAGTCAGGTACACTGATGTCCCACTCACCAGGCTAAACAAGGAGAAGGTTACTGTCAGCTGCCTGTTGGGTGCCAGGATCCGCCACATAACCCACGCACTCAGGTCACTCCACAAGTACAAATATGACTCTGTCATTGTCCATGTTGGTGTGAATGACATGAGATGTACTTCCCTGGACTACATGAAAAGAGACATGAAAGAGCTCTCCGATCTTGTAGCCCAGGCAGGTTTGACCCTAGCCATGAGTAGCATTTTACCATCACCCAGAATGATACCGCAGTACAAGGTCAAAATGATTGACTTCAACAATTGGCTAAGTTTCTGGTGTCATTCTAAGGGGATCCAGTATCTGTCTGCTTGGGATGACATGGTCGACAGACCATGATTCTTTGCCAGAGATGGCCTGCACCTGTCTCCCCTGGAATTCTGGATACTGGATAAGGCTTTTGCCACCCCTATAGTGACTTTTTTAGGCAAGGTTCAAATTTCAAATTCACCACCATAACAGGAACAGGCAAGCAAAACCTGAGGGCAATTCTACTCAATGCTAGAAGTCTAAATCTCAAAATGCACTCACTCGAGGCACTCCTTAAAATGGAGAACATCGATATCTGTGCAGTGACTGAGACCTGGTTCAAGGCTCCAGACAACACTCCTTCACTACCAGGCTATAACTCATACCACACTTTTTGGCCTTGTAACCTGCAGCGAAACACCAAAGGCAGAGGTGTGTCCATATTCATTAAGGGTATCCACACCTCCAGGCTAGTTGCTCAGCATAATGCATCTGAGGTTATCCAAGTGCAACTAACTCTGGGCAAAACTGCAATCCAAACTGTAGCTTGCTACAGATTCTCCACCATGCCCCAGGATTCCCACTCCTCTTTTCTTGATGTACTGGAAAATATTAGGGTTCAACCAAACACCCTAATAATGGGTGACTTCAACTACCCCACCATTAACTGAGAAAACTATTCATGTACCAATTTCTTAGTTCAACGCTTTCCTGAATTCATAAACTTCAATGCCCTGGATCAACTTATCCACACCCCCACCAGGGGCAACAATATCCTAGACCTAGTCATTACCAACATGAGTGACCGGTGTTCCACACCTGAAGTCAACTCCTTGTTGGTCCGATCTGACCATAAGCTAATCACCCTTGATATCCACATCCCGCCCCCACCCCCCATTAAGGAAACCACAGTAAAAATTTTCTCCAAAGTCAACTTCATGCTTCTTAAGACAGAAGTGTTGAACTTCATGACACCCATGCAGATGGACAATACAGTTACAACTGCTGAATCCTACACAGATGCACTCTATAAGCACTTACACGAGTGCATGGATCGTGCTATCCCAAACCGAACCAAGACACTATCCTCCAAAAAAAGGAAGCTAATCTGGTGGTCCCCTGCCATAAACAAACTGTACAACAGAAGGAAGAAACTGTTGCAAAAGAGAGTAAAATCCCATGAGTGGAGGAGCTCCCTGGTCAGCCTCAGTAAGAAGCTGAGATCTCTTATAAGATCCTCCAAAGCTAGCTATGAAAACAAAATCACCACTAATTCTAAGGACAACCACAAAGCATTCTATAGCTGTGTCAATAATCTCGATGGCAACACCTAGATCTGCTCTGAGTTACAGCACAACGGCATGAAAATTACAGAACCGACTGATATTGCCAACATCCTGGCAGATAGATTCAGTGCTAACTTTACCCCCCCACACACCCCTAAAGGGCCCATATCTATACAGGAAGAATGCAGAGTCCCTGTAATCACAACTACTCAGGTAAAAGCTGCACTCTTTAAAGCCAAAAACACAGCATCCATGGGACTGGACAACATCCCAGGCTGCGTTTTACATGAACTTCAGAATGAACTGGCTCCCCACTTAAGCACCATGTTCAATAATAGCCTCACATCAGGCTTTGTGCCCACTGAATGGTGCACAGCAACATTTATCCCACTCCACAAAGGGGGAGCCACCACTGATCCTGGGAACTATTGCTCTATTAGCCTGACGAGCCTGGCCTGCAAGGCCATGGAACGTATCATCATGGAACTCATAAACAAAGACATTGGTGACCTCCAAACTCTGGATCCCACCCAGTTCGGGTTTGTGAAAGGCAGATCATGCATCCTGATCCTGATCAACTTCTTTGAGGCAGTCACCAAAGCCGTAGATGAGGGTAAGGTGGTTCACACAGCCTATCTTGACCTCGCCAAGGCTTTCAACACCATCCCCCATTCTGGAATTATAGCTAAACTCACAAAACTAGGTATAAATCCCCACGTCACAAGATGGGTTGCCAACTGGCTCACTGACAGAACCCACACTGTAAAAGTTGCAGACTCCAAATCTGACCTCAAACCAGTGAAAAGTGGTGTATCCCAGGGTTCGGTCCTGGGACCTCTCCTATTTGGTATCTACTTCTCTGAAGTACAGGCTAGCACAGAAGGCCTCAGGCTAATGAAGTTCACAGATGACTGCAAACTAGGAGCCATAGTAAAGTCCTCAAATGATGTGGACATCCTACAGAAGGGCCTCGCTGAGACAGATGCCTATTGTCAGAGCCATGGCGTCAAGCTCAGTGCCAAAAAGTGCAGTGTCATTCCCTTTGGTAAAAACTCTGTGCCCATGAACTACCACATAGGCAGCAATCTACTTAATACCGGATGTGTGATAAGAGACCTTGGGACCCAGGTGGAAAGTAGTCTCTCCTTTGATAGTCATATCGCCACAGTAGTCAGGAAGTCCTTCTACATAGCACACCTCATCATAAAAGGGTTCTCATCCAGGGAAAAAGATGTCATTGTTCCCCTCTACTCGACACTCATTAGACCCATTATAGAGTACAACGCCCCTTTTGAAATGTACCTCACAAGACATCTGCAGCAGCTGAAAAGGCCACAGAAGTGCCTCACAAAGAGAATTACTGGCCTCAAACAAATGCCCTACACTGACCATCTCAAAAAACTCCAGCTTTACTCAGTAGTGTATCGCCTACTCCGAGGTGATCTCTGCCTAACATAAATATGTCAAACCCAAAGCTGTTGGACATGCTACAGCTAAAGAAATCCCAATCCCTCGAAGTACATGCTCTAGGAACCTAAACCTTGTCACCACAATAAACAGGACATCCTGGAGGGATAGATTCCTATCCCAGAGACTTCCCATACTCTGGAACAGGCTACCTATCTATGTCAAGCAAAGTTCTTCATTAGCACTCTTCAAGAAAAATCTTGATGAGTGGATGGGAAATAGGAAATACTTCTCTGTTTCTGCTCGACAGTAGCACAGGAAAATAACTTTCTTGGGTGGCGTAAGTCAGGGAACCTTGTTGACTAGGCTTACGTAGGCCCTTGGGCCGATAGCCTAGTACCTACCTATGAACCTATGAACCTATGTAAATTAAACAAGTTTTTATTTGACCTGACTTCAGTACTCAGACTTGAGTATGTGTAATCTTTTCTGCAATATCAGGTTGAAAAAAAATATCTAACCTTAACTGACTTCTCTAACTGTATCTGAAGTTTATTTTAATAATACCAAAACCCTGTGATGCTTCATATGCCCTCTTAGCCTTAGCTCCCTTGGTTTCCAGTCTTGGTCTTAATTTGACATTCAATTAAGGAACATTCTGTAGCTAGCAAGATGGTATATTTCCCTTGAGAAAAGAACATTCTGTATTTCTGAAGTTTCTGCACACTTTATGCATATCTTTCCTTTCTAATAAACTGTTGACCAGCAAGGTTATCCTTTCTTTCTGCTTAATTGTATTTTATGCATAAATGAAACACAATTTCTAGGCCTATTGTACCCTTTAGTTCATAGGTTCATAGGTTCATACTAGGCTATCTGCCCTAGGGCATTTATAAGCCTAGCCAGAGTATGTTTGGCTTTCGCCACCCATTTTAAATTAATTTTGCTATGCCCTTTTTCGAGGTTAGTATACTGTGCCTCTGTCTAACAGTGACACAGAAGTGATACCCGGGGTAAACCTATGATCTCCCATCCACTCATCAAGACTCCTCTTGAAGAGAATCAATGAGGGACTCTGCCTAACCTGGACTGGGATTTTATTCCAGAGTGAAGGGAGCCTCTGGGTTATGAATCTGTCCCTCCAGCATGTCCTATTTATTTCAGTGCTGAGGTTCAAGTCTCTCGAGCGTGTAGCTCGATGAGATTTGGATTTTTGAGGTGCAGCATGTCCCTTAATTCCGGGTTGGACATGGCCTTATACGTCAGGCACAGGTCACCTCTGAGCAGGCGGTATACCACTGAGTAGAGCTGGAGTTTCTTTAACCAGACAGCATATGGCATCTGTTTGAGCCCTTTGATCCTCTTGGTGAGGTACTTTTGGGGTCTTTCCAGTTGCTGCAGGTGTTTGGTAAGGTACATCCCAAAAGGGGCATTGTACTCGATTATGGGCCTGATGAGGGATGAGTAAAGAGGCACGATGACCTCCCCTGATCTAGATGTGAATCCCTTCATGATTAGGTGGGCTATATAAAATGTTTTTCTAACCACTTTGGCCACGTGGTTGTCAAATGAGAGATTGCTATCAACTTGGGTCCCCAGGTCCCTAATTACTTCTTCTGTACTTAATGGATTACCACCTATGTGGTAATTTGTGGGAACTTTGTTTTTGCCAAAGGGGATGACTATACACTTTTTGGCGTTTAGCTTGAGGCCATGGCTCTGGCACCAGTTGTCTGTTTCTATGAGGCCCTTTTGGAGGATGCTTGTGTCGGCTGGAGAGTCGATTATGGTGCCCAGTTTGCAGTCATCTGGGAACTTGGTCAGCCACAGTCCTTCCGTGTTGGCCTGTACCTCCGAGAAATATATACCAAACAAGAGAGGTCCCAGGACTGAGCCTTGTGGGACGCCACTTGTAACTGGTTTGGAGTCTGACATGGCTCCAGCAATTCTAACCATGTGGGTTCTGTCCTTGAGCCAGTTTGCAACCCATCTAGTGACATAGGGGTTTATATTTAAGCTGGTGAGCTTATCTATAATGCCCGAGTGGGGTATTGTATCGAAGGCTCTTGCGAGGTCCAGATAGGCTGTGTGGACCACCTTCCCTTCGTCAATGGCCTTGGTGACTGTTTCAAAGAAGTCAACCAGGTTTAAGAGGCAGGATCTGCCCTTAACAAAGCCGAACTGGGTAGGATCCAGTGTCTGTAGGTCTCCAATATCTTTATTTATGAGGTCCATGATGATCCTTTCCATAGCTTTGCAGACCAAGCAAGTCAGGCTTATGGGGCGATAGTTTCCAGGGTCCGTTGAGGCACCACCTTTGTGGAGAGGGACCACTGTTGCTGTACGCCACTCTTTGGGTACATATCCTGTAGTAAGGCTGAGATTGAACAGTCGCTTTATGTTTGGGTTTAGCTCTTTTTGGAGTTCATGTAGGACGTAGCCTGGGACACCATCTGGTCCCATTGATGCTGTGTTTTTTGCTTTGGATAGGGCGGCTCCCACCTGAGCATCTGAGATGTCAGGGGGGCAGCACTCTGCTGGGATAGATATTTGCCCTTTTGGTGGGGAGGGGGGGGAGAAGTTTGTGCTGAACCTGTCAGCTAGGATGTTGGCAATGTCTGTGGGATCAGTGTATTTTTTGTCATTTTGGACTAATTCTGAGCATATCTGGGAATTCCCACCCAGGTTCCTAACATAACTAAAGAAAGCCTTGTGATTATCCTTAGTGTCCTGTGCAATTTTTCTCTCGAAGCTGGCCTTTGACGATTTTATGAGTGCCCTTAGTTTTTTGCTAATACTGATCAGAGATGCCTTCCCTTTTTGGGATTTTGCTCTATCATGTAGTAGCTTCCTCCTTCTATTGTATAGTTTGTTTATGGCTGGAGTCCACCAGACAGGTCATCTGCCTTTGGAGGATTGGGTCTTGGTTTTATTTGGGATTGCATGATCCATGCATTCCTGAAGGTGTTCATAGAATGCATTTATAAAGGATTCTGTGGTCTGGGCCGTATTTTCCACAGGCCCGGGGGCTTTGAAGGATTCCACCTCGGTTTTGAGGAGTGTGAAATTTGCTTTAGAGAAGTTTTTCACTGTGGTTTTCTGGGCAGGGGGTGGGGTCGGGATGTGAATATCCAGTGAGATCAGTTTATGGTCTGATCTTACCAGTGAGGGATACACTTCTGGTCTGGAGCATAGAGTCCCCATGTTGGTGATGATCAGGTCCAGTATGTTTTCCCCTCTTGTGGGAGTGGTATCAAGTTGTTCCATAACATTTGAGTTTATGAATTCTTGGAACCTTTGGGCAAGGGTGTTGGAGCTAGAGTAATGCTCCCAATCTATGTTTGGGTAGTTGAAGTCGCCCAATATAATGGTGTTCGGAGTGACCTTCATATTTTCCAGTGTTCTCAGGAAGGCCGAGTGGGGTTCCTGGGTTTGGGAGGGTGGTCTGTAGCAGGCTATAAACTGGAAGGCAGTTTTACCCACTGTTAGTTGCACATGGATAGTCCCTGATGCTTCGTGCTTTGCCACCAACCTGGAGGTGTGGGTATCTTTGATGAATATCGATACTCCCTCCTTTTGTGGTTCGGTCCAAGTTTTGGGGCGAAAAGCATGGTATGAGGTATAACCTGGTAGTGCTGGGGTGCTCTCGGAGTCCTGAACCAGGTTTCTGTTACTGCACAGATATCGATGTTCTCCATGCTAAGGAGAGTTTCGAAAAGTCGTGCATCTTGAGGTTTAGACTTCTGGCATTGAGTAGCATTACTCTTAGTTTCTTATCCCTTGTGATACCTATGGAGGTGGATTTGTCTTTTGAGCCTTGCCTAAAAAGGCACTATGGGGTAGCAAGAGCCTTTGCCAATATCCGAAAGCCCAGGGGTGACAGGTGCAAGCTGTCCCTAGCAAAGCATCGGCTTGTCATGCATATCATCCCAAGCTGACAGGCATTGATCCCCTTTGAATGACACCAATACTTAAGCCAATTGTTGAAATTGATCATCTTGTCTTCATATTGTGGCATCATTCTTGGTGAGGGTAAGATGCTACTCAAGGTCAGGGTCATACCAGCCTGGGCTACATGCTCAGAGAGCTCCTCTATGTCTCTTTTCATGTAGTCCAGGGAGGTACGTCTCAGGTCATTCACACCAGCATGGACAATGACTGAGTCATATTTGTACTTGCCTTGGAGTGACCTGAGTGCTTGCGTTATGTGGCGGATCCTAGCGCCAGACAGGCTGCTCACCGTGACCTTCTCCTTGTTCAGCCTGGTGAGCGGGACGTTAGTGTGCCTGATGATAGAGTCACCTATTACAAGTGTATCAGGTGTGTTGTTTAGCCTTAAGGGCTGTGACTGTTCGGCACACTGGCTTTGTGAGATATGTGTTGCACGTGTTTTCTTTTGGAGTAGCGGTTGCTTGGGTGTCTGCTTTGGAGGTCCCTGCTGCTTAGGCAGATCTTTATTTAGAGCCTCCGAGTATGTTTTTGTGTGATTATGTGTGTGGTTTGCTGTCGTGGTAGGTCTATGTGAGACTGGAATTGTAGTGAGTGTGGTTTCCTTCTCCTCCTGACTGGTTATGCCAGTGCTGAGTTGAGAGAGCTTAGCCTCCAGTTTGGCTATATGGTTGCATCTCTCACATGTGTTGGAATTTGTTGGGAGGAGGAGAGGGTTGTCTGTGTACATGAGGCAGTTGTAACATTGCCTCAAGATTCCCATATTCACCAGCTGGACCGGAGAGGAGATTGACAACTGACCTTTGGACATGCTAGAATAATATTGGGAATTCCTTTATAATTGAAAACAAGGGCCAATGGGGAGCGAGGGTGTAGTGCTTTTAATTTTTAGTGCTGACTTATAATTGCTTTAGTGAGCAAGTGCCAGGTAAGAAGTGCAATGTGTTACAGGTAACTTAAATGCAAAAACGACAAACAGTAACTTTCTTTCAAGCGAAGCAAGGAAATAAGTACAGTAAGCAATGCAGATATCACTAGGGATCCACAGAAGTGCTGAGAAGCTGCGTTTTAGGTGTAATTAGTGTTCCAGGGAAATAACAAGCATACAAACAAAGCTAGATTCAGTAGGCCTGGATCTAGTCTATGCTACAGCAAACAAGGTGTACCAATTTCAGTAAGATACAGTTCAAATATTCAGGCACTATAAACCTTTAACCAGAAATTCCCAGCTCAGAAGGGCAGAGTCCAGCCTCTCCTCCCACAAGAGTGCAGACCACGAACCTTCTTAATGTAAAATAACTGGCCTGAAGCCCAAGTGCTTAAACCAGAGCTAATACACTTTAAGAATAACAGACACTGAGCTCTCAATCAGCAGTTCCCAACTTAGAAGGATGAAAGCTACCTGTCCTGCCACCACAGTGCATGCCACAAACCTTCCTAATGTAGAACAACTGGTCTGAAGCCCAAGTGCTTAATCCAAAAGACTTAGAATGATAGCTACACTTTAACCAAGTTACTACCAAGCAGTAATGAATACAACTGAATACTTTAAATAATGCCTGGATTAGTGCTCAAGTTATACAAGCAAAGCTAGATTCAGCAGGCCTGGATCTAGTCTATGCTACAGCAAACAAGGTGTACCAATTTCAGTAAGAAGAAATTCAGATATGCATGCACTATAAGCCTTCAACCAGAAATTCCCAGCTCAGAAGGGCAGAGTCCAGCCTCTCCTCCCACAAGAGTGCAGACCACGAACCCTCTTAATGTAAAATAACTGGCCTGAAAGCCCAAGTGCTTAAACCAGAATTAATATACTTTTAGAATAACAGACACTGAGCCCTCAATCAGCAGTTCCCAACTTAGAAGGATGTAAGCTACCTGTTCTGCCACTACAGTGCAGACCACAAACCCTCCCAATGTAAAACAACTGGTCTGAAGCCCAAGTGTTTAAACTAAAAGGCTTAGAATGAGTTACACCAAGCAGTAATAAATACAATTGAGAACTTTTAAGATGACGCAAAAGCAAAATAAAGTAGGAAGAAACACAAGTACAGTAAAAGCAGAAGAATTTTTTTTTTTTTTTTTTTTTTTAGAAAAGTAGCAAAAGCAGTAGTAAATACAATTCTCATGCAGTGCAAGCTGGCACACTTGAATATGTAGCAATATTAGTCCACACACAGTTTGAAAAAATGTAATTAAATTAAAAAGGACTAAAAGCAAGTGAGTGCAGAAAGGGTTTATTAGGTAGAATGCGGTAAAGAGATGTCCTGGGGGAGTGTCTTAGATCAAATCTACAGTGGGGCGGGCACTGCAAAAGCCACCAAATTTAAACTACAACCAAGAATAGGGAGGGGGGGGACAGTTTCAACACAGATGGAAGGAATGTGCAAATTATAAAAAAATATATATACTGTTTTCTATATATTTGCAGAGCAGTAAGACACAGATATCAAGCAGACAATTTAGCTCTATAATACAGAATAACACAGAAAATATACTCAGCTCTATAAACTTGAAGATAGTTCTGTAAGGCTATCTCTCAAACTAAGGTTCCAGTTTGAATACAGGTTGTTAATAGTCTGTCTTATTTCTAGTAACTACTTTGAAATGGAAGTCGTTAATCTAACAGTTCCCCTGAGTTCCCTCACAAAAGTCTAGAGGGACCTACTTTTGTAGTTACCTTACATTTGTATAGCTAACTACTGTATATAGCTTTATGCTACCTGACTCAGTATCGGAAAATATTTTTTTAATTGGTAAACCTGCACTTTTAATTTTGACCACTAGTTGTCACTTGAGGATTTATGACCTGTTTGGATTGAAGTCTTTTAATTTTATGATTTAATTATAACTAGGCAATTGTTTTTCTTTATCTGGTGAATAAACTTGCATTTTAACTTTGACCATTAGGTGTCACTTGAGCATTTATGGCCTGTTTAGATTGAAATCTCTTAAGTTTATGATTTGATTTCCACATCAACTAGATTCATAGTCTTTAGAGTCTTTAAATGTAAGTTCTGGTGTATGAGTGATATATTTAAAACCTGTACATTATTTTGAAAATTAGTGTATTGTGGCTTTTACAGCTGATTAACCTGTCTTTGGGAATCTTTATTTAAGTTAGTGTACATTCTGTAAACCCTGACTATTTTTCTTTTATATCTGTGTATGCTGTAATGGATTATTACCTTTGTTTTTTACCTTATGAACTGGTACCTTAGTGTACTATGTTGTCTCTCTCTTATAGCAAAGGAAACCTTTTCCTGTTGTTTATAGATTTGCATCTTTAAAGATTGTACTCTTGCTTTTTATTGTATAGCCTATAAAGCATGATGGCTATTTTCTGGAGACTAATTGAAATCTGCACTAAAAAGATAGCTTTATAAGTGGTCTTGAAGCATATTTACCATATTCTATGTTAGCTTGTGTCTATAAATTTACATTTAAATTTGCTCTATAATGCTACTTAACTTTTAACTTTTATGAATATTTCTGAGCTATAAAAGTTTACTAAAACCTATATTTTCTATATTTCAAGTCTATACCTTTGCATTGTCTGTTAGTGTCCTTCCAATTTCTGACTAATGTACAGTAATTATGTAAAGTGCAGTGTAATTTGTAAACGTGCACTGTAATCTGTAAACTAATTCACAATTTAAGCCTGCCCTTTTATGCCTTGAGTGCACTGAATAACTATTACTACCTATTCTTTAGATAACTTATCTTAATAGTTTACTAAACTTATACTTTCGTGTATTTCAGGTCTATACCTTTGCATTTTATGTTAGTGTCTTTTTTAACTTTCTGACTAATGCACAATAATTATATAAAGTGTACTGTAATTTGTAAATTAACAGATTAACCCTGCCATGTTATATCTTGAGTATACTGAATAACTATTACTGCCTATTATTTAATAACTTATTTTAATAATGCTATAAAAATAATTCTCTCACTTTACCCTTAACTAATGATCAAATAATGTAATAAGCCTGTTACAAATCAGTCTGACACATTCCTCAACTGATTACTAAATAATATAATTCTGTTACTTTACTCTTACACTAATGACTGAATAATGTGAAATAACTGAATATTATTTTTATATTTTGAGATTTGAATGAAATGTACTATACTGAACACATAGTTGAGCATGAATGTCACATTCTGAATATTTACTGAACTTTACATTAGCATATACTGAACATTTAGAATAGCTGTGTACATTTAACTAAACTAATAAAGAAAGAATATCTTTTGCCAGTGTTAACTAAACACAGATAAAAGCATAACTGAAACTGGTAGATATTGTATTCTGAAAACCAAACTATTGTTTGAACATAGACTGAAAGCTAGTACTGTTGACAAATTGTATGAAACATGAGAACATTTTGACAGTGTTAAATGAACACACATGAAAAATTAACTGAAATCTGTTTTCCTGTCAGTATTGTCTGAGCATAAATAAACTGAAGACTAGTATTGTTGTACAATTGTCTGAAAATGTGAGAACATTTTGACAGTATTACCTGAGCACAGATAAACTGAAAGTTGTTATTGTTATACTGTGGAGACTAAACTATTAATATATTTTTGTCAGTATTGCCTGAACATAGATAAAAACATAAACTGAAGCTAGTACTGTTATATAACTGTCTGAAAAACATAACTGAAATTTGTTTCAGTATTGTCTGAATATAGATAAACTGAAAACTAGCACTATTGTATAATTGTCTGAAAACATGAGAACATTTTCATTGTCTGAACACAAATAGACTGTAAACTATTACTGTTGTACAATTACCTGAAAACATAAGAACATTGTCTGAACATAGATAAACTGAAAACTAGCACTATTGTATAATTGTCTGAAAACATGAGAACATTTTCATTGTCTGAACACAAATAGACTGTAAACTAGTACTGTTGTACAATTACCTGAAAACATGAGAACATTGTCTGAACATAGATAAACTGAAAACTAGTACTATTGTATAATTGTTTGAAAACATGAGAACATTTTGATTGTCTGAACACAGACTGAAAACTAGTACTGTTAAATAATTGTCGGAAAACAACTTGATTTTAACTCATACATTTTTAACTTTAAACAAACAATGAAGAAATAACTGAAACACAAACAGTCAACTTCTGCACCACAGCTCTTTCCAAATTTTACTCTGCATTGTCCCAGTCACTGATGGGGTAAAGGAAGGCCTGCTTTAATGTCAGATTGCTCTTTTTACAGTTAGGCATTTCAAATCTCTTCTTTTCATTTCTTGTGTAAGGGAGGGTGACCAAAGTTCTTGATTGTATTTATTATTAGGTCCTTAAAATAACATTTGCATCTTTAACAATTATAAACTGATCAACTGATAACATTGCTTATTGCCTTGACCTTATTTGCATTTTTCTGCATGAAATCAACATTTGCTGCTAAGAAACTCTCACAGATCTGTAAGGAAACTGATAACCAAAATATGAAACAAAATAGTAATACAACACTGTGCATTTCTGAACCTATATAAAATCAGTTTTAACTGTTGAACTTTTTACATTTTGTCTCATGACCCTTATGTAACATACTGTTCTATGAGTGAAACTCCACCCACTGTCTCACCATAACCGTTTCTTTAGCTGACATCATTTAACTTTTCAGTAGTACTGAATGCTGCAATAGTTTATCATTAGTGTATACAATTTCTTGGATAAATAGTAAAACTGCAAATGCATTAAATTGATCATTGCCATACAGCCTTATGGCATATAGTATTGTCTTTAATTCAACTTGCTAGACTGGCTATAAACTAAGGTGATGTACTTCGGAAACTGCCATCTCTGTACGCAACATATACAGCCATAAACTGATAAGATTTTTTTACTGTTTTATACATAGGATCTGAATTTTTCACTGTATTGTCAGCTTGACAATAAGTACTGACTTTAAATTTTACATTCTGTAAACTAACAAACATTGGGCAGGATTCACGAAGGCTTGCATGGAGTCTAAGAGTAGTGTAAGACTCCATGCAGCCTTCGCGATCCAGGAACAGCCCAAAGTCCATGTAAGAGACCAGCTAAAACGTCTCTTACACGGAGTGGGCGTGGATAAGCTAATCACCTCACTTGCAGCCGAATAGCATGCAAATGAGGTAGATTAGCGATCCAGGAAGCCCAAAGCAGCCCGTGTAAGAGCCGTTTTAGCTGCATAAATGTACTCAGTTGAGAACTGAGTACGTTTCTGCAAAAACCACAATGGAGCCATGTCAGCTCCAAATAAAGGGTGCATATGTGTCAGGCAGCATGCCAATGGCCAAGTATGTGGCCATTGGCAAGGTAACCTGATGCAAAATTAATAAAAAAATATATATTTTTTAAACGGGCTGCGCTATATAAAACATAAAAACGAAGGTTATAAACCCACAAATGTGGGTTTTATGCAATACATGGAATGACAATGCAGGGACCAGCAGACCAAAAACAACATGGCCACCGTGTAGTGGTTGCTAAGGGGGGAAGCTTAGTCTAAGAGATGTAACTAAGCATTAGTAGGCAATCTGATGCAAATGAGTGTTAGGATACTGAATTCCACTGTCACATAGCAAATGAGCACATTCTGAGTAGTGTAAGAGTTACAGAAAGGGGAGGAACAGAGTAGGACATAGGTGACATCACAGGGGGGAATGGCAGAAAGAAATGCAGTTCATTGGAGGTCAGAGCTACATGACAGATGTCAGACACATATCATGTAAAGAGGAGTGCCACAAGATAAGCATGGGAAAGTCAAGAAATGGAAGGTGTACACTGTTGCCTACACCAAAGTTTCTTGCTGGGAGTGCATGCGCACGTGTGCGCGCCATGAAGCTGGAGTAGGATAGTGTGTGCACGTGTAAGGCAGACTGAGCATGTGGGAGTGTGTTGGGAGATGTTTAACACTGTTTGCGCGGGTGTGCGCGCGTTTTAACCCGAATACGCAGATTCTGAACCGTGTAAGCATGTGTGCGCGTGTGTAAGCTACTGTGAGCGTGTTTCTGCTGGTATGCACACGGCTCCCTCCTGAGGAAACAGAGAGGAAAAAGGAAGCAACAGATTTAGTAGGAAGCTAGCAGGGAATACTGCTGGAGCTAGCAGGTGAAAACAATTAGAAGCAGGCAATTACACAGGCAGAATAGTAGCCCAGCCCAGCACTTAAAACTCTGCAAACAGCAGTGCAGGATGTTTCTCTCAGGAGACACTGCAAGACAGGAGTAAGCTATTAGAAGTGAAAACTGAAAAAGCTGAACTCAGAGCAGAAATGTTAGGGGCTGCCATAGCTGTCATAATGAGACATAGGCGACTTGCTGAGGGTGGTGACAATGCAGATGGTGCCAGACAACCCACAGTGAGGAGACCGAGAAGAGTGTACAGGCCCAGGGTCACCTACCATGGGTTACATGAGCTGGAGATAGTAGAGCGCTATAGAGTGGACAGAGACCTCCTGCAGCAAATAGTGGAGCTGTGCAAGCCACGCCTCACACACAGAACCAACAGAGGGGAACCCATCCCAGTGGAAACCAAGGTATGTGTTGGCCTAAGAATACTAGCAACAGGTACCTTCCAGAGACCAACTGGTGATATGATGGGGATATCACAGGGATCAGCCTCCATGGTACTGCACCAGTTCCTGGATGCCATGTCAGCACATGTCGGTGATTATGTATATTTCCCCAATGCCCATGAGGTATTGGCCAGCAATATGCGTCTCTTCCAGCAAATAGCGGAATACCCTGAGGTAGTGGGTGCAATAGACTGCACGCACATATGCATCAAAGCACCAGCTGGTGAGCTGGGTAGGGCCTACATTAACCGCAAGGGCTTCCCCTCCATCAACTGCCAGGTTGTGTGTGATGCCCAGGGCATAATAATGAATGTGTGTGCTGGCTGCCCTGGGAGCTACCATGATTCCCACATCTGGCATTTGACGCAGCTGTACCAGACATTTGCCAATGGGGACATCACACATGGACACCTAGTGGGGGATGCAGGTTATGCACTGGAGCCGTGGCTGATGACACCCATCAGAAACGCACAAACACCTGAACAGGAACACCATAATGAGGCACACGCACAAACACGTAATGTAATAGAGCGTGTGTTTGGGCTGCTCAAGTCATGGTTCCGGTGTCTGGACACATCTGGTGGAGTCTTGCAGTACACACCAACTACATGTACCCAAATTGTCATGGTATGTGCTATGCTACATAATATGATCTTGCGAAAACAGCTGCAGCAGGACCAGCATAGGGCTGGGCCAAACAGCCCCACACCATTGCCAAGGCCATCACAGGCAGAGCGTGACTCGGAGGAGGAACAACCTGAGCCTGCCCCAGTAGGCCAAAGGAGGCATGCCCAGTATGCCCTGGCCTTGGCAAAGAGGCAACGCATAGCACATCCCCTGGCTCAGTAGGAACCCTGGGAATGATACCCCCTCTGACTTACTCAAATAATAACAGGGATGCCTAAAATGACATGACCTGCTCACAAACATGTACAGGGAGTGTCATATGTGCATCCGACGGAGGCAGCCCTGCAGCACCACCTGAGGCATGAATGCCATGTGTTAAGTAATGTAACACCATGTACTATATGCACACCTGAGGACCGTGACTAACATCCTACCCTCACAAAGCATCATGCCACAATATGACAATGAGATGATCAAGTGCAATAATTGGCTGAAGTATCGCAGTTAGTCAAAGGGGATCCAATGTGTGCCAGCCTGGGATGACATGCTGAGCATGACATGATGCCCCACCTGCTAGGACTGGCATGCACCTATCAGTGCAGGCCATATGGATACTGGCAAAGGCTGTTGTTACCCACAGCATGCCCTGAATAGGTAAGGCTCAAAACACAAACCTACCTCCATAGGTATCAGAAGGGATAAGAACCTAGATGTAATGCTACCGAATGCCAGAAGTCTAAACAGCAAGATGCATTCAGTCTAAACTCACCCAGTATTGAGAATGTTGATATCTGTGCTGTAACAAAAAACTGGGTCAAGGCTCACAACAGCACCCTAACACTACTAGGTTATACCTCATACTGTGCTGTACAGCCTCAAAACATGGAACAAGCTACAAAAGAAGGGTGACTAGCAATAATTGTCAAGGATAACCACACCCCCATGTTGGTACCACAACAAGAAGCAGCATGGACTAGCCATGGTCAAGTAACAGTGGCTAAAACTGCCCCCCAGTTTATGGCCTGCTACAGACTACCATCCCAACACCAGGAACTGCACCAGGCCTATGCTAGAATACATGAATATATCAAGTCCTCCAAACCACATTATATTGGGTGCCTGAAAATACCCAGACATAGACTGGGAGCATTATACTAGCTCCAACACTGTAGGACAAAAGTTCATAGAATCCATAAACCAAAATGCCCACGAACAACGTACCACTCCCACAAGAGGGGTAAGCACACTGGATGTGATAATCAGCAACATGGGTACTGGATGGCAAGATGAGAAGTGTATTGCTCACTGGTAAAACCAGACCATAGAGTAATCACACTGGATATACAAATCCTGACCACAGTCCCTGGCCAGAAAACCACAGTGAAAAACTTGTGTGAAGCAATATTTGCACTCCTCCAAACTGATGTGGAATCCATTAAAGGTCTTGTGCAGGTGCAAAATATGGGCACACCTCAGAACCTGTAATACAGCCATTCCATGAACACTGCCAGGAATGCTTGGATTATGCAATCCTAAATTAAAACAAGACACAATGCCATACATGCAGGCATCTGGCATGGTGGACACCAGCCATAACCAAACCATGCAAGAGAATGAGGAAGCTACTAAATGATAGAGCAAACATAAAAAAAGAAGTAATCACTGATCAGTAGTATGGCAATAACATATGTCAAACATACAATCCACTAAGGCCAGCCACAACAAGTTGAATCTGTGAATCGTGAGGCAATGTTACACCTGCCCCAAGTACACGACAACCCCCAACTCCCCCCAAGTAATACAAATATATGTGAGAGATGCAACCATCTATCCAAACTGGAGGCTGAGCTCCCTCAACTTAGTACTCCCAAAACTAGTCAGGAGGAGAAGGTAACCACACACACCACAAACCCAGTCCCACATAGACCTATCACAACTGCAAACCAAAGACATAAACACAGAAAAACATTCCCGGAGGCCCAAATTACAAACACACCACACCAACAGAGGCCTCCAAAGCAGACACCCAATCAAACAACCTCCAAACATAGCACATGCAACACATAGTACACAAAGCTGGTGTGCCAAACAGTCACAGGCCAGAAGGAGAAACAACATGCCTGATACAGTTGTAATAGGTGACTCCATAGTAAGACACGCTACTGTCCCGCACACCAGACTGAACAAGTGAAAGAGTACAGTAAGCTGCCTGTAGGCTGCTACAATACGCCACATAACACAAGTATGCAGGTCACCCCAAAGCAAGTAGAAATATGATGCAGTCATAGTCCATGCTGGTGTGAATAACCTGAGATGTACCTCCCTGGACTACATGAAAAGAGACATAGATGAGCTCTCCGATTATGTAGTCCAGGCCGGTATGACACTGACCATTTGCAGCATCCTACTCTCACCAAGAATGATGCCACAGTACAAACATGGAATGATCAGTTACAACAAGTGGCACAATTACTGGTGTCATTCCAAGGGGATCCAATGTCTGTCTGCTTGGGATGTCAAGCTTGACAAGCCACGCAGCTGTTCCAGGGATGGCTTGCACCTGTTACCCCTGGGCGTCTGGATATTGGATAAGGCTTTTGCCACCTCCATAGAGCCTTTTCTAGGCAAGACTGAAGAGACTAACCCACCACCCTACAAAACATAAGTGGAAAGAAACATAAGGGTAATGCTGACCAATGCCAGATGTGTAAACCCCAATATGCATGCTCCCAAGGCCATCCCCAGTATGGAGAACATTGATGTCTGTGCAGTGACAGAAACCTGCTGCAAGCCTCCTGACAGCACACCAGCACTACCAGGTTATACCACATATCATGTGTCATGGCCCCAAAACCTGGAACAAAACATAAAAGGAGGGTGAGTATCCATATTCAGCACAGACACCCATATGTCCAGGTAACTGACAATGCACAAGGCATTGGAGTCCACCCATGTGCAACTAACCATAGGCAAGACTGCTGTACAGTCTGTAGCATGCTACAGACCACACTCTCACACACAGGAACCCCACCCAGCCGTCCTGAAGACACTGGACAGTATGAATGTCCCACCAAATACCAAACAAGGTACTCACAAATTACCACATAGGTGGTAAAATATTATGTATGGAAGGAATAATCAGGGACCTAGGGACACAAGTGGACAGTAACCTGTTATGTGACACTCACATTGCCAATGTGGCTAGGAAGACTGTCTATATTGGACACCGTATCATGAAAGGATTCACATCTACGTCAACAGAGGTCATTGTGCCCCTATACTGTTCTCTTATCACACCCATAATCTAGTACAATGCCTCATTTGGGATGTACCTTACCTGACACCTGCAGCAGTTAGAAAGACCTCAAAGGTACCTCACCAAGAGGATAAAGGGTCTCAAATATATGTCATATGCTGCCTGGCTGTAGACACCCCAGCTGAATGCAGTCACATACTGCCTACACAGAGGCATTGCATGCCTCTTGTACAAGGCCATGTCCAACACAGGAGTAATGGACATGCTCCACCCCCAAAAACTCAAAGCCATCGAAGCTGTGAGAGTGAGAGATGTCAACCTCAACACATAATGAAATAGGATGTGCTGGAGGGACAGATACATAACCCAGAGGCTCCCCACACCCTGGAACAGAATCCCACTCCATGTTAGGCAGAGCCCCTCACTGACACTCTTCAACAGGAATCTTGCCAAGTGGATCGATGATCGTAGAGTTACACTGGGGGTCTTCACTGTGTCATGTCCAGACAGAGGCACAGCAAAGCAAATCATAAATGGCCATAATATTCACATAGCAAGGGGTGGCGAAAGACACACACACTCTGGCTAGGCTTACAAATGCCCTAGGGTGGATAGCCTAGTATGAACCTATGAACCTATGAGGATACAAATTGTACAGGACACTAAGGATAATCCCAAGGCTTCCACAACTGATGTTAGGAACCATGTTGGGAATTCACAGATATGCTCTGAATCACACAAGTATTACAAACAACATACCAAACACACACACATATTGCCAACATACATCCTGACAGGTGCAGTGCAACCCCCCCCCCCCCCGAATGCAAAATATCTATCCCAGCAGACTGCTGGCCCCCTGACATTGCAGATGCTGAGGTAACAGCCAGCATCTACAAAGCAAAACACACAGCAGCAATGGTATGAGATGGTGTCCTGGGCTAAGTCCAACATGGACTCCAAGAAGAATGGAATGCCAAATCACACTACTGCTCAATGTCGGCCTTACCACAGGATATGTACCCAAAGAGCAGTGTACAACAACAGTGGTCGTTCTCAACAAAGGTGTTGCCTGAATGGATACTGAAAACTACCACCCCAGAATCCTGAGAAGCTCGGTCTGCACAGCTATGGAAAGGATCAGCATGTACCGCAGACATAAAGATATTGGCGACCTACTGACACCGGACCCTACCCAGTGTGGCTTTCTTAAGTGCAGATCCTGCCCCTAAACATGTTTGACTCATATGAAACAGTCATTAAGGTCACTGATGAGGGCAATGTGGTCCACACAGCGTAGCTGGACCATGCAAAGGCTTCTATACAATACCCTACGTGTTCATTATAGATATGCTCACCAGCTTAAATATAAACCCCTATGTCAGTAGAGGGGTTGCAAACCAGACCAAGGACAGAACTGACATGGTCAGACATGCTGCAGCCATGTCAGACTACAAACCAGATATAACTGGCATCCTACAAGGCTTGGTCCTGGGACCTCCCTCGTCTGGTATATATGTCCCATAAGTACAGGCCAACATGGAAGGACTGTGTCTGAACATGTTTGCAGAGGACTACAAACTGCTCACCATATGTGACCCTCCAGCTGACACAAGCATCCCACAAAAGGACCACATAGAAACAGATAACTGGTGCCATAGCCATGTCAGCAGGCTAATTGCAGAAAAGTGTATAGTCAACCCCCATGGATATACAGTAAGTGCCCACCAATTACCACATAGGTGTTAACCCATTACATACTTAACATGTAATGAGAGACCTGGGGACACAAGGTGATAGATATCCTGCATTGGACAAACATGTGGCCGTAGTGTTTACAGAAACATACCATATACCCACCTAATCATGAAGGTTGTCAGATCTAGATAAGGGGAGGTCATTGTGGCTCTGCAGTCATCCTTCATCAGCATTACAATTGACTACAATAGCCCCTGAGGGATGTACCTCAGCAGACACCTCCATCAACTGTAAAGTCCCCAACAGTACCTCACCAGGAGTATCAAAGAGCTTGCACAGATGCCATGTGTTGCCTGATTAAACAAACTGCAGCTACACACACTGCCATACTGCCCACCCAGAGGCAAGCTGTGCCTGATGTATAAAGCCATGTCCAAGCTGGTATCAATAAACCTGCTGCACATTGTACAATCTGAATGGCAGTGACCTATGCACATGAGAGACCTGAACCCCAGCACTGACATACATAGGAGAAGCTGTACTGCATGATCCATAACACAGACGCCACCCCCACCCATGAGTAAACTCCCAGTACAGGCTATCCATAGAGTCACTCATCGATTCTCCTCAAGAGGAATCTTGATGAGTGGATGGGAGATGGTAGGTTTACCCTGGGTATCACTGTTATGTCAGAGGTAGACAGAGGCACAGTATACTAACCATGACATATGTCATGGCAAACTCCACTTACAATGTGTGTCGAAGGACAAACATACTCTCCGACTAGCATTAGAAATGGCCTAGGGCACATCGCTAGTGTTTGCAAATGTACACCTATGTTGTGGAATACACTACCAATGTTGGACAAGCCTGGTTTAAGTAGTTCATATCTGAATATAATGCAACATGGTCAGATGTGCACAACTGGCCCCTAACCAGGCTGTTGTGCTCACTATGGAAATGTAAAGCAGTGATAGGACTAAAGTCCAGGATACTGTCCACCACAGTCAAAGTACTGAACCAGTACACTATACAGTACTAAAGTGTTAGGTCAGTATGAAAGGATGTTGAAAACTGTATGCAAAGTATCCCATGCAAACTCTGCAGGCACAGTATACTCCCTGTTGTGTTCACACACAAAGCAGTTGGACAGTAACTACACAACATGACACACAGCACACAACCATAAACAGGAGATTTTTGTTGAAGTTCACACTCATCCACAAATGTGGTGGGCTGCAGAATTCAACATATGGAAAGCTCACACTGGGCATGCTCACACACTTTGATAAATGAGACATATGTCAGAGAACATGCCATGGGAAGGCTGAACTGGGCATGCTCACACACACAGGCCAAATCTCAGTTTAGCAGTTGGCCACACATATCTGGTATTTGTACGTGTTATTCCAGGAACCAACCACATTACAGCAATATTCCCAGTGCACACAGTTAAATGACTACAGAGACATACGTGATATAGTGGATCCCTCCCATATGCAAACATCTTCCACAGATACACAAGTTGTTCATACAAACAGGGAGTGCTATGGCAATAAAGACCTGCAAACAGTCTATCAGCAACAAATAATGTGCATTTGACAATTAAAAATATGGGTGTAGAGGTCAACACTAGGCTGTTTGCCCTAGGGAATGACAGCTTAGCTAGAGTGTGCTTGGCGTCTGCCTCCCCACAGGATGCACATTCCCCTTTCTAAACACTGATGATGTCAGCACCCTATAAGTACAGCAGGAGAAGGGAAACCTCCCAGTAATGCGAATAGCGCACTCTGCTAATGCGTCCGCCTCGAGTGTCATAACATAGTTATGATAGGGGTTTGAATCCAGCAAATGCTCAGTGTGTGAGTGGGTTTGGTGTGTGTGCAAGTCTGTGTGAAAGAAATGTCCCTTTTGGCAACTGGGAAAACACACTACAGGATGCACATTCCCCTTTCTAAACACTGATGATGTCAGCACCCTATAAGTACAGCAGGAGAAGGGAAACCTCCCAGTAATGCGAATAGCATGCTCTACTAATGCGTCCATCTCAAGTGTCATAACATAGTTAGTTAGGGGTTTGAATTCTGCAAATGCTCAGTGTGAGTGGGTTTGGTGTGTGTGCAAGTCTGTGTGAAGGAAATGTCCCTTTTGGCAACTGGGAAAACACACTACAGGATGCACATTCCCCTTTCTAAACACTGATGATGTCAGCACCCTATAAGTACAGCAGGAGAAAGGAAACCTCCCAGTAATGCGAATAGCGCGCTCTGCTAATGCGTCCGTCTCGAGTGTCATAACATAGTTAGGTAGGAGTTTGAATTCTACAAATGCTCAGTGTGTGTGTGTGTGTGTGTGTGAGTGGGTTTGTTGTGTGTGCAAGTCTGTGTGAAGGAAATGTCCCTTTTGGCAGCTGGGAAAACACACTACAGGATGCACATTCCCCTTTCTAAACACTGATGATGTCAGCACCCTATAAGTACAGCAGGAGAAGGAAAACCTCCCAGTAATGTGAATAGCGCGCTCTGCTAATGCATCTGTCTCGAGTGCCATAACATAGTTAGGTAGGGGTTTAAATCCTGCAAGTGTGTGTGTTTGGATGAGGGAGTTAGTGTGTGTGCAATTTTGTGTGGGGGAAATGTCCCTTTTGGCAACTAGGAGAACAGACTACAGGATGCACATTCCCCTTTCTAAACACTGATGATGTCAGCACCCTACAAGTACAGCAGGAGAAGGTATGTGGCATGGACAATGACTGTCATATGTGTCCATGCCTCTGACTGACCTGTATGCTTGTGTTATGTGGTGGACCATAGTGCCCCACGGGCATATCACTGTGACCTTCACCTTGTCCAGCCTGGTGAGTGTGACCACACTGTACCGGACAATAAAGATAGCTAACACAACTGTGGCAGGTGTGTTGTCTAGCCGTACAGGCTGTGACTGTTTGGCACACAGGATTTGTGTGCTATGTGTTATGCGTTATGTGTTCAGGCATAACGTATGCCTGTATGTCAGCTGCAGAGGTGTTTGCCGCTCAGGCAGGATGCTATTCCTAGGCTCCACGGATGGCCCAGTGTGTTCACGTGCTTGTATTGCTGTCAGTGTAGGTCTACATCAGACTGGTATTGTAGTCACTGTAGTATTTCATGCCACCTGACAGGTTATGCCAGTACTGGGTTCAGACTGCTTAGTCCCCAGTTTGGCTATGTGGTTCCATCTCATACATGTGTTGTACATCCATGTGTAGGGGAGAGGGTTGACTGTGTACATGTGGCAGCTGTGACATTGCCACATGACCCACATATTCCACAACTGTACCATAGAGGTGACTGACAACTGACCTTTGCACATGCTACCATAGTATTGTGATTGCCATGGTGATTAACAGCACATAGGGCCAATGGGGAACAAGGTACATAGGTTCATAGGTTCATACTAGGCTATCTGCCCTAGGGCATTTAAGAACCTAGCCAGAATGTGTTTGGCTGTCGCCATCCATTTTAAATATATCTTGCCATGCCCTTTTCCGAGGTTAGTATACTGTGCCTCTGTCTAACAGTGACACAGAAGTGATACCCAGGGTAAACATACAATGTCCCATCCACTCATCAAGATCCCTCTTGAAAAGAGTCAATGAGGGACTCTGCCTAACCTGGACTGGGATTTTATTCCAGAGTGAAGTGAGCCTCTGGGTTATGAATCTGTCCCTCCAGCATGTCCTATTTATTTCAGTGCTGAGGTTCAGGTCTCTCAAGCGTGTAGCCCGATGGGATTTGGATATTCTCAGGTGCAGCATGCCCATTAATTCCGGGTTTGACATGGCGTTATACATTAGGCACAGAACGCCTCTGAACAGGCGGTATGCCACTGAGTAGAGCTGGGGTTTCTTTAACCGGTCAGCATATGGCATCTGTTTGATCCATTTGATCCTCTTGGTGAGGTCCTTTTGGGGTCTTTCCAGTTGCTGCAGGTGTCTGGTAAGGTACATCCCAACAGGGGGATTGTACTCAATTATGGGCCTGATGAGAGATGAGTAAAGAGGCCCGATGCCCTCCCCTGATGTAGAAGTGAATCCCTTCATGATGGGGTGGGCTATATAAAATGTCTTTCTAACCACTTTGGCCATGTGGTTGTCAAATGAGAGATTGCTATCAACTTGGGTCCCCAGGTCCCTAATTACTTCTTCTGTACGTAATGGGGTACCACCTATGTGGTACTTTGTGGGCACTTTGTTTTTGCCAAAGGGGATGACTATACACTTGTTTGCATTCAGATGGAGGCCATGGCTCTGGCACAAGTAGTCTGTTTCTATGAGGCCCTTTTGGAAGATGCTTGTGTCAGCTGGAGAGTCGATTATGGTGGCCAGTTTGCATTCATCTGCATATTTGGTCAGCCACAGTCCTTCTGTGTTGGCCTGTACCTCCGATAAATATATACCAAACAAGAGAGGTCTCAGGATTGAGCCTTGTGGGACACCACTTGTAACTGGTTTGGAGTCTGGCATGGCTCCAGCAATTCTAACCATGTGGGTTCTGTCCTTGAGTCAGTATGCAATCCATCTAGTGACATAGGGGCTTATATTTAAGCTGGTGAGCTTCTCTAGAATGCCCGAGTGGGGTATTGTATCGAAGGCTTTTGCGAGGTCCAGGTAGGCTGTGTGGACCACCTTTCCCTCGTCAATGGCCTTGGTGACAGTTTCAAAGAAATCAACCAGGTTTGAGAGGCAGGATCTGCCCTTAACAAAGCCAAACTGGGTATGAACCAGTGTCTGTAGGTTCCCAATATCTATATTTATGTGGTCCATGATGATCCTTTCCATAGCTCTGCAGACTGAGCTAGTGTGGCTTATGGGGTGATAGTGTCCAGGATCCGTTGAGGCACCACCTTTCTGTAGAGGGACCACTGTTGCTGTGCGCCACTCTTTGGACACATATCCTGTAGTACGGCTGGGATTGAACAGTAATTTTATGTTTGGTTGTAGCACGTCTTGGAGTTCATGTAGGACACAGCCCGGGACACTGTCTGGTCCCATTGATGCAGTGTGTATTGCTTTGGAGAGGGCGGCTCTTACCTGAGCATCTGAGATGTCAGGGGGGCAGAACTGTGCTGGGATACATATTTGCACTTTCGGTGTGGAGGGCGGGGAGAAGTTTGCGCTGAACCTGTCAGCTAGAATGTTGGCAATGTCTGTGGGTTTGGTGTTTCTATTGACATTTTGGACTACCTCTGAGCATATCTGGGAATTACCACTCGAGGCCCTTCTCAGTATGGAGAACATCGATGTCAGTGCTGTGACTGAAACCTGGTTCAAGGCTCCCGAGAGCACCCTGGCACTATCAGGCTTTACCTCATATCATGCGTTCCGGCCCCAAAATCTGGACAACACCAAGAAAGGAGGGGGGTGTCTATATTCATCAAGAACACCCACACCTCAAGGTTGGTGGCAACGCATGATGCATCGGAGACCATCCAGGTGCAATTAACCATAGGCAAGACTGCTCTGCAGTTTGTAGCATGTTACAGGCCACCCTCTCAATCTCAGGAACCTCACATAGCTTTCCTGAAAACACTGGAGGGGATAAATGTATCTCCAAACACCATCATACTAGGTGATTTCAACTACCCGAATATAGACTGGGATCACTACTCAAGCCCCAGCACTCTAGCCCAAAAATTCCTAGAGTTCATAAACTCAAATGCCATGGAACAACTAGTCACCATCCCCACAAGAGGAGATAACATACTAGATCTCATCATCACGAACATGGGGTCACAATGTTCAACACCGGAGGTATACCCTTCACTGGTGAGATCAGACCATAAACTAATCTCACTGGAAGTCCACATCCCGCCCCCACCTGAGATAAAAAAGACCACAGTGAAGAACTTCTCAAAAGCCGACTTCACACTTCTAAAGGCTAGTGTGGTCTCTCTTAAGGCCAGCAAAACAAGGTCTCCTGCACGGTGGAAATGCACGGCTCAAAAATAATGTAAACCAAACAAAAACGAAGCCAGCATATAATAACCAGTGAAATCCTGTACCATTTATTTGGTAATAACCAAAAAATACACAGACCGGTTTCGGCCAGATCAGTACACAGCCTTCATCAGTGTAAAGTAAAAATAGACTGTAGAACAAACCAAAATATATACAACCATATGCAGTATTATTGGTAGATTCAAAATTGCTCATTCAGACCTGGTGGGAACATACCACCCAATTTAACAATCCATTTTTACTCTTTTGTGTTTAAGATAGAATGCCATCCTGTCTTATTGCTCATATTTCCTCTAGTAGCAACATTAAACATAAAAGAATCAATAATGCACTATACAAACACCACCTAATACATCGTTCTGCCAATTTTTCTTTTATGATCATAGATATTATTAGAGGAAATATGAGCAATAAGACAGGATGGCATTCTATCTTAAACACAAAAGAGAAAAAATGGATTGTTAAATTGGGTGGTATGTTCCCACCAGGTCTGAATGAGCAATTTTGAATCTACCAATAATACTGCAGATGGTTGTATATATTTTGATTTGTTCTACAGTCTATTTTTACTTTACACTGATGAAGGCTGTGTACTGATCCGGCCGAAACCGGTCTGTGTATTTTTTGGTTATTACCAAATAAATGGTACAGGATTTCACTGGTTATTATATGCTGGCTTCGTTTTTGTTTGGTTTACACTCTTTTAAGGCCCCCAAGACTGCGGAAACCATTACTCAAGCCGCTGAATCACTTACAAATGCCTTCTACCAGCACCTACAGGACTGCATGGATCAGGCAATCCCAAACAAAACAAAGACTCTTTGTACCAAAGGCAAGCGTCCAGTTTGGTGGACCCCAGCCATAAACAAGCTCTACAACAAAAGGAGGAAGCTACTACAAGATACAGCAAAATCCTTAAAAGGGAAAACACCCTTGATCATTATAAGTAAAAAACTAAGATCTCTCATAAAATCATCCAATGCAAATTTTGAGAGAAAAGTCGCTAAGGACTCAAAGGACAATCATAAGGCCTTCTTTAGCTATGTTAGAAACCTGGGAGGAAACTCCCAGATATGCTCAGAATTAGTTCAAAATGATGTAAAAATTACTGAACCTACAGACATTGCCAACATACTGGCTGACAGGTTCAGTGCAAACCCTCCCCTCCCAAAAGGTGAGATATCTATACCAGAGAATTATAGCCCCCAAACATCTCTAATGCTCAGGTGAGAACTGCTCTCTCCAGGCAAAAACACAGCATCCATGGGACCAGATGGTGTCCCCGGATGTGTGCTCCACGAACTCAATGAGGAATTAAACCCGCAGTTAGGGCAGCTGTTTAATCTTAGCCTCACCTCAGGATACGTGCCTAAGGAGTGGCATACGGCAACTGTGGTCCCACTTCACAAAGGCGGTGCCTCCACCGACCCGGGAAATTACCGTCCCATCAGCTTGACAAGCTTGATCTGCAAAGCTATGGAGAGGATCACAATGGAACTCATAAATAAAGACATAGGAGACTTGCAGACTTTGGATCCAACCCAGTTCGGCTTTGTCAAGGGCAGATCATGCCTTTTAAACCTGGTTGACTTTTTCAAAACAGTCACCAAGGCCATTGATGAGGGAAAGGCAGTCCACACAGCCTACCTCGACCTGGCAAAGGCTTTCGACACAATACCCCACTCAGGTATCATTGAAAAACTCATCAGCTTAAATGTAAACCCATACGTCACAAGATGGGTTGCAAATTGGCTAAGTAACAGAACTCACAGGGTCAGAGCTGCTGACGCCATGTCAGACTCAAAGCCTGTCACAAGTGGTGTCCCACAGGGCTCAGTCCTGGGCCCTCTCCTGTTCGGCATCTACTTTTCAGAAGTACAAGCAAACACAGGAGGATTATGGCTGACAAAATTTGCAGATGACTGCAAACTGGGCGCCATAGTTGAGAACACATCTGACACAGATATCCTTCAGAAGGGTCTTATAGAAATGGAAAACTGGTGCCAGAGCCATGGCCTAAAGTTAAACGCCAAAAAATGCATAGTCATACCCTTCAGGAAAAACAAGGTTACCCCTAGCTACCATATAGGCGGCAACCCACTAAGCACAGAAGAGGTTATCAGGGATCTGGGTACCCAGGTTGACAGTAACCTTTCATTTGACACTCACGTTGCCAAAGTAGTTAGGAAGACCTTCTACATTGCCCACCTGATCATGAAGGGATTCACATCTAGATCAAGGGAAGTCATCGCCCCCCTGTACTCATCACTCATCAGACCAATGATTGAGTACAATGCCCCATTCGAATGTATCTGACACGACACCTGCAGCAACTGGAAAGGCCCAAAGTTCCTCACCAAAAGGATAAAGGGTCTCAAAAATATGTCCTATGCTGCCCGACTGAAGGAACTTCAGCTCTACTCAGTCACTTACCGTCTGCTCAGAGGTGACCTGTGCCTGACATACAAGGCCATGTCCAACCCAGAATTGATGAACATGCTTCATCTCAAAAAATCTAGATCCCTCAGAACTACAAGGGCGGGAGACTTAAACCTTGACACGGTTATTAATAGGACGTGCTGGAGGGACAGATTCATCACCCAGAGACTCCCTATGCTGTGGAACAAAATCCCGATACATGTGAGGCAGAGCACCTCACTGGCTTTGTTCAAGAGAAATCTTGACCAATGGATGGGAGATTGCAGATATACCCCAGGGATTATCTCAGTGTCACTGCTTGACAGAGGCACAGCAAAATAATGGGCATAGTATCCTCCAAACTAAAGAGGTGGCAAAAGCCACAAAACTCTGGGCTAGGCTTATAAATGCCCTTGGGCAGATAGCCTAGTATGAACCTATGAACCTATGAACCACCCAGGTTCCTAACAAAACTAAAGAAAGCCTTGTGATTATCCTTAGTGTCCTGTGCAATTTCTCTCGAAGCTGACCTTAGACAATCTTATGAGTGCCTGTAGTTATTTGCTAATACTGATCAGTGATGCCTTCCCTTTTTGGGATTTTGCTGTATCATTTAGTAGCTTCCTCCTTCTATTGTGTAGTTTGTTTATGACTGGGGTCCACCAGACAGGACGTCTGCCTTTGGAGGATTGGGTCTTGGTTTTATTCGGGATCACATGATGCATGCATTCCTGAAGGTGTCCATAGAATGCGTTTATAGAAGAATCTGCGGTCTGGTCTGTAGTTTCCACAGGCCCGGGGGCTTTGAAGGTTTCCACTTCAGTTTTGAGGAGTGTGAATTTGCTTTAAAGAAGTTGTTCAATGTGGTGTTCTGGGCAGGGGGTGGGGTCGGGATGTGAATATCCAGTGAGATTAGTTTATAGTCTGATCTTACCAGTGAGGGATACACTTCTGGTCTGGAGCATAGAGTCCCCATGTTGGTGATGATCAGGTCCAGTATGTTTCCCCTTCTTGTGGGAGTGGTAACAAGCTATTCCATAGCATTTGAGCTCATATATTCTAGGAATCTTTGGCCTAGGGTGTTGGAGCTAGAGTCATGCTCCCAGTCTATGTTTGGGTAGTTGACGTCACCCAATATAATGGTGTTTGGAGAGACCTTCATATGTCCACTGTTCACAGGATGGCCGAGTGCAGTTCTTGGGTTTGGGAGGATGGTCTGTAGCAGGCTACAACCTGGAAGGCAGTTTCACCCATTGTTAGTTGCACATGGATAGTCTCTGATGCTTGGTGCTTTGCCACCAACCTGGAGGTGTGGGTATCTTTGATGAATATCAATACTTCCCCTCCATTTGTGGTTCGTTCCAAGTTTTGGGGCTGAAAAGCATGATATGAGGTATAACCTGGTAGTGCTGGGGTGCTCTCAGTAGCCCTGAACCAGGTATCTGTTATTGCACAGATATCGATGTTCTCCTTGCCAAGGAGAGTTTCAGGTGCATGCATCTTGAGGTTTAGACTTCTGGCGTTGGGTAGCATTACTCTTAGTTTCTTATCCCTTGTGATACCTATGAAGGTAGGTTGTCATTTGAGCCTTGCCTAACATAGGCACTATGGGGGTAGCAAGAGCCTTTGCCAATATCTGAAAGCCCAGGGGTGACAGGTGCAAGCCTTCCCTAGTGAAGCAGGTGGTTCAACAGAAGATGAATATGTGAGGGTGTAGTGCCTGTGATTAGTTAGCAGTAGCATATATGACTGCTCACATGGACAAATGCCAGGTAAGTCATATGCAATGTGTCACAGGCAACGTACATGTGAACAGGACAAACAGTGACATTCTGTCAAGTGAGACATGGACATACATATAGTAAGCTATGCAGATGTCACTAGGAGTCCACAGAAGCTCTGTAACTATGCATTGCAGGTGGGATCAGTATTCCAGGGTAATTGCAAGCAAACATGCATGCAAACACAGCTACAGTAAGCAGGGCTGCATGTAGTCCATTGTACAACAAACAAGCTGTACCACTTCCAGTACGTAACACTGCAAATATGCAGGCACTATGCACATGTACATGGAAATACACAGGTCAGATGGCTAGGGTCCAGTCTCAGCGCACACAAGTGTACAGACCATGTACTGTCAGGATGTACAATAACTGGATGGAAACCCATGTGCTCATACCTGCAGTAATACACATGTCAAATAACAGACACTGAGCCTTCACTCAGTGGTTCCATACTTAGTGGGATGTATGCTACCTGGCCTGCCACCACAGTATCCCTGACATGTATGGGGACTCTCCCTCCTGTGACAGTTAGTTTTGTGTGTTGGGGCTGTCTAGCATGGTATGAGATGTGAGCTTGCAGTGCTAGGGTGCTCCTGTGTGTCCTGTACCAGTCGTGTAGTACTGCACACATATCAACATCCTCAAACATCCGCATTGCAGAGTCCAGTGTGGGCAACATGCCACTTGCAGTTTACATGTCCATCATTCCGTATTAATACATTCATTATCTTATCCCCTGTGCTACCTATGTATGTAGCCTTCTGTTGACATCCTTACCACCAGTATGCCAAAATGTGCAGATGATACACTATGGTACTTACCATGGGTGTAGACAACAGTACATGACAATCACACCCTTACTGCATCAGGCATGCTGTGATATACCCACAATTATTTCAGCACACATTACTGTTAACAACATGATACTATTACTACACATCTATGTAGTCACCCTGTGCATCAGCAACATGTTAACCTGTACCTGCACTGATGTTACAGATTGCAGGAGGTGGCACAGTTTCATCATATGCACAGGATGTGAACTTGGTATGCCTGAGTCAGCCACCGATGCCACCGATTGACATGTATGTGTATGTGTGTTGGTGAGGGACAGCAGTACATGGTGGGGCAATGTTGATGCAGTGTGTGCGTGTATGCGGTAGCTCTAGGTGTTGTCAATTCGCACGTGTATATGGATGCACACAGTTCCAACTCATGGCTTCCATATACTGGTGTTTGTGGACAGCCACAGACTGTACCTGCCAGGTCATACAGATCAGTGTCTCTGGCCACGGACACGGTACCTGTGCCTTGCAGGGGTGCTACGGACCGTATCCGGTACCAACACAGACTGGGTACTGTCATCAGAAGCAGTTGTTCATTGACTGGACACAGATCCCTGTTGGGCCTGGCCAGAGCCATGTGCACGTGGTCTCCTGGGGCGGTCTGATGACAGCACAGACCCAGCATTGCTGGGGCTGCTGCTGGCACTATTGTGGTGGCCGCGGCCCTGTTGTCGTCCGCGATGACTGCCAGCTGCTGCTGTTGCTGGCATACACCCACGTTGATGCCTCAACCGTCCACCATCACCCTGGCTCATGGACATGTAGTTGTGGAACCGGTCTAATATGTCCCCACAACGTCTGTCTATGACATCGGTGAAATTACAGATGGCAGCCACAATGTCACACATACTGTCAGTCATGGCTGTGCGACATGCTGTCAGCTCCCTCAGACCCTGTCTGGTGTACCATTCCATACGTGACTGTGCCTGCATGACAGCCCGAAACATAGCTGTGGTTGTAAGACCTCTGTGAGCACATCTGACAGAGGCAGTACGCCCACGGATGCTCCCATGAGAACCCCTGGACATCTGTCTGTGTGGTACCATCTCTGGGCCATGCCCATGGCTGCTGTGTGGGGAGGCATGTGCCACAGATACCACATTACCCTGGTCAATGCCCACTGTATGCTGTTCATCACCTAGGGACATTGGTGACAAAGGGTGTATTGGCAGGATAACTGTGCGTATTGATGGGGTTGACAGCTGTGTACTGTCAATCGGCTGACCAGTGACGGACCCTGGCATACCTTCCTGTGCCACTACACAGATGTCATCATTTTCAGTACCCATGGCACCTGATTCAGATTCCCTGCTGCATGACACCAGAGCAGCACCAGAACCTGTGGGAGGGAAACAGGAAACACAGTTTACAATGTCTACACATTACCAGTGATGCACACATCCACACATGCACAGGTCCAGACATGCACACATGCACACATGCACACGTGCACATGTGCACAGGTGCACACATGCACACATGCACAGGTGCACACATGCACACATGCGCACATGCACACATGCACATATGCACACATGCACAGGTGCACACATGCATACATGCACAGGTGCACACATGCACACATGCGCACCTGCACACATGCACACATGCACAGGTGCACACATGCACACAGTTGCACACAATTGTACACTACTGAGTATGCGTGATATCAACACACAGACACACCTACATGCATACAAAGAGCACTACTAAGTGAGCCTAATATTACTATTACTATCAAGACTATTACAGGTATTGTCAATACACACTCACCAGCATGGATAGGCTGTATTGCTGTTACACTGGAGGGACCTGCAGACGTGAAGAAAATAATGTCAGTGGGCACAACAGTGCCATTGTTACTGAGTATGATACAGGTCAGTAGTACAACAGTCGCCTTTCACAGGTCAGCTGCTAATATTGAGGATATCACATTTGCACATTAAATACTATGGTGACAGCTACAAACCAAGGACACACCTCACACATGCATTAACTACCAGTGTACACAACAGTCAACTATACATATGGCATATTACCTGCACACTCATAGTCTTGCTGCTGCGTGGCTCCAGCCTCCATCATAATGCATGTCTGCTGCTTTTTTTGTTGCTGGCGGACTGGAGCCACTACACTCATGAGTAGTCCCTCCAGTCTGGTGAGTGGGGGATGTGTAGCCACCCTACCACCTGTGGCGACCTGTTGCCTGTTGATATCCGATGCACGCTGATGGACATTTCTGATTAAATCACTGCAATGATGTCGTACCCGCTCATATGTCCTATTATGCATGCCTATGCCATTTACCCAACAGACCAGGTCTTGCCACAGTGCAGCCCTCTCCTGCTGATTCTGGCTGGTGCGGGAAAAGAGTATTGCATAATCCCACACCAGGCTCTGGTGTATCTCTTCATCCTCAGCTGCAGAGTAAGCGGGATTTCGCAGGTGAGCCATGTACCTGAAAAAGAACATAACCTGATATCAGCAATATATGTCAGCAGAATTTGGAACACATACTACACATGCTACTCGAATGTTATGATACAACATATCTCACATATATAGCATCTGTCTGTCTATTGGTAGATACACATGTAAATGGCCAGGTATCAGTGCTCAGCCAGCAACTGTGCAACAGTACCTGGCACACTCCATACGACATACTACCAAACCCCAGCAGTCAGAACACTGATTCAGGTCCAGCGCACCTCCTCACTCTGGGGGTTTGTATCTAGGTACTGTAGGGCCTACATCATCAACTACTGTGAGCTGACCACACACTAATTGCCCTGGATATACATATCCCACCTCCACCACCAACACAAACGACTATAGTGAATAACATTGCAGATGCAAACTTTACACTTTGTAACAGTGACATGGTATCCTTTCAGCCCACTGGGCCAGTGGAAGACACAACCCACAATGCTGACCCCTACACAAATGCTTTCTACAGACATCTCCAAGAATGCATGGATCATGCAATCCCATATATGACCAAGACACTCTCCACAAAGGGACAGCATCCTGTCTGGTGGACCCCAGCCATAGACAGATTGTATTACAAAAGATGGCAGCTACTGCAAGACAGAGCATAATTCCATAAAGGGAAGGCATGTCTGAGCAGCACTAGTAAGGATCTATTTTCCATCATACAAACATCCATGGGCAACTTTGAGGGGGAAATCAAGAGGGACACTACAGATAACCAGAAGGCCTTCTTCAGTTATGTTAGCAACCTGGTCAGAATCCCTCCTCTATGCCCATAGTGATTACACAACAACAAATATTTCACTGAAACCACAGGTATTGACAACATTGTGGCAGACAGGTTCAGTGCAGGTGTCACCCTGCCCTCTCCCCCAAAATAAGACATAGTTATCCCAGCTGACTGTAACCTCCCTGTCATCACAGATGTCCAGGTGAGAGCCCTCAGGAAAGCAGAATACACAACATGACTGGGACCTGATGGTATCCCCAGTTGCATGCTACATAAACTCTGACAGGAGCTAAACACACATATAGAAGTGCTATGTAACACTAGCCTGACTACAGGATATGTACCTGTACACTGGCGCACAGCAGCAGTGGTTCCACTCCACGAAGGAGGCACCTCAACATACCAATACAATACAACACAATACAATACATTACAATATAATACTATACAATATGCTATTGCCCCTGGGACTACAGCAGCATGCTGTTCTGCTACCCTGACCATTGTGAAACATGTGGTGTGATGGTACCTGCTGCTGTCACACAGTTACACAGGGTGACTCATATGGCATATTACCTATCTGACTAACATTCAGCAGGGGTATGTGTGACATGTACTCATGGGGAGTCTTGCTTCTTAACACTGTGTGATTTATTGCAGGGTATGTCTTATCTGTGGGTAGGAAACTTTACCTCCACATGTGCTCTCTATTGCAGTGGCATGGACGACACACAGCAGTAATTTAGGTTGTGGATGGTGTGAGGTGTTACTATGGTTGTTGGACATCTGTCATGGGTGTGACGTACGTATGTAAATCCAGGAGTGGTAACTGCTATGTGGGTAGTATGTGTGTACTCTGTGGTGTTGTCAGTCACTGTGCATTGGTAATGTGTTTGAGTGCATTGTCACAGTGTTGTACATGTCATTGTGTCCTTCTCCATATCTGTAGCTGTCATGTGAGGTACATACCATGGCATCCATTATGTGGTGTGGAGGGTTACACTGACCTACATGTCCATAGCTGACACACCATGTCTGCTGACACATACCATGTGCAGGTATTCCAGGAGTAGTGTGCCACTGTGAATATCATTGGGGGCACTATTGTACACATGTATGACCCTGTTCACCCCTGACACATGCAGTGATGGGCAGCAAATCACATATCTGGTGGTTACTGGTGTAGGTGATTTGAAATGGGGTATGGTACTCCGGTTTTGACACTGGTGTTCACTCCATGCCTTTGTCACCAGGCACCTGTTGCAATACATCTGTACACATGTGCCTCACTCAGAATATATATACATCTCTCTCTCTCTCTATATATATATATATATATATATATATATATATATAAATATATCTATATGTGTATATATATATATATATATATATATATATATATATATATATATATATATGTATATACATATATATATAGATATGTCTGTATACATATACACATATATATTGATGTACATATATTGCTATAGATATGGAGGGGGGGCACAGAGGGGTGAGAGTGACAGAGGGGGTGGGACAGGGGGTGTTGAGGTCATCATATACAGTCATACCTGTAGATAGTCAGATCAGTCTGTCTATGTATATGTATCTACATATATCTATATCTGTATGTGTGTATTACATATATATGTTTGTACATATTCTATCTACATCTGTCTATGTATTCCTACATCTCTCTCTATATATGTATACATATATGCATATCATGTATATATATATATATATATATATACATGGTTGTATGTATACATATATGCATATCATATATATATATATATATATATATACACATACATACATATTCTGACATACATACGTATCCATATGATAGACAGGTATATCAACATGTTTGTCTACCATACTGTATACACACACTAACATATTGCTAAACATACATAACTGTGAAACCTACTTTGTACATTGCACTACAACCTACAGTCAACCTACATTGATATGTGCACATAGATGCTCTCACATACAAATGTATGTACAGCCTTCACTGATAGTTGCTGTATGTCCCCTGCCCTTTGCACATCTTCATATACATATGGATACAGACCAATGACACATATGGATGGTTCACAATATGTAGACCTTTATAGTATTACTTTACATTACCTGTGTTTGTCACAGCTGCTTGTGTTGCTGTCTGGTTTTCTGTCCTGCTGCTCCACTTTCCAGTTGTCAGCTTTCAGGTGGCTGTTGCTGAACAGTTTTGTTTGTGTCTGCTTAATTTCGATTTTCTCTGTCTCTGTCTCTGTCTCTGTCTCTCTCTCTCTCTCTCTCTCTCTCTCTCTCTCTCTCTGTCTCTCACGTCCTCCTCAGGGTGCAATGAAAGTATTGCATGTGTGGACTGGGAGTACAGCATACTTTTGTAGGTATCTGCATATGTCCATGTGATGGCCTCTGCACCAATTGTTAGCCAGCATTTGCTAATTGCATGCAGCCAGTTGTGTACTGATTGCAGTTCTCTCTGTGATTTCAGAACAGTGCTATAAAAAGGTATGTGAGATAGGCAATAGCCTTTTCAGATTTTAAGGGCAGGGACCATGCTGGTATGCTGTGGACAATGTTCTGTGAGTGTAAAGGTTGGTATCTCTCTCATATTTCCAGCTGTGTTGTAGATTAACATTCCTCCATTCATTTCTCCAGTTTCCTGTACTAACTGTGTATGTACACTGACACCTACAACTACTACTACTGTTAATGTGTGTGTGTGCTTTCCTTGCACTTTTGCTTGCACTTTGTTGCTAAGGCTTCGATATTTGCCCTTTACAGTCACTACTTGTATGCCTGCTAGGTGTCCTGACTGTAGTGTTCTGCTGTGGCTTTCCTATTTTCCATGTACATTTACACCTTGGCATGATTGCTATATCTGCTAGGGTGTTACAGCATGCAGTGTGGTCTGGCCATGGTGTGGGCCTTGACATCTACTAGGGTATTTGAGTATGCTGCTGAGCAGGCCCGAGAGACTCTCAGGTGCATCTGTTATCTGACTCATGGAATGGTACATATCAGTGGGGTACACCCATTAAATTGTCTGGTATGCTGCAGTTGTGAGTGTGGGTTAGTATGAGCATATGTATTACTACACTTTTTCTGCCATGCAAGTGGTGCATACTTTCAGGACTCCATAGTTACCATTGCATGTGTTGTTACACCTTTCTGCCTACTGTTTGTACATTTCACATGGAGTCTGTGGGGCATCCCTGTAACTCATTCACTGTTGCTATGTCTAGGCTCTTAACTATTCAAATATGGTGGTGTCAGACCTCTCATATGTACAAATATTTGCAGGTTGTCCACATTTCTACCTCATATTTTGGTCAATATCTCATGCACAGCTTTTTATGGCAAATCACTCTGGGCTCAAGTCAGAATATAGTGACAAAGATTCAAGTTTCAGACTTCATACCCTTCCACACATCCCACAAAATGCAGAACCTGTTACTCTCTGAACTGTCTGAGTTTGTTGTAAAATTATTTGTAATGTGTCCCTGGTTTTGGCCCTTTGCTCCACATATTTTATTACTTGGTCCGGATGTGTTCCTGTAAGAAGTTGTGGGGTATGGGCAGTGATTATCTTGCTGTGATTATGTGCGTGGCTTGCAAGGTGCTACAGTGACATTATTACCTACTAGCTACCAACTAGCATGGCTGTTTCTGTTCACACACTACTATTACGGAAATCCACTAGTTTTGACAGTAATTCTAAATGACATGCTTTGTGTACTACACATCCTATATTCCCTTTACATTCATTCCTACTATTACATGATATATTTATTTTAGCACAATGTTCTTGTATAACAGTCATGGCTTAGTGGTAAGTCATGTAGACTACTGTTTCCAAGGTCCTGGGTTCGGGACTGACAGTGGGATTTTATTTTGCTTTTGAACTGACTACAGGACCTGTCAATCAGAGTGACTAAAGCACTTTAAAGCAGTTTTAACCGGGTTAGTGCTGGTTTGCGCGGAGCTCACGCATGCGCACTGGCGTTTAGCTCCACGCACACAAGCGCACACCTGCTTACAACTGCTTAAACGTGCTTACTCTTGCGCACACCCGCACTATTTTCGTTGAAAGAAATGAAAATGGGGAGACAGGAAAATGGTGAAAAAGGGGTCACAAAGAGGGTAAGACAGTAGGGAAACAAGCTTGGGTTTTGCAGGAGGGATGTAGGTAAGGCCCATAGCTGTCCATTTCTTCATCAGCAACAGCTGTGCATATGTTTGTAATTTGGTGTGACATTTGATACCTTCCATCCCTGAGAGAGGTGTAAGGACAACAATAATACTAGTTGTACAGCCAATTGTAATTGATAGTTTCCATGTCTGGTAGACATATGTGGGAATGGGTAGCTATGTATGGGGCGTAATTTTTTTATGGGTACAGAGTGCCCTTTTTTTTTTGTTTTCAGGTGAGAGTGGTATGTCAGGTGAAGGAAGTCGGTATAGCTGGGGAGGTAGGTTGGGTAGGTCAACAGACAAGACAAACAAGATGCATACAGGGGCGGTGTATGACGCGTGCGTGGGGGTTACACAATTGACGGGGATGGAGGTTTGGATATCCAGAGCCCATGAGCCCACAGATGGCAACAGTGGAACTGATATCCCCACCCATGGGCAGTTGCCACTGTTCCTTCACTGCCCAGGATGGGGCTGTGCTGCGGGCTGTGTAGGCCGGGCAACAGGCATGCCATTAAGTTGTGCAACCTGTGCCTCAAGCTGGCATAGGGGCTCAAGAACAGAGTCCCAGATCTCCCTACGCACCACAGTCCGGACGCTACGGAGGGTGAGTGGTGGTTCTCCTCCGGCCACACTTGCAGACGGGGGATGGGCACCATCCCCTGCAGTGCTTCCACCCACAAGTGGCACAGGGCCACCGGAGGAGGGTCCAGATTGGGCACTAGTGCCAGGTGCACTCGCCAGCTAAGGTGGGAGAGGTGGGTCCGCTGGAACCCGCCTTCCCTATCTTTCTATGTTTTGCATTATGTCATGACAGTTTGGGTTAGTAACATACAATACCATTCGCAATTAGTTGTAACAGCATGCATTAGTATTCCCATTAACCAAACACCCAGATATTCACACCATTGAACAGCAAGCATAACACATGCATAAAATGAACAGCAATACACAGTCCAACAACATGCAGGGTTGATTGATGGCAACAGGCCATCAGGTTTGGATGTATGAACAGGGCAGATGCATTAACGGACATGCAAATATTTATGACCCATCAGGACAAATGTCCAGGGGTGTTAATTGTGATTGCACATACCAATTTCACGTGGAATGGATTATATGTGGTTATAGGGTGGGGTGAAGAAAATATTATTAACACCTTTGAATACCAATACATATGCTGTACATTTCTAATAGCTACAGATATATACACACTACTGTTCTAACTACAGTTTCCTATATGATAACTTCTTCAATTTGGTGATAGGACTGTTACTGCTACATCAATGTACATTTTATTGTTATTCATACACGTTCATATCTGGCTTTGTTCAGCTACATCATCCTGCTACATTTGCTTTATATAGCTATAGACAACTGTGGATGTTTGATATTTCAGACAATCATACTATCTGCATATTGCAGACTGAGAGCAACATGTCCAGATTTTGGGATACACATTCCAGCTGCCGCAACACTTTGGACACATTTCGGAGTTTGGTTCTACTTGTCACATTCATTTCATTCTGTACTGACTGCAGTATACTTTATACAGGGGTTATTACTACTTTATTGGTGGATTCATAACTCTTTCTCACACCCTCTCACTTGTTTTCATTTTACTATTCAGGATGGTACTTACTTCTAGGCTTTATTGACATGTTTTACCTGTAGTTATTACAATCCTTTCCAGCAGTCTCACTTCTGTCATGTTTCAGTATTTCAACAGGGATATATTTCACACATGTGAGTTGCTCATCTTCTGCAGCTGTACTTTTCAGCCTGCTGCAGGTTGTGCACTATGATATTGCAGGTGGGGCATCTTTATTTCAGACATTTTCATTTTTTCTGTTTGGATTTCAGACTGCAACACACTTTTGTAATCAAGCAATACTTACAAACACTTTTACACTATTACTTGCACATTTTATTACTTAGTGGCTACACTGCACTCTTTTGCTAGCTGTCATACTTTTATATTTCTTTACAGTTACTGGGAGTGGATTACTGACCTGCCTGGTGGTGCAACCGCACCAGCCTATCGCCATAGGCTCTGCGGTTCGCAGAACGGACACCTGTAGCTGTAATATAAATGAAGTAATATTGGAATACACATCTCTATAATATCAGCTAATTTAATTTCTTACATACATAATTAAATGTAACTTACTCAGTAGTGGGGCGTTGGGCATTTGCCAGGCCTCCTGTATCCAAAGGTTCAATTGGTCCTGCTTGCGTCTCTTCAGGTCCGCATGGTGGTGACGGACCTGCTCACCAGTCCTTGGAATCCCTGTGGCACTGGTAAGATCATGAGCCAACCGGTCCCATGCCTCAGCCCTATATGCTCCTCACAGGACCTGGCCCTGCATGAGTTGGGCCTCATGATTGTGGACTAGGAGCCAGACCATGTATCTGGACTCCTCAATGCCCCACCTCTGTGCTCGAAAGCAACTACCCTCACCTACACCTAACATTCTGGCTGCAAGTCAGTTCTACAATCGTTTATGCTGTGTATTCCCGCCTATGGGGCTTATATATGCCGTTTTTCCCGCACTTATCTGTGATTGGCCATTTTGGAATTGTATCCACTTCACAAAACCTGCTTTGTCATGCTCCACTTTCTATTCATTCCTATATATTTGCTATTACTGCATTTCTGAGTATGGCTGTCATAGCTTAGTGGTTCAGTACCTTGACTATGGTGCATGGTATCCTGGGTTCGAACCTGCCCATTGCTTTTTATATTTTATGACTGTCTAGACAGGCTAGGGGGTGTGTCTGTGTAAAGGCAGTTTTGTTACAGCTTGCTCAACGTTGCCCGTCGGTTAGCTTGTTGGCACGGTGCGTAGCTCCGCGCAAATGGGGTGCGCTGTATTAAGCCTCATTTGGCTATCAGCACGTATATTACGCTCAGCTCAGCTAGAGTCACACAGTCTTAGCATGTAAAACCACTGCTCAGCTACGGGCACTCATTTTGCACCTGTTAAACCACTGCTCACCTACGGGCAGATTCACTCACCTTGTTAAACTGTAGCTCAGCTATAGGTACGTCTGGCATTTTTTATTCTTTTGTTACCTCACATTTCCTCAAAATAAATGGACTATTTCATTACATTTTACATAAAATGTGATTTTATATGTGTACATGTTTGTCAGGGACTTGTTTCGTGCTTATTTTGCTAAACATAAAACTTGGTGTTGTGGGGGCTCGAACCATGAATGTCTGCTCTTCAGCTGACATCTCTACCGCTACGCTATTGCTTCTTGGCTTACTTTGCATATTTAGTTCTTATATGCTTTCCCACTGACTGCTAACTGTAGCTGTGCTATGGGCACGCCCGTGCAAACGAGCGCACTCACGGGCAAACATCTTCACAATTTAAAAAAAATATATAACATGTTCATTTATATATTTTATGTTCATAGTCTGTGGGGGCATGTGTTGTGTTGTGTTTATTCACATTTCCGTGGACTCTGTCGTGGGTGTTTACTTTGGGCACTTTTACTCTTCTGGGGGCGTGTCCGCTTGCAGGGCTCGGCCTATGGACATGCCCCCTACTGTCTTACACGGACCGTGTTAGCCTTAGGTGTGATTCAGCATGCTCTCATGAATATGCAAAGCATGCTGACATCACTCCGTTTAACTGCAGCCTCCGTGTAAGAGTTATAACTCTTACACGGAGGCTTCGTGAATCCTTGCCATAGAGTTGAATGTATTGGTTTTAAAAAATTTTTGTTTTCTATCCTGGAACACTGTGAACCTGACATCAGGGGGGGTGATTACAGGAATTTTTTGGCTCAAAGAGAGGCTAGATGGCAAATTAAACTACAGGCGGATCATTTTCCTGGGTTAAATGAAGCCATCAATGTTAAATGTTTCTTAAAAGATCGTGAAGCATATGTTTTATAATGTTTGTTATTGTAATGTATTCAATTATGCCTATTCTATAGTGCATAATGATGAATGAAGAGTTTGCTTTTTGTAAAGGGCTCTTTAATTATGTTTTTACACTATGTAATTGATTAATTGATTTTAATTGTGTACAGTATTTAAATGAATGCTTGATGTAACATTCCTTTTGGTTCTGAAGAAGTTTTTTACGAAAGCGTTGAATAAAGTGGAAGTTACGCTAGTCCGTGGTTTTGTATTTTCCAAGCCTTGAGCAGATTTTTGATCTATTTTTTTGTTCAGCTGCTTTGTCGACTTTTTGATTTTTGTTGGCGCTGGCAGATATGTCCAGACCACTGGTGTATGCATGCCTGGCCGTCCTGTGTTTCAGTGTGTGAGCATACCCAGTATGACTGTTACGCATGTTGTCGACCGACATTACCATCATACCGTCATGTGTGTGAGTATGCCAAGTATGGTCAACTGTATTGCATGTGTCACATGTCCAGATAGTTAGTAATGTGTTGCTGACTCCTCCGTTCTACACAGACAGGTGTCATGCTGTGTCTGCAGGGTAGCTAATGGTGATGTGGCATTGACAGTTGTTACATGTCTGTATAGCGTAGGGGGACATCCAACCACAACCACAATCCTACACAGCACCGTGGGTGGTGCACATGACTCTCACATCTGTAGGTTTGATGGCGGGCACAGCCAACAGTTGTACACTTCTGCCGCTACTGTACTGGTATGCCGGGTACTCCATGTCAGTGTGTGGACCTACCTAAATTACTGGTTGGAGGGATACCAGGGTAAGTCAGTTCCCAGCTTTAATTACCAGCACAGTGGTGTTGGACGTCCTAGCTTACACAACCTACATCAAACTGCCTGGCCTGCTGTAGTCTGTGTGTGTCTTAGGGGGTTGGGGTCATTCATTGGGCATATCCATAGGCCATCATATATCATTTGTCTGTATTGGTCCACATCTGTCCAGCTGCATGGAACGTGTGTGGGATGTACGGACACACATGATGGTCAGCCCATAATCTGCAGTGGGTTAGGACACCCTGTGTACTACAGGCTACCATTGTGACCCCCGTATGTGCTACAGGGGGCATGGTGCCACTATGGATGTGTACTGTCTGCTGCCCTAACATTTGGCCACCACAGTCACTTGTATGCTCACATACATACCATAGCAATGGGTAACTACACATTCTAATACAACTGCTACTTGTTAGGTCAATAGACATACCCTGGGTGTGTTCCAGACTTGAGGACGGTGCTGGAGTGCTGCCTATGTCGGATGCACACAGTTCATCTCCTATACATGGCCGAGAACAGGTAGTGTCATGTTTGGCATCCATTGTGCTGTGTGCGGGTCAGCAAGGGGAAATCCGTGGGTACCTACTGTGTCAGTGCATATGCCTTGTGTTGCCTCTTTGCCAAGGGCAGGTCATACTATGCACGGGCTTTCGCCGACTGTGCCCTGCTTAGGTAGTTCCTTCACCAAGTCACACTGTGCCTGTACAGGCCTTGGCAGTGGTGTTGGGCTGTGTGGCCCTGCCCCATGCTGTTCCTGCTGCAACTGTTACTGCAGGATAAGATTGTGTAGCATAGCAAATACCATAACAACTTGTATGCATGTAGCTTGTGAATACTGCAGAGCTCCAACGGATGTGTCTGGATACCAGAACTGTGAAGTGAGCATCCCAAACACATGCACAAGTATATGTCTTGCCTGTGCATCCGCCTCAGTATGGTGTGAGTGTTCAGGTGTGCGTGCTTTGCTGATGGGTGTCATCAGACACAACACCAGTGTTTACCCAGCATCCCCCACTAGGAGACTGTAGGGGATGTCCATATTAGCATTGGTGTGCTACAGCTGTGTCAGAAGCCATATATTGGACACATCATAGCTTCCAGGGCAGACAGCACACACATTCAGTCTCCTGCCCTGGCCATCGCATATGGCCTAGCTGTTGGAGGGTATGCCCCTGCAGTGACTGTAGGCCCTACCCCACTCATCGGGTGGTGCTACGATGTGTATGTGTGTGCAGGCTATAGCACCCAGTACCCCAGGGTAGTCATCCATGTGGTTCAACAGATGCATATTGCTGGTCTTCTAATCACGTGTGTTGAGGACAAGTACGTGCTCACTAGCATGTGTTGACATGGCATCTGTGAACTGGTGCAATACTCTGGATACAGATGCCTGTGAGATACCCATGATATCCCCAGTTGTGCTGTGTGAGGTACCTGTGGCTAGTACACCTAGGCCAACACATACCATGGTATCCACTGTGATGTGTTTCCCTCGGCCTGTTTGATGTGTCAGGTATGGCAGGCACAGGTCAACAAGCTGCTGTAGGATGTCTCTGTCCACCCCATAGTGCTCCACCATCCCCAGCCCATGTAGCCCCTGGTAAGCCACCCTCGGTCTATAAAGTCTTATGTCACCCCAGTAAGGGTTGTTCAGCAGCATACACATCCTCACTGCCCCAGCCTCTTGCACATGTTGGTACATGTTGCCTGCTGCAGCCCATCTCATTTGGTTGGACTGTGTCGTGAAATGTCCCTGCAGGTATACACTGGTGGTGTAGAGTGCGGACGAAACCTGTGTGTATGCTGCTTGCTCGCATTACCGTACTGTTCATGTGCGGGCTGGCCATGTCATCTGCTGATTGTGCTGATCAACACCTATTTGTGCAGCCTGTACACCCTGACTACCCCACCACTGCTGTCATCCCTCCCAATGTCACCAGGCAGGTATAGACACACTCCTAGCTTAGGTGTGCTAAGGCAGGAGCACTCCTGAGGCACAGTTCTGCAATGTACGTACACAGTATGCCTGACCCCCTACCATGCTGTCAACTATATTCGAGACCTGCACCCGGCTGACTACACACATACACTCCAGGGACCAGCAGCACACCCTGGTGATAAATGTGATACACTATAGTCAACCTCATCTGCATAGTATAGTCTTCAAATGAATAGTTATATGACCCATACCGAACCTCCAAATTAATAACCACTGCTCAGTGTCGCTCAGATCCGTACACAACTGGCAACAGGTGCCATATTATCACCATATTCGATGTCCCATGGTCTTCCCAGCAACAAAATAACTGGTGTCTACATGACTACAACCCATGGCCCTGCACACTACAGATGATGTGCATTACCACCACGCCATGGCAGATATACATAGATCCCAGGTTATCACATACAGATCATCCGGCACAAACATTGAATAGTGCTGATGTCCCCAGACATATATGTTCACATCTATGTCCACCTCTACATCTACATATATCATATATATTATTTGTATACATATATACATGGACACACACACTCGTGTGTGTATATATATATATATATATATATATATATATATATATATATATATATATATATACATACACACATATACATATACACACATATGTAGATATGGTATTTATATCACAACAGCGGACCACATGACAGCAATGCATTAGACAGGAATGAAAAGGAAACTACATGTGCCACCTGCATCATGTAGTGTTGTTACTATCAAGGCACGTGTGTTATGTTGCGTCACATGGGTCAGACCGTATCAAGGGTAAGAGTAGGGCTGCAGACAGTTACTCACCAGACCTATTGGTGAATGTATGTGTTGACAACCCAGTATCTTGGCAGAATATGTGGGCTATGGACATTATATAGGTCAGCAACAAAACACACTGAACACATCCCACAGCTAGCCACCCACAGATACCAACACATACGGTATAACTGCCAAACACACACACCTGCCATGCCTTGGAACCGAGAACCTACCTATCCAGCCTACCACACTACAGCATTATGCAGTAACAGAATGTGCTACCGAGTTCCAGCATCACCGCACTCCCACAGGCATACATCTAGGTGGATGACATCATCCGCAAAGGCAAAGACGCCGATAGGGAATGTATGGGGAGTGAGACATCTAAAAGCATTACTCTGTCCCCAGGCAGCTGGAAACACACACACACACACACACACACACACACACACACACACACACACACACACACTTGGCAGGGCTGGGAGTCGAACATACACCTAACTATCTTATCACACTACAGCATTATGCAGTTACAGAACATGCTATCAAGATTACTGGAACATAGCACTCCCAGAGGCATACTTCTAGGTGGATGACATCATCCGCAAAGGCAAAGACACCGATAGGGAATGTATGTGGAGTGAGCCGTCTAAAAGCATTACTCTGTCCCCAGGTAGCTGGAAACACACACACACACACACAGGCACACACTTGGCAGGGCTGGGAGTCAAACATACACCTAACTATCTTATCACACTACAGCATTACACAGTTACAGAACACGCTATCAAGATTACTGGTACACAGCACTCCCAGAGGCATACTTCTAGGTGGATGACATCATCTGCAAAAGCAAAGACGCCGATAGGGAATGCATGTGGAGTGAGATGTCTAAAAGCATTACTCTGTCCACAGGCAGCTGGAAACACACACATACACACACACACACACACACACAGACACACACTTGGCAGGGCTGGGAGTCGAACATACACCTAACTACTTTATCACACTACAGCATTATGCAGTTACAGAACACGCTATTGAGATTACTGGAACATAGCACTCCCAGAGGCATACTTCTAGGTGGATGACATCATCCACAAAGGCAAAGACGCCGATAGGGAATGTATAGAGAGTGAGCAGTCTAAAAGCATATTACTGTCCCAAGGTAGACGTAGACAAACACACGGCAGTGGTGTGAGCAGGACAACTGCCTATCCACGGAGCACTATTACAACACTACATAGATACGAGACGCACCACAGACAGTACACCCTTCAAGACAGTCAACCAGTGTGTTCAATGTAGGCATCCATCCTGACATGGGGTATGGACATCTGTTGCCTGGATGACCACCATTGCTATACAGGATGTCAATGGCCATGCCCATACACAGAGGCACATCACCGAAACAAGGTGTCACTGGGCATGCTCACACACTTAGTATCACACGTCTGTTTGGAATGTACTGTGTGTCCATCTACACAACGGCATACTGGACATGCTCATACACTTAGTAGAAGCAAAGGGCTATCTTGCATGCACACGTATTCTAAACATGGAAGGGCACAGTTTGGAATGTACTGTGTGTCCATCTACACAACGGTGCACTGGGCATGCTCACACACTTAGCAGTTGCAAAGGGCTGTATTGCATGCACATGGATTCTAAACATGGAAGGGCACAGTATGGTGTTACTGTCCCCATGTACATGAAGGCCACTCACATGTACTGACCAGTATACACTCAAGAGCCATCACAGATGTCTCAGGTGCAAATCACAGAGGTAAATGCCGCATTCTACTATGTAGCCCTCAGACATCACCATGTCCTTTGACCAGCAACACACATCCATACATTACCACTACACCGTGTGACTCATGACCAGTGGACTGTATATAGGTCTACAGCAACTGTGCAGACTACACATGTACTGACAGTGTTCCATCATGTTTTATGTAATGCAATGATACCACTGTACATAACCAGGTCGGCTCTACACATAACAGGGGTCCTGGGTCTTACACAGCTGTGACAGATGACTGTCGCTGTACACCAAAGAACACACATGTTTGGATATGATATACATGTAATTGCAGTGGATATGTGCATGGACCACACACACACACACACACACACACACACACACACACACACACACACACACACACACACACACACAACACATATGTACATAGCATAGCTTTTGCTGTCCTCCGTGCAGACAAGTGGCTACAGCAATCACATGCATGCACATGGAAGGTAGGTCCATGGCTGTTGAATGCTAACAGTACATGAGGTAGCAATGTTGACCGAGGAAACATTCCCTCTGTACTAGTTACCCATGACACCCATCATATCATACAACAGTCCATGTGTTATGTATGTCATCACACATGCCCACCAATTGCAATGCATACAAACATGGCTACATGACAGGCATGTAGGACCAACACACATGTACATGTAGTGGTGTGCATGCAGCTACCATGCATGTGCAGTAGCTGATGAATGTAATTCATCTGTGCCTAACTACAACATGCAGTTGCACTGCAGCCCCATCATTGACATCTGTATATGGTGAAATACTGACAGTACGGTAGGATGTACATCAGGTATGGATGGATGTGTGTACATAAAGTGGTGATCCACCTTTGCAGATGGATGTTTGCCAAGGACGACTCACAGGTGTGGCACAAGCCATCCTACCATTACATGTGCAAACAGTACGCTATGTTACTGTTACTTGACGGTAAAGACATAAAACCTACACAGCGGTCAGGATGTTACTGACTGTAAGTCACTTGACACCTGTAACACTTACATCCTCCCGTGTGCATATAGCAGCACAACTGCCGAAGGTTGCATTGGTACACATAATGTGGCCAATACTGCTGCATGTCTGTCAGACGTATCATCATATAGCAGGTGTATCATTCACAGTACTGCCATGTGTGTTTGCTTGTGTGACCATATATGCCACATATGGTGGGGAATACATCCCAATTGTTACACACCCCTGTACACTGTTGTAGAGATCTGTGCATACTGCAGTGTGGAAAGCATGACATAGGCAGGGGTGGTGTGCATATCACACACATGTCAGCTATCTGTATGTGAATGACATTTGTGGACTCCACAGTGTGTGTGTGTGTGTGTGTGTGTGTGTGTGTGTGTGTGTGTGTGTGTGTGTGTGTGTATGTTTGTATGGCTGTCTGGTGCATGAAGTGAGGGTGTATGCTACCATACAGAACAGACAGGATCCCTAACCCCTCATGGTGATGCAGTCTACTACCCTGTTGATGCCATCAGTCTCAGCCTTACTGGCTACCTGTACATGTTCATTCTCTGTGTTGCATCATGTGGGTGCACAGTACTGTGAGGGTGATTACCACATAGGTAGGGTTCCTCACCTCAACACTATTGAGTGTGCATTATAGTATTGTTGACCCCGTGAGTGTGGGCATGTTACTCTGTGTTTCTGTGTATGTCTGTGTGTGTTCTCATCCTGTAATGTGACAGGGTATTACTGCTACACAGTGAGGCCTCATGCTATCAAGTGGTTTCTAACATTATCATCGACCAGACTGCTGTGTAAACCCCCCGCATCATGTCAACATACCTGTGATGTGACCTGGTATGGATGTCACATCTATAGCCACTGTAGCCTATTAAACAGCCCACATGCTTCTGGATCAGTAGATGTGTGGACATCTGTGGTATGGTAGCCTTTCTAACAGTCAGGTTGAGGCTACGTATAGCATGCTGGTATTGCCATACATGCCTGTGAGTACTCAATATTTACACATGGGAAACTACAAACACTGCTACTTGTTGGCACATGCAAGTAGACCATAAGGAGGGAACCAGGGCATCATTACCAATATGCTGTTACTGTTGTTACCAAGACACATACTGTGAACATATAACAATGCATTATAAACCTGTACTACATGGTATGTCTGGTGTGTGTCAACAGTCCACAACTAATGTAATATACAGTTCTCTCACTATTCTGTTCACCCTGTGCATCAGACCATTTGAGCATGTCCCTGCACCGACAGTGTAGATGACAGGGATGCGGCACAGGCATTATCATATGCACAGGGTGATAATGTTTGTCAGGGGCATAAGCTGCACCAGTGGATGACATCATGTGTGTGGGTAAGGGCCGGTGATCTGATTGGACATGTGTGGTTGTTATGCATGTGGGTGTTGCGGTGCCCTATAGATGTTTTTGCTGTGTGCGTGTATGAGTGCACACAGTTCTGCCTTTTGCCAGGCCTACACAGGGGTATTATTGACAGCTCCAGATTGTACAGACCAGGATGCACAGCTCACTGTGTCCGGCCATGGCCACGTGACCTGTGCCTGCCAGGGGTTGCACGGGCACTACCAGGCGGACGTACGGATTGGCTACTGTCCGATGACACATGTCCACTGGAGCCATGTCCCCACTGGGAATGTCCAGGGCCATGTCCACATGGCCTGCTGTGTCCTGGTGTGGACAGCACAGCACCAGCTGCACTGCTACTGCTACCGGCACTATGGGAGCGGGCATGTGAGGTGGCTCATTCACGTTGACCTGCACTAGGTGGTGTAGCTGGCCTACGTCCACGTGGCCTATACCTCACTCCTACCAGATGTTCCAGCACAGACAGCTCACGCTCGCGGATTGCCATGCCACGGTCAAGGATTCCGACCATGTCACCCAATCGCCTGTCCAGAACATCAGCAATCTGCTGTTGAGCATTTGCCAATGCCTAGATGTTGTCATTTAGAGTACGGATAGCAGCCCACTGAAGCCTCTGCCCTTCTCTGTTTTGCCATTCAGCATGTGCCTGTGCCACCATTACAGTCTGGAACATGTGTCTGGTGACACCAGCTGCTTCGCTCTGTCCTGCAGGTGCATGTCTGCCAGAGGTCCTCCTACGAGCAGCACTGGCCACATGCCTGTGTGGCACGTCTGCAGTCATTACACTGACACCGTGGTGTGGAGACACACCTTCTGTAGCCACCACACGTTCCTGTTCCAAGCTAACACACGCTGACTGTCCTTCCTCTATGGCCACTGGTGATGGGGTATGTGTTGGCATGAGAACTGTGTGCAGGGAAGAGGGGGACATAGCTGGGATGGCAACCATTGGCACAGATTCAGCCCCTGACAACCTTGCCTGTACCTCGTGCATATGTTCATAGGTTCATAGGTTCATAGGTTTATACTAGGCTATCTGCCCTAAGGCATTTATAAGCCTAGCCCAAATTTTTGTGGCTTACGCCACCCCTTATATGAAAAAATACTGTGCCCATTAGTTTGGTGTGCCTCTGTCCAGCAGTGACACAGAGATGATTCCCGGGGTAAACCTACGATCTCCCATCCACAGGTCAAGATTTCTCTTGAACAGAGTCAGCGAGGTGCTCTGCCTCACATGGACCGGGATTTTATTCCACAGCATAGGGAGTCTCTGAGTGATAAATCTATCCCTCCAGCACGTCCTATTTATATCCGTGCTAGGGTTTAAGTCGCTTGCTCTAGTGGTTTTGGTGGATTTGGTTTTTTGGGGGTGGAGCATGTCCATTAATTCGGGGTTGGACATGGCCTTGTATGTCAGGCACATGTCACCTCTGAGCAGACGGTATGCGACTGAATAGAGCTGGAGTTTCTTCAATCTGGCAGCATATGACAGATTTTGGAGTCCCTTTATCCTTTTGGTGAGGAACTTTTGGGGTCTCTCCAATTGCTGCAGATGTCGGGTGAGATACATCCCGAATGGGGCATTGTACTCGATCATTGGTCTGATAAGTGAAGAGTACAGGGGAACAATGACCTCACTAGATCTGGATGTGAATCCCTTCATGATCAGGTGGGCAATGTAGAAGGTCTTTCTAACCACTTTAGCAACGTGAGTGTCAAAAGAAAGGCCACTGTCAACCTGGGTCCCCAGGTCCCTGATAACCTCTTCTGTGCTTAGTGGATTGCCACCTATATGGTAGCTTGGGGTTACCTTGTTTTTCCCGAAGGGTATGACTACACATTTTTTGGCGTTTAACTTCAGGCTATGGCTCTGGCACCAGCTATCTGTTTCCGTGAGTCCCTTCTGAAGGATATCCGTGTCCGATGCACTTTCCACTATGGCGCGCAGTTTGCAGTCGTCAGCAAACTTTTGTCAGCCAAAGTCCTCCCATGTTGGCCTGTACTTCTGAGAAGTAGATGCCGAACAATAGGGGGCCAAGGACCGAGCCCTGTGGGACACCACTTGTGACTGGCTTGGAGTCTGACATAGCGCCAGCAACTCTAACCCTGTGGGTTCTGTCCTTAAGCCAGTTTGCAACCCATCTTGTGACATATGGGTTTACATTTAAGCTGGTAAGTTTTTCTACAATACCCGAGTGGGGTATTGTGTCAAAAGCCTTTGCAAGGTCAAGGTAGGCTGTATGGACTGCCTTTCCCTCATCAATGGCCTTGGTGACTGTTTTGAAGAAGTCGACCAAGTTCAAAAGGCATGATCTTCCCTTGACAAGCCAAACTGGGTCGGGTCCAATGTCTGCAAGTCCCTATATCTTTGTTTATGAGCTCCATTATGATCCTCTCCATAGCTTTGCAGACTAGACTTGTTAAGCTTATGGGCGGTAATTACCAGGGTCCGTGAGGCGCGCCTTTGTGGAGTGGGACCACAGTTGCCGTACGCCACACCTTGGGCACGTATCCTGTGGTAAGGCTGAGATTAAACAGCTGCCTTATGTGCGGGTTTAATTCCTCATTTAGCTCGTGTAGCACACAGCCGGGGACACCATCCGGTCCCATTGATGCTGTGTTTTTAGCTTTAGAGAGAGCAGCTTTCACCTGCGCATTTGAGATGTCTGGGGGGCTACACTCGGCTGGGATAGTTATCTCTCCTTTAGGGGGGAAGAGGACGGTGAAGTTTGCACTGAACCTGTCTGCCAGTATGTTGGCAATGTCTGTGGGTTCAGTGATTTTTGTATCATTTTGGACTAATTCTGAGCATATCTGGGAGTTTCCACCCAGGTTCCTAACATAGCTGAAAAAGGCCTTATGATTGTCCTTTGAATCCATGGCAATTTTTCTCTCAAAATTGGCCTTAGTTGATTTTATGAGTACTCGTATTTTTTTACTAATAATGATCAGGGGTGACTTCCCTTTTATGGATTTTGTTCTATCAAGTAATAGCTTTCTCCTCTTATTGTAAAGTTTGTTAATGGCTGGGGTCCACCAGACTGGACGTTTGCCCTTTGTGGAAAGAGTCTTGGTTTTATTTGGGATTGCCTGATCCATGCAGTCCTGGAGGTGTTCATAGAAGGCATTTGTAAGGGCTTCCGCAGCTTGGGTTGTGGTTTCCACTGGCTCAGGGGCCTTGAAGGATACCACACCAGTCTTGAGTAGTGTGAAGTTTGCTTTAGAGAAGTTCTTCACTGTGGTCTTTTTTGTTTGGGGTGGGGGCGGGATGTGGATTTCCAGTGAGATTAGTTTATGATCAGATCTCACCAATGAGGGATATACTTCGGGTGTGGAGCATTTTGTCCCCATGTTTGTGACAATGAGATCTAGTATATTTTCTCCTCTCATGGGAACAGTGACTAGCTGTTACATGGCATTTGAATTTATGAACTCCAGGAACCATTGGGCTAGAAAGTTAGGGCTTGAGTAATGTTCCCAGTCTATATTCGGGTAGTTGAAGTCACCCAATATGATGGTGTTTGGAGATACATTTATACCCTCCAGTGTCTTCAGGAAGGCTGTGTGGGGTTCCTGAGTTTGAGAGGGTGGCCTGTAGCATGCTACAATTTGTAGAGCAGTTTTGCCTATGGTTAGTTGCACCTGGATGGTTTCCAAAGCTTCATGCGTTGCCACCAACCTGGAGGTGTGGGTATCCTTTATGAATATGGATACACCCCCTCCTTTTGTGGTGTGGTCCAGGTTTTGGGGCCGGAACGCATGATATGAGGTAAAACCTAATAGTGCCGGGTGCTCTCAGGAGCCTTGAACCAGGTTTCAGTTACAGCACAGACATCGATGTTCTCCATACTGAGAAGGGCCTCGAGTGCGTGCATTTTGAGATTTAGACTTCTGGCATTGAGCAGCATTACCCTCAGTTTCTTCCCATTTTTGTTTTCTAGGGTGGTAGGTTTGGAATTTGAGCCTTGCCTAAAAAAGGCACTATGGGAGTGGCAAGAGCCTTAGCCAATATCCGGAATCCCAGGGGTGACAGGTGCAAGCCGTCCCTTGCGAAGCAGCGTGGCTTGTCAAGCATGTCATCCCAGGCAGACAGACACTGGATCCCCTTTGAATGACACCAGACATTAAGCCAATTGTTAAAGCTGATCATCTTGTCTCTATATTGTGGCATCATTCTTGGTGAAGGAAGGATACTGCTCAGGGTCAGGGTCATACCTGCCTGGGCTACATAATCAGAGAGCTCCTCTATGTCTCTTTTCATGTAGTCCAGGGAGGTACGTCTCAGGTCGCTCACACCAGCATGGACAATGACTGTGTCATATTTGTACTTGCCGTGGAGTGACCCAAGTGCTTGTGTTATGTGGCGGATTCTAGCGCCCGATAGGCAGCTTACTGTGACCCTCTCCTTGTTCAGCCTGGTGAGTGGGACGTCAGTGTGTCTGACTATGGAGTCACCTATGACAAGTATGTTTGGTGTTGTATTTGGCCTTAAGGGCTGTGACTGCTTTGCACACTGCTTTTGTGGTTTATGTGTTGCTTGTGGGGTGTCTTCAGGTAGCAGTTGTTTGGGTGTCTGCTTTGGAGGCCTCTGCTGTTTAGGTAAATTTTTACTCAGAGCCTCCGAGTATGTCTTTGTGTGTTTATGTGTTTGATTCAGTGGAGTGGTAGCATTATGTGAGGCTGGTTTTGTGGTGTGTATAGCTGCCTTCTCCTCCTGTCTGGTCTTGCCAGTCCTGAGTTGAGAGAGCTCAGCCTCCAGTTTGGCTAAATAGCTGCATCTCTCGCAAGTAATTGTGTTATGTGGGAGGAGGAGAGGGTTGTCTGTGTACATGAGGCAGTTATAACATTGCCTCAAGATTCCCAGATTCACCAGCTGGACCGGAGAGGAGATTGACAACTGACCTTTGGACATGCTAGAATAATATTGGGAAATCCTTAATTGAAAACAAGGGCCAGTGGGGAGTGAGGGTGTAGTGCTTTTAATATTTAGTGCTGACTTATATAATTGCTTTAGTGAGCAAGTGCCAGGTAACTTGAGTGCAATGTGTTACAAGTAACTAAATGCAAAACGACAAACAGTAACTTTCTTTCAAGTGAAACAAGGAAATAAGTACAGTAAGCAATGCAGATATCACTAGTGATCCACAGAAGCGCTGAGAAGTTGCGTATTAGGTGGAATTAGCTTCCAGGAAATAACAAGCAAACAAACAACAAGCATATAAACAAAGCTAGATTCAGCAGGCCTGGATCTAGTCTATGCTAGAGCAAACAAGGTGTACCAATTTCAGTAAGATACAGTTCAAATATTCAGGCACTATAAACCTTTAACCAGAAATTCCCAGCTCAGAAGGGCAGAGTCCAGCCTCTTCTCCCACAAGAGTGCAGACCACGAACCTTCTTAATGTAAAATAACTGGCCTGAAGCCCAAGTGCCTAAACCAGAACTAATACACTTGGACACTGGGCTCTCAATCAGCACTTCCCAACTTAGAAGGATGAAAGCTACCTGTCCTGCCACCACAGTGCTTGCCACAAACCTTCCTAATGTAAAACAACTGGTCTGAAGCCCAAGTGCTTAATCCAAAAGACTTAGAAAGATAGCTACACTTTAATCAAGTTACAACCAAGCAGTAATAAATACAATTGAATACTTTAGAGAATGTCTGGATTAGTGCTCAAGTTACACAAACAAAGCTAGATCCAGCAGGCCCGAATCCAGTCTATGCCACAGCAAACAAGGCGCACCAACTTCAGTAAGAAACAGTTCAGATATGCATGCACTATAAGCCTTTAACCAGAAATTCCCAGCTCAGAAGGGCAGAGTCCAGCCTCTCCTCCCACAAGAGTGCAGACCACGAACCCTCTTAATGTAAAATAACTGGCTTGAAAGCCCAAGTGCTTAAACCAGAATTAATACACTTTTAGAATAAGACACTGAGCCCTCAATCAGCAGTTCCCAACCTAGAAGGATGTAAGCTACCTGTTCTGCCACAACAGTGCAGACCACAAACCCTCTCAGTGCAAAACAACTGGTCCAAAGCCCAAGTGTTTAAACCAAAAGGCTTAGAATGAGTTACACCAAGCAGTAATAAATACAATTGAGTATTTTTAAGATGATGCAAAAGTAAAATGAAGTAGGTAGAAACACAAGTACAGTAAAAGCAGATGAAATTTTTTTTTTTATCTGAACAAGTGCTGAGATCAAAGAAACAGATTTGAGTGCTGAAACTAGAAAAACTGGCTAGTTATAAGAAAAAAAAAAACAAGCTAGAAGGCTTCCCTCAAACACAGAAGGGCTTGGGGGCTCAGAAGCCTACAAATAGTCTATACCACTTAACAAGAAAGGCAGGAAATAAGCTTAATTTTTTTTGTCTGTTTCCCAGATGCTCTCTTTGTACACAGTAGGAGTGCCTGAAATCAATGATCTCACTGCACTCAGTTGAGTGAGCAAATGAGATGGGCCCAGAGGCAGGCTGAGGGGTGGGCAGTTTCAAGGCCACTAAGATTAACACCAAAACAAAAACAGGGAGGGTGGGTGGTATTAACTGAAGAGCAGAATAACGTCAGTTAAATATTCCTTCAACACTCCTTCAACACAGTTTAAATCAAATTAAATACTGTATTTTTTTTAAAACGTCCAGTTGAATATAACCACGTTCTTAGCTGGCCAAAGCTGAGGTTTTTAAGGAGGAAATATTTCACAATGCACCAGTTAAATATGCAAGGACAGGAAATCAAAGAATGTGGCTACCCCCACACCTGTAATTACTAGCAAATAACAAAATTCAGCCAACACTAGCTTCAGTTCAAGTTACTGAAGAGCAGAATAACTTCAGTTAAATATTCCTTCAACACTCCTTCAACACAGTTTAAATCAAATTAAATACTGTATTTTTTTTTAAAAAAGTGCAGATAAAGGTACTTAAATTCTCTTATACGTCCAGTTGAATATAACCAAGTTCTTAGCTGGCCAAAGCTGAGGTTTTTAAGCAGGAAATATTTCACAATGCACCAGTTAAATATGCAAGGACAGGAAATCAAAGAATGTGGCTACCCCCACACCTGTAATTACTAGCAAATAACAAAATTCAGCCAACACTAAAGTGCAGATAAAGGTACTTAAATGCTCTTATACATCCAGTTGAATATAACCAAGTTCTTAGCTGGCCAAAGCTGAGGTTTTTAAGCAGGAAATATTTCACAATGCACCAGTTAAATATGCAAGGACAGGAAATCAAAGAATGTGGCTACCCCCACACCTGTAATTACTAGCAAATAACAACATTCAGCCAACACTAGCTTCAGTTCAAGTTACTGAAGAGCAGAATAACTTCAGTTAAATATTCCTTCAACACTCCTTCAACACAGTTTAAATCAAATTAAATACTGTATTTTTTTTAAAGTGCAGATAAAGGTACTTAAATTCTCTTATACGTCCAGTTGAATATAACCAAGTTCTTAGCTGGCCAAAGCTGAGGTTTTTAAGCAGGAAATATTTCACAATGCACCAGTTAAACATGCAAGGACAGGAAATCCAAGAATGTGGCTACCCCCACACCTGTAATTACTAGCAAATAAAATTCAGCCAACACTAGCTTCAGTTCAAGTTACTTAAGAGCAGAATAACTTCAGTTAAATATTCCTTCAACACTCCTTCAACACAGTTTAAATCAAATTAAATACTGTATTTTTTTTTAAAAGTGCAGATAAAGGTACTTAAATTCTCTTATGCGTCCAGTTGAATATAACCAAGTTCTTAGCTGGCCAAAGCTGAGGTTTTTAAGCAGGAAATATTTCACAATGCACCAGTTAAATATGCAAGGACAGGAAATCAAAGAATGTGGCTACCCCCACACCTGTAATTACTAGCAAATAACAAAATTCAGCCAACACTAGCTTCAGTTCAAGTTACTGAAGAGCAGAATAACTTCAGTTAAATATTCCTTCAACACTCCTTCAACACAGTTTAAATCAAATTAAATACTGTATTTTTTTTTAAAACGTCCAGTTGAATATAACCACGTTCTTAGCTGGCCAAAGCTGAGGTTTTTAAGGAGGAAATATTTCACAATGCACCAGTTAAATATGCAAGGACAGGAAATCAAAGAATGTAGCTACCCCTACACCTGTAATTACTAGCAAATAACAAAATTCAGCCAACACTAGCTTCAGTTCAAGTTACTGAAGAGCAGAATAACTTCAGTTAGATATTCCTTCAACACTCCTTCAACACAGTTTAAATCAAATTAAATACTGTATTTTTTTTTAAAAAAGTGCAGATAAAGGTACTTAAATTCTCTTATACGTCCAGTTGAATATAACCAAGTTCTTAGCTGGCCAAAGCTGAGGTTTTAAGCAGGAAATATTTCACAATGCACCAGTTAAATATGCAAGGACAGGAAATCAAAGAATGTGGCTACCCCCACACCTGTAATTACTAGCAAATAACAAAATTCAGCCAACACTAAAGTGCAGATAAAGGTACTTAAATGCTCTTATACGTCCAGTTGAATATAACCAAGTTCTTAGCTGGCCAAAGCTGAGGTTTTTAAGCAGGAAATATTTCACAATGCACCAGTTAAATATGCAAGGACAGGAAATCAAAGAATGTGGCTACCCCACACCTGTAATTACTAGCAAATAACAACATTCAGCCAACACTAGCTTCAGTTCAAGTTACTGAAGAGCAGAATAACTTCAGTTAAATATTCCTTCAACACTCCTTCAACACAGTTTAAATCAAATTAAATACTGTATTTTTTTTAAAAGTGCAGATAAAGGTACTTAAATTCTCTTATACGTCCAGTTGAATATAACCAAGTTCTTAGCTGGCCAAAGCTGAGGTTTTTAAGCAGGAAATATTTCACAATGCACCAGTTAAACATGCAAGGACAGGAAATCCAAGAATGTGGCTACCCCCACACCTGTAATTACTAGAAAATAAAATTCAGCCAACACTAGCTTCAGTTCAAGTTACTGAAGAGCAGAATAACTTCAGTTAAATATTCCTTCAACACTCCTTCAACACAGTTTAAATCAAATTAAATACTGTATTTTTTTTTTTAAAAAGTGCAGATAAAGGTACTTAAATTCTCTTATACGTCCAGTTGAATATAACCAAGTTCTTAGCTGGCCAAAGCTGAGGTTTTTAAGCAGGAAATATTTCACAATGCACCAGTTAAATATGCAAGGACAGGAAATCAAAGAATGTGGCTACCCCCACACCTGTAATTACTAGCAAATAACAAAATTCAGCCAACACTAGCTTCAGTTCAAGTTACTGAAGAGCAGAATAACTTCAGTTAAATATTCCTTCAACACTCCTTCAACACAGTTTAAATCAAATTAAATACTGTATTTTTTTTTTAAAAAGTGCAGATAAAGGTACTTAAATTCTCTTATACGTCCAATTGAATATAACCAAGTTCTTAGCTGGCCAAAGCTGAGGTTTTTAAGCAGGAAATATTTCACAATGCACCAGTTAAATATGCAAGGACAGGAAATCAAAGAATGTGGCTACCCCCACACCTGTAATTACTAGCAAATAACAAAATTCAGCCAACACTAAAGTGCAGATAAAGGTACTTAAATGCTCTTATACGTCCAGTTGAATATAACCAAGTTCTTAGCTGGCCAAAGCTGAGGTTTTTAAGCAGGAAATATTTCACAATGCACCAGTTAAATATGCAAGGACAGGAAATCAAAGAATGTGGCTACCCCCACACCTGTAATTACTAGCAAATAACAACATTCAGCCAACACTAGCTTCAGTTCAAGTTACTGAAGAGCAGAATAACTTCAGTTAAATATTCCTTCAACACTCCTTCAACACAGTTTAAATCAAATTAAATACTGTATTTTTTTTTAAAGTGCAGATAAAGGTACTTAAATTCTCTTATACGTCCAGTTGAATATAACCAAGTTCTTAGCTGGCCAAAGCTGAGGTTTTTAAGCAGGAAATATTTCACAATGCACCAGTTAAACATGCAAGGACAGGAAATCCAAGAATGTGGCTACCCCCACACCTGTAATTACTAGCAAATAAAATTCAGCCAACACTAGCTTCAGTTCAAGTTACTGAAGAGCAGAATAACTTCAGTTAAATATTCCTTCAACACTCCTTCAACACAGTTTAAATCAAATTAAATACTGTATTTTTTTTTTAAAAGTGCAGATAAAGGTACTTAAATTCTCTTATGCGTCCAGTTGAATATAACCAAGTTCTTAGCTGGCCAAAGCTGAGGTTTTAAGCAGGAAATATTTCACAATGCACCAGTTAAATATGCAAAGACAGGAAATCAAAGAATGTGGCTGTAATTACTAGCAAATAACAAAATTCAGCCAACACTAGCTTCAGTTCAAGTTACTGAAGAGCAGAATAACTTCAGTTAAATATTCCTTCAACACTCCTTCAACACAGTTTAAATCAAATTAAATACTGTATTTTTTTTTAAAACGTCCAGTTGAATATAACCACGTTCTTAGCTGGCCAAAGCTGAGGTTTTTAAGGAGGAAATATTTCACAATGCACCAGTTAAATATGCAAGGACAGGAAATCAAAGAATGTGGCTACCCCCACACCTGTAATTACTAGCAAATAACAAAATTCAGCCAACACTAGCTTCAGTTCAAGTTACTGAAGAGCAGAATAACTTCAGTTAAATATTCCTTCAACACTCCTTCAACACAGTTTAAATCAAATTAAATACTGTATTTTTTTTAAAAAGTGCAGATAAAGGTACTTAAATTCTCTTATACGTCCAGTTGAATATAACCAAGTTCTTAGCTGGCCAAAGCTGAGATTTTCAAGCAGGAAATATTTCACAATGCACCAGTTAAATATGCAAGGACAGGAAATCAAAGAATGTGGCTACCCCCACACCTGTAATTACTAGCAAATAACAAAATTCAGCCAACACTAAAGTGCAGATAAAGGTACTTAAATGCTCTTATACGTCCAGTTGAATATAACCAAGTTCTTAGCTGGCCAAAGCTGAGGTTTTTAAGCAGGAAATATTTCACAATGCACCAGTTAAATATGCAAGGACAGGAAATCAAAGAATGTGGCTACCCCCCACACCTGTAATTACTAGCAAATAACAACATTCAGCCAACACTAGCTTCAGTTCAAGTTACTGAAGAGCAGAATAACTTCAGTTAAATATTCCTTCAACACTCCTTCAACACAGTTTAAATCAAATTAAATACTGTATTTTTTTTTTAAAAAGTGCAGATAAAGGTACTTAAATTCTCTTATACGTCCAGTTGAATATAACCAAGTTCTTAGCTGGCCAAAGCTGAGGTTTTTAAGCAGGAAATATTTCACAATGCACCAGTTAAACATGCAAGGACAGGAAATCCAAGAATGTGGCTACCCCCACACCTGTAATTACTAGAAAATAAAATTCAGCCAACACTAGCTTCAGTCCAAGTTACTGAAGAGCAGAATAACTTCAGTTAAATATTCCTTCAACACTCCTTCAACACAGTTTAAATCAAATTAAATACTGTATTCTTTTTTTTAAAAGTGCAGATAAAGGTACTTAAATTCTCTTATACATCCATTTGAATATAACCAAGTTCTTAGCTGGCCAAAGCTGAGGTTTTTAAGCAGGAAATATTTCACAATGCACCAGTTAAATATGCAAGGACAGGAAATCAAAGAATGTGGGTACCCCCACACCTGTAATTACTAGCAAATAACAAAATTCAGCCAACACTAGCTTCAGTTCAAGTTACTGAAGAGCAGAATAACTTCAGTTAAATATTCCTTCAACACTCCTTCAACACAGTTTAAATCAAATTAAATACTGTATTTTTTTTTTAAAGTGCAGATAAAGGTACTTAAATTCTCTTATACGTCCAGTTGAATATAACCAAGTTCTTAGCTGGCCAAAGCTGAGGTTTTTAAGCAGGAAATATTTCACAATGCACCAGTTAAATATGCAAGGACAGGAAATCAAAGAATGTGGCTACCCCCACACCTGTAATTACTAGCAAATAACAAAATTCAGCCAACACTAAAGTGCAGATAAAGGTACTTAAATGCTCTTATATGTCCAGTTGAATATAACCAAGTTCTTAGCTGGCCAAAGCTGATGTTTTTAAGCAGGAAATATTTCACAATGCACCAGTTAAATATGCAAGGACAGGAAATGAAAGAATGTGGCTACCCCCACACCTGTAATTACTAGCAAATAACAAAATTCAGCCAACACTAGCTTCAGTTCAAGTTACTGAAGAGCAGAATAACTTCAGTTAAATATTCCTTCAACACTCCTTCAACACAGTTTAAATCAAATTAAATACTGTATTTTTTTTTAAAAAAAGTGCAGATAAAGGTACCTAAATTCTCTTATACGTCCAGTTGAATATAACCAAGTTCTTAGCTGGCAATGAGGTTTCATCACTGCTAGTATCTGTGGGGACACTAACATCAGATGGACCGGAGGAGGGTAACGCACCTACATCACCTATGAATGCGAAGAAAGACTCTACATTACAATAGACACACACACACACACACAGATACATACACACACATACACACAGACACACCATGCATGTGATTTGACAGATGGCATGCAGCATGCATGTGATACAGCAGACGGCATGCATCTCAGACATTAATAGTGGTAGTTAGCATACCTCCCTGGGTTGCACACAACAGCAAGCAGGTGTCATATCAGTAGCCATGCAGTTTACACAATCATGGTAGCAAGCATGCATCCCTGTGCTACACCATGTGGACCAGCACAGGTTAACAGTACACATGGCTGAAGTGACCTTGACATGTAATCTGCTGACGTGTGCATTGACATGCATACATGTCTGACACAATGGTGTCCTGACACATGTACAGCATTGTAATGGGTATCAGATTGCAGTGTTGTCTGTATGCCCTACAGATAGAATGCACATTTAGCAAATGTGCATGAGCATGGAAGGGTAGTGTGAGGTGTCTACATTGCTATACAGTGTGAAGTACTGACACTGTGCCATTGCATGGCATCATGAGGCGTCTATATTGCTATACAGTGTGTAATATGCACACATTGCATAGCCATAACTGCGTGCATACACATGACATAACTGTGGATTGTGACCCACGTTGCTGAGGTGTATACACACCAAACCATGCTGTGTCATGTGACAGGTCACTGGAAGACCTACGGATGACACCCCTGCACAACTACTACAGAGTCTTAGCTGCCTGGCAACCATGTCCACATATGGCAGACTTGTCAATACACCATGTCCCACATGACATTGATGTACCACACACACGAGGTGCACAGCTGATGGTGATGTCCTACAGCAGCAAGGGAAATGTACGGTATCTGTGACCTGATGTGGTGTCAATGTCTGTGGAAGCTGTACAGGTGACTACTGTCATGCTATGACACAGTCATAATGTTCAACACATCTTATATGGTCAACTTACGTGACACCTCCACTAGCTGTGCACAGGCTTTTAGGATGTCCAGTGTACCACATCAACTGTATAATCAGTCAACTAAGGCTATAGCTGGACCATGTGTGGACAATGTGAATCAGGGTGTATACACATCACATCTACTGTGTGGCTACATGTCTCTGGCCATCCTCCATAGCCATGTGTGAACATGTGTTGGCCAAATGTTTGTGATGGCCGTCTATCTCACATGTCTGTGTAGTCCCATATGACATACACCCATAGATGTCAGATATGTCACTATCCACAGGGCTATGCAGACAACAGGTTGTATGTTTGGTATGTGGGGTATGTATTATGGAATAGTGTGACAATATTGCAGCCAGAACACTACATGTCTGGGACATGTCAGATGGCACATCACAATGTGTGCACCCATTGCAGGGGCATATAACACAATGGTGACTCCTGTGGGCTGCCCATATCCCAGCTCACTGTGTGGTACTGTTTGCATACCACACATGTGTTGTTCCAATGTATAGTACATATGCCTACATTGAACAACACCTCCACCGTTGTATGCACAGCTGTCCACACATGTAGCAATGACAGATACTGTGGTTTCATGTCGGTGTTTCATTTCATTTGTATATATTGCACATGGGTAGCCAGTGTGAATGATGGGAGATGCGACCTGTATATCATGACTGGACCATACAGCATGTGTACATGTGTTAACTGGCCACATGGTGAATAGATATATGCATTAACATGCCTGATACTGATAACAGTCTCACCTGCAACAGACTGATGTCTGTGTGGCATGCCAGAGGTACCTGTATAGGGGTGACACAGCAGTTTGAACATTATCCATGACTGTATGACAGCCACAGGGTGCACTGTGCATGTTAACACATTCACCTGTACAATAGCATATAGTATGCACATGTGTGCATACACAGGGTAGCATACTGTAGTATGTGGCATGTGTGTAAACATACCTTGCGTATGATGTTACATTACATATTGTACAGTGACACATGCAACTAAATGGTCATATGTGCAGTAGTGACATACCAGGCAACTCCAGGCTCATTGGTTGGGAGACACCCACCTCCATGATGGCAGCTAGTGTTTGTGGATGCTGTTCTGAGGGTGTCCCCAGGCTGGCCAGTAGCTCCTTGATGGGTGTGAGTGGGGGTTGGGTTGGTGGCCCACCACCTGTTCAACCTTGTTCCCTGGTGATTGCAGTGGCATGCTGTTTTGCATGTCGTATCAAGTCCGTGCAGTGTCTGCGCACCTGCTGGTAGGTGTGGTTATGACCTCCCACATCATTAACCCTCCTGCGAAGGTCCTGCCACAGGTCATCATGATGCTGGGCATGCTGTGGCACATGGCTAAACAACACCTTGTAGTTCTCATGGAGGTACGGGATGAGGACATCATCCTCCTGGCGGCTGTATACTGGCAGGCGTGAACGAGGCATTATCTGGAAGACATAATGATGGTGACAGGTCACAGTATCACAGAGATGTACAGAGATACAGCTGCACATACATTTGTATTAAATCTAGTGCATCTGCACAGTTATCTTTGCAAATCATCATGACACTGACACGACTGACATGTTTGTGTCACACACATGTAACACCCGTTATGCATTGGATATCATCACCATATATGTGTGTCACCTCATTACATTGTTCATACTCCATGTGAATGCTGTCTTGATGTGGGCATGTCTGTTTGCCTGTACTGGTGTTCTTACCTATCAGCACATGCCTGGATGTGTCCACAGTGATGTTGTTGACCTTGATGCTGTGTATATGTCACATATCAACACATACACTGCCTTAATGGACATGAGCAGTGACAATGCACACATACGCACGAAACCTTTACATGCATGTGTTTTGCCATATACATCTACATGGCACTGTACAGCAGTTCAACATCCTGCCATGGATCGCCTGTGTTGCACATGTGATAGACATGGGACAATGGCTAGCCGGACGTCATTCGCAGGGATGGTTATCAGCTATAGCATGTATGGGCAAGGTTTCCTAGCTGTATCCGACAGCCATTTTGCCACCGCAAGGTGCATCAGTGCCACATTACTGATCCAGACAGTTAATAATACATCTACCATGCGGTCATCACACCATGTATGACAGAGATGACATGTGCAGCTTTGATGGACAGGGTTGCATGGTATGGCAGGAGTATGTAACATGTATGGCACAGGGATCTGTCCAGCATGTGGCGATCCTTGTAGTAGGACGGTGGCTGTCCATGACGTATGTCTTTCAGATCAGGATATGTACGTGTAGCATGTCCAACATCACAGTGTAGCACATGTCTTTATTCAAGGTAGCCAGCATGCCGCATATTGGAGGTGAGGATTGTGAAGGCTGGTATCGCCCATCCACGCATGGCCAATACCCCTTAAAGGTGATATGTGATCCGATATTCGTCACCCAAGTGCTGAGTATGCCTGTCCAATGATCTCCATGCTCATGGATGGCACCCTGTCATGACATGGGTGCCTCGTATGACTACCTAATAGGCCTGGAGACGTCACCAACTCAGGGAGGTGAACTGCACAGCTCCATCCCTTACACAGTGTCCATAATGTTGACCGTTGCCTAGGTGGTAGTTAATGGGCACAGGGTTATTCACCTAGCGGTGACAATGCTATTATCAGCTGTCAGATTGTGCACATATGTCACAAACCTCACCCACAAAGCCCATTCTGTATGTTGTCCACAACACTGAGACAGCTATTGCTCCTAGGTCATGGACATTCACATCCTTACATACACAGATGCCTCCCATTTGTCTGTGTGGTATGGGCTACAATGAGGGGGGAGTACAAAACATTAACCCTGTTTTACTGTAGTTGCCACTGGTGTGATATGCACATGTCACTCTGACACCTTTTGTAGTGTTGATTCTGTCAACAGGCCACTGGTAGAACACTCCTGTGACATACAAAGGTACATCTAGTATACTCAGTGTAGCTGGAACACGATATGGGCGATGATGTCCTATGACCTGTCACAGGTATGCTATGCAGTGTGAAATCATCCGTACTGTCATCTACTTCTGTACTGCTAACATTTACGTTGATAAAGGTTCATAGACTTGCAGACCATACTCAGCAGGGTAATAGTGCAGTGCCTCCAATTATGACTGTTATTGCAGTGGGTTGATATTATCCAACACCCTATCTGTATTGCATATTCATGCTCAGCACTTGTTCAGAACTTGTGAGCACTTCATGAGCTACTAATTACTATAGCACCCATTCCCACTCATTTCTTACAAGTACACTGTCTGTCCTTACATTTCCAGCTTGCTTACAGTACAGCAGCTGTTGACATGGTTGAATATACAGGCATGTCCAACTGTCATGTACCAGTGCTATTGCCTGTCTATATGATGAATATGGTGAACATGTGGTAATAGAGCAATTGTCTCATGTACACAGTAAATGCTCACCTCCCAACATACGACACTACAGTCTGTGGGAGATACACATATGTAGCCATGCTGGGGGTAATGCTCTCACCAACGCAGACTGAACCTGACATTCATGTGGGGACATGTAACATTTGCAACACACCCCACTCATCACATAGTCTCACAAGATCTCCACCACCACAGGCCACACATAGTATGAGTACGACATTTGCAGAACCTCTCCATACTCTGGGTAGGCACCAGAGGCAGCTCCCATCACCAAACACAACAACAATTTCTTATAGCCCAGATACTCATGTGTGCCCATCAAATACAGCCAATAGGGTGTTATAACATACCCAACACACCAGTCATAGGTGACTCTGTAGGCGGTCACACTGATGTCCCACTCAGCAGGCTATACAAGGTGATAGTCGCTTACATCTAGCTGTCGGGTAGCTGGTTCTGCAACATAACCTATGCACCCATGCCACACCTCACCAGGTACAATTTGACTGTCATTGTCCATGTTAGTGTGACTGCCCTGAGATGTAACTTCCCAGACTACATGTGCAGGGACATGCAATAGCTCTCCGGTTTTGTAGCCCAGAAGGTATCGGCCAAGCCCTGGGGAGAATTCTGCATTCATCCAGACTAGATACCACTGTACAATGACTGCCTGTTTCACTTCAACAGTTGCCTGTGCTTTTGCTGTCATTCCACAGGCATCCAGTAACTGTCCGCTTTGAATGACATGGTCAACAAAGCACGATGCTTTGGCACAGATGGCCTGCACCTGTCAGCCCTGGGAGTACAGATAACATGTAAGGCTCTTGCTGTTCCTATACTGCCTGTCTTGTACAGTTTCCAATAACATTCACCACCAGAACGGGAACAGGCAAGCAAAACATGGGGTCATGTGACTCACTGCTTGACATCATCTCTGATGCACGCAGACAAGGCACTCCTTATAATGGACCACTTCAATATCTCTGCAGTGACTGGGACCTGCCTCTAGGCTCCGCAGAGCACACCTGCACTGACAGGTTATACGCAGATCACACCTTTCAGTCATGTATCCTGGACCAGAACACCCACAGCTGAGGTGTGTCCATATTTCACTATGTTGAACACACCTCCTGGCTGGTTACTTAGCACAATGCATCAGAGGTGATCCACGTGCAACTAACTCTGGCCAGAACTGCTATATACATTGTAACATGCTATGGATTCAACAACATACCCTATGGTTACCGGCCCTCATTTCTTGGTATACTGGACAGTAGGGTTCACACAGGTACTACTGATGTGCGACTGACACTACCCCACACTTAACTGGGATAGCTACTCATGTACCGACATATTAGGCCAACGCTGTCCGGGATTCATTACCTCCATTCGGCTGGATCAAGCCATACACACCACCACCAAGACCAACAATATCCTAGACATGGACATTACCAACATGTCACTGGTGTTCCACATCTGGAGTTATCCCCTTGTTGGTAGTTTCCGAACATATGCTAATCACCCTTGTTATCCACATCCTGGCACCACACCCTTCACGGCATACACAGTACAAGATTAGTACAATGCCTACTATAGACGTCTTATGACAGCAGTAGTAAATGTCATGACATCCGTGCAGATGGACAATGCACATACAAATGCTGAAACATACCCCAGTGCACTTCATTAGCACTTACATGACTGCATGGATCATGCTATTCCAAACAGAGCCATGATGGTACCCACCAGACAATGGACGCCATTCTGGGGGTCCAGTTCCATGGACATAATGTACAACAAAAGGTGGAGGCTGTTGCAAAGTGGAGTACAATCCCATGGGTGGGGTAGCTCACTGGTCAGCCTCAATAGGGCTCCGGGATCCCTTATCACATCCTCCAAACCTAGCTACGTAAACATTACTGCGACACATTCCAGGGTGTACCACAAAGCATTATGGAAGTATGTCAGTAGTCAATGGCAATACCCACATCTGCTCTAACATACAACGGTTACTCAGGAACATAACAGAACCGAGTGATGATGGCAACATCCTGGCGGATGGGTTCAATGCTAACTTTACACCCTCTCATTCCCTACAGGGCCATAATACATGCAGGAACATTGCGGGGTCCCTGCGGTCACAACTACACAGTTCCAACCTGCACTTTCTAAGGCCTGGAACATAGACTCCATGTGACCATCCAACATCCCAGGCTGTGATTTACACAAACCTCAGAACGACATGTCTCCCTACTTGGCCACTAGATTCACTAATAGCCTTGTATCAGACATTGTGGCCCCTGAATGGTGCACAGCAACAGTTATCACACTCCACACAGGTGGCACCACAATGAACCAGAGGGACTACTGCCCTATACGCCTGACTGGACTGTTCTGCAAGGCTATGGGGCACATCATCATGGAAGTCATTCACAGAGACATTGGTGGACTCCAGACCTTTGATGCCACCCAGGTTGGACTTGTTAGGGCCAGACCATGGCTCCTACACCTGGTGGACTCCTTTGATACAGTTACCAGGGTAGTTGATGACGATAAGGGGATCCACACAGCCTACATTGTCCTCTCATTGGCTTTCAGCACCGTTCTCCATTCCGGTATTGACAACATACACATCCACCTGCACATCGACCCCTACATCTCAGGATGTTATGCAAAATGGCTCACGAACAGGACCCACACAATGAGGGTAGCATACCGTAGTACCTACTGTATTTCAGTTACACTTGGCATACCACAGTCCTCAATCATAGGGCCCCTCATGTTCGGTATATGCTTCCCTGAGGTACAGACTAACACAGAGGGACTTTCCCTGACTAGATTTCCAGACAACTGCATACAAGGCACCATGATTGATCCACCAGCTGATACAGACTCCCTCCATAAGGGTGTCACTGTGACGAATACCTGATGTCGATAACATGGCCTCAAGCTGCATGACACATGGTGCATGAACATCCCCTTTGAATTACACCAATCACCCACTGACTATCACATAGGTGGTAGTCCCCTACATACATGTGACATTATATGGGATCTTAGTACACACGTATGTAGCACCCACTCCTTTGATAACCATATTGCCAATGTGGCGTGGATATCCTTCTACATGGCCACCCTTATTTGTACTGGGTTTGTAGCTGGAACAAAAGCACCCATTGTACCTCTAAACTCCTGACGTATACAGATTTAAGGGTACAACACCCCATTTAGGGTGTGCCTTACAGAACAGCAACGGCTTTACATACCACAACACTAACACACCATGAGGATTATTGAGCTCCGAAGGTTGACATATGCGGCAGAACTACGTACACCACGAATGTACACATTTGCATACTGCATACTCAGGGGTGACCTCTGCTGAACATACAGGGCCCATGTCCACAAACTCCACATAAGTGACATAAGCAAAAGCCACTGAGAGCAACATGCTCATGGATATGTGCACAAATGCAATGATGAGTGGGATGTGCTTGAGGGTTACATTCCCAAACCAGACACTCACCATGCTTTGGAACATGATTCCTATGTACATCACGCAGGGACACTCAGTAGCACTGTTTATGAGATACCTCACTTGGTGGGTGGGAGACACACCTGTACGCCAGGGATCACTGCAGTGGCTGTACTGTGCAGGGGTGCAGGTAACACATGGCTCTGCTGTTCACAGACAAGACACTATCCTAGAGAGGTGCCACCAGTGTAAACACTGTAGTTGGGCTTACACATAGACTTGCCAGACAGCATAGTACCTCACTATGAACCTGTGAAGCTATTACATGTCCTTTGTGCATGGTTAATTGATTAGCTCTTCCATTTCAATTAGCTATCATGCTGTTACAGTGTCCCGTGACTACAAGCCATATGTATCCTGTTATTGTGTATTGTACATGCCAATAGATGATACCTTTTGTTTGCATGATATAACTGTTATGCTGTGTAGAATACCTGACATATCTACCTACAATACTGTACATTACACATATTTTACATATTATCCCAAATTGCAAAGCATACTTGCACAGTAGGACCACCTTAGGCATGTTATTGTAGTTATATGCCGATGCACATGCCTACTGTGACAGTATATCAACATATACTATCCCCTGCTATGGCACGTACTTGTTGGACATACCCTTCCACTGACGGCGGGTGGTGTGGAATTGTTCTGTTTAAAGCCCTCATGTAGCATCCCTTGTGGTGTCTGTGATGTTTACCCTGTGGTCCACAGCAGGACACACAATTTCTACAAGCGTTACTATGCTCAGCAAGACATCACTACATAATACCTTTTCCCACTTTATGCATTGCGGACACTTTTAATTAATACAAAACAGGCTATACATACACTAACATACTGAGTGTTCTACATACCTTGTTAGCGTTCCGAACTTTCGTAAATATCTCTCTTACACCTTTACTGTTTAAATGGTTCTATGGTATGAGCATACAGTTTGAATGTCTGGCAAGTTATCCTTATATACATCGATACCTGTAACATGTGGTTTCCTGCCACCAATTGGTGTTCCTGAGTAAATTATTACATGCACATCAGCTGTGCAGCTACTCCATTTGCCAATTACGTGGCAACAGTGGGGTATAATTGAATTCACCACTTGGCGTTGCCCTTTTGCCCTACCTTCGGGGAGACGGCCTGTATGTGTTTTGTTGTGTGGAATTGCAACTGCTATTTGTAGAGACACGGATATTTTGGATTCATATCCCCTGTGGATTGTGTGTGATGGCTAGAGTATGTGGTTCTACATGTGGGTGTACCTGTCATCTCAACCGTCTGATAAGGGACTACTGCAAACAAAACCTGTAACATTGCCATCTGTTCCATTATACAACAGCTACGATTTCACATGGCACCTTTACAAATGTGTCTCTCACAAGGTATGTTAACGCTTCTGCAGATGTAATTGAGTGAGTGGATGTTTGTGATGTCATTACAGTCTGTATTGCTATTGTTTCATGTGTGGGAGATGCAGGTGGGTGTACATAGCATATACAGGTTTGTGGGAACTGCATTTCTACTTATTCCATATATGTGTGTGGGCTCCATCCCTAATTGAAGACCTATCAGTTAGTAGACTGAAACTATGGTTGTTATGGGCTTATACATTCGGCCATTGTTAATTGGTTTCTATATAGTATGCAGGTGAGGTTGATACTTCCATACCTCCATAAATACAGCAATATGTAAAGGAATGTTACTAAATGACAGCTGTCCCGTGTATTTCTGTCACAGATATTTGCACTCATTGCAGTTGTGTTGGTGACTGAACCTCTTTTGCTTGGGTTGCCACCTTTTCAAATGGCCATAGTGGGACATTTGTAGGACACACATCGGTGTTTACAGGCTGACATATACCCACAGTCAGTACACAGGATAGCACGTACTTTTATCCTGAATACATACTTATTCTTGTAGCACTTTAGCTAGTTATCATGTTTCATGTAACATTTACGTTTTTTAGATACAGGCATAACTATTTAATGCAACAACTACATAATATATGGGACATAATTATGTCCTACAATCTTGGACATTTGCCCTTTTTAATATTTTTTGTCAGGACACAACTGCCCAGGGAGGGGTACGGCGCAGCTATAACCACACCTACCATAATGATCTACCTCCGAGTTAGCACTAACAGACACATGATGCAAACAGACACACACACACACACACACACACACACACACACACACACACACACACACACACACACACACACACACACACACACACACACACACATTACAGTCCCACAGAAATGCACACGGCACCCTCAACACACACATATACAGACTACAGCAAATACAAAAACAGTTGAACACAGTACCTACATGGATCACAATACCGGCAACAATAACTAAATGTCCCTTAATATCGTGATAATATTACACGCAGTTCTAGTGTTCCAGTACTGTGTTCTTTCGGTCTTTCAGCCTCGTGATTACACGTGTCGGTATGTGACACATTCCATAGTTGACAGTATCCTATTTATTTGTACCTCCATGGTTGTGTACATGTTGTTGACCTATCTACATGTTTGCAGATATAGGTGAATCCATATATATCAACATATATCTCTCTATCACCCTTTCTATCTCTATTATGTATATGTATATATATATATATATATATATATATATATATATATATATATATATATATATATATGACAGAGAGAGTGACAGGCAGACTACACCTTTCATTGTGTACATGTCGGTGTATACTGTTACCTGGACTCCGCACGTTTGTGTTTGAACCTGTCACATTACATACCTGCCGTTGGTACATCTTGGGTATCTTAGTGTTAGGTGATTGTGTACATGATTGTGTGTTCTTCTCCTGGCAGTGGTCATTTTACCCTTCAGAGCAGGCACTATTAGTACAGGGGTGAATAATGCTGGTTTCACCTGTTCTGGACATCAATGACCGTGATCTGCGCGATATTCAGAGAAGCTTAGCCCTGTTTTACGCATATCCGTATAGTCATATTTAAACGACGCTTACCAGCACTGGGCAAAGCATATTCCCGCTAACATGTGCTAAACATAATCTGATGACCTGCATCCAACATGCATTATTAGTGCCTTCAGGATTACGTTACATTCCTTGCAGGACGTGGGATCGGGAACATGCACAACAGTCACTGCATTTACCACTTGGGCATCTGGAATTTGTACATGTGTTATGGTGTTTTGTATGTGGACTGTACTATGGCTGTTACTCCATACTGTGATCAAATGGGTAACTCAGTTAGTTTACATATGGAGGAGACCTATTAATGGTATGTCCAAGTGATGTTTAATGGATGTGCTCCAGCATTGGGTATGTATGTCACAGTGAGCCACACACTATAATGTGCAACACCTTCACACAACCGTAGGTGGAGCATGCTGGGGTGACAGATACCTGTCATGAGTACACCCCATGCTTTGCCACTACATCCATGATTACATTATATGGAGCCCCTCATTAACGCACCAGGGAATCCATGCAGAGTGTGTGGGGAACAGTGATTACACACATGGATCCCGCAATTGGCTCTGCTCCATTGAGTGACAGTTGGTTACTCGATGTGGTGGCGACAGCAGACACAGTTTGCCTCGATTGATGAATGGCCTCTGAAAATCGGGCGTGTACCTACTGATGTACCTAGGAACCTATACACACAGTACCAACATATGCTGATAGGGGCATGTACTGTTCAGGTGTTGACATTCCTTGTTCCAATAGCTGTTGTGTGTACAATGGTTGAGGGCTGCTTATGTAGGATTCACACAGTAGGCCACTTATACATTACAATTTACAGGTGGTCGTATGTGTGTGCCATCCATTTTACTGTGTGTGCAGGTGGAGAGGTGTGCCAGTTCATAGGGGCCTACACTGTCAGAGTATGTGCTATACTTTCCCTCTTTGCCAAGGCATAGGCATATTGGGCATGCCTCTGTCTGCCTACTGGGGCTGGCACAGGGTGTTCGTGGTCTGAATCCCTCTGTGCCTGTGATGGCCTTGACAATTGCAGTGGGCTGTGAGGGCCTTCACCATTTTGCCCCTGCTGCAGCTGTTTCTGCAGGATCATATTATGCAGCATGGCACATACTATGAGGATGTAGGCACACGTGCCTGGGGAGTACTGCAAGGCTCCAGCAGATATGCCCAAGCAACGGAACTGTGATTTCAGCATCCTGAACACACGCTCTATGATGATTCTGGTTTGTGCGTGTGCCTCATTATGGCGTTCTTGCATGGGTGTGCGTGCATTTCTGATGGGAGTCATCATCCACGGCTCCAGTGCATAGCCAACATCAACCACAAGGTGGCCATGTGAGATGCCCCCCTTGACAAATACCTGATACAGCTGTGAGGCATTACAGATGTGGGAGTCATGGTAGCTTCCAGGGCTGCCAGCACACACATCCATGATAATGCCCTGGGCATTGCACACAACCTGGCAGTTGATGGAGTGGTATCCCTTGCGGTTTATGTAGCGCCTACCATGCTCAATGGCTGGTGACTTGATATGTATGTGCGTGCGGTCTATCACACCCAGTACCTCCAGGTAGTGTGCCACATGGTGGAAGAGATGTATATTGCTGGCCAACTCCTCCTGAGTTCGGGGGAAGTATATATGCTCATTGGCATGTGGTAACATGGCATCCAGGAACAACTGGTGCTGTACCCTAGATGCTGATGCCTGTGAGATCCCCATTATATCTCCAGTTGGCCTTTGAAAGTTACCTGTGGCTAGTATTCGCAAGCTTACACATACCTTCGTGTCCACTGGGATGGGTTCTCCTCTGTTGTTTCTGGATCTCAGGCGTGGCCGGCACAGCTCAACTATTTGCTGTAAGATGTCCTTGTCCACCCTGCAACGCTCTACTATCTCCAGATCATGTAGCCCCTGGTAGGTTATCCTTGGTCTGAACACTCTTCTCCTCCTCCAGGGCCTGCGGTGGTTGTCAGCATCATCCTCCACAACACTGTCAGTCTCTAACACATGGTGATGAATCACAGCTATGGCAGCTCCCAACATGTACATTGTAAAAGTTCCCCGTATGTTTACACCTAGGGTGCAGTGTTTGGGAATACACAGGTGTGTGTGGGGTGCTTTTACACTTTATACTATTGTGCTGTGAACACCGATGATGTCATAGGGTGTGTATGTACGATCGTAACTACTGGGTATCTTCTGTGTTTTACGACAGGAACTACTATTGTGGTGCCTTTGGTGTTGAATTACATTGTACTTTCCTACACCTGGCTTATCTTGCGTAATGTGTTCTATGGCCAGTCTACTGCAGGTTTGCTTTGCTCTGCTATGACAGTTCACCTTTCTTTGCAATCCGACACCTCCCCTATCCTGTTTTGATGGTTTCTGCGAGCAGACTTGTCAGCTGCCATCGATTGACCGCTGTGAGTTAACAGGTGTTAATTGCTCAGTTGTACTCCAATTACCCGACTGTGGCATTTCCTTATTTTCTTCCCCTGACCTTCCTGTTTGAGCTATGGTGCACGGCGCATGCATCCGCTTACCGGTTTCGGGCATGCTTTCCTCCCCGTACACATGCGCTTTCGGGCACCATATGTGCTCTCAGCTAAACGATGCTATACCTACCTCCCCACCCCTGTCCTGCGGCTTTGCTTAGCAATTGCCAGGCCGGATTTGCATTGGCCAATGTGCTTACAGCTACTGTGGCACACCCCACTGCTGATGTCATGTATACCTCTAAGCCACTCCTCGGTGTTGTAGCGCTGCATCGTATGGTACATCCTTAGTCTGGCGGGATGTTTGCAATTCACTATTACCTGCCTCATTTGCATGGCATTGACTACTAATTCCTAGTTACAGCACCAAGCACTGTCACAGACCCTTAGCAACCCTTGCAGCTTGGTTGTGGTGTACCATGCATACCATTGAGTATTATGGTGAAATCATGATTTGTATTACATTGCGATTTTATGACATTTGTATATATTTTCTTTGTGCTCCCATTTGCGCACACATGCCGTGCAGTTGTACTTTGCGTTACTGTGGACATGACATTAAATGTTTTTTAGGTGTTGTGCATCTTTTCTTATGCCATTGGCTATATATTTAGCCATTGGCATATGTTAACTTTGTAATACATGAGTCTAGTCTGCTTTCATAGCTCCGATGTTCTGTTTGGAAAAATGTAAACCATGTTTTTTGGTTTACATTTCTGTGGGCTTACGCTACGCCTGCACCACTTCATGAATCGCTATGTACCTTCATTTGCATGGTGCGGCACTGCACATGGGGTGATTAGCATACCTAAGCCGAGGGCTGTGCAGATCTGGCGTACGCCGGTAGTGTACGTGGAATTGGATCGTACCTGAATCGCTCGGCAGCCATGTTTGGCATTATACCACCTACGCTACGCCTGTGCCTGGCGCAAGCTTCATGAATCCCGGGAATTAACTTTTATTGGATACTTGGCTTGACTGAAAGTATAATTAAACAACAGTTAGATGAAGTAATCCAACACTCCAAATGGAATTTGATAATAGCTGGGGATTTCAATTGTTTACTAGATGATAAAGACACTGACTCTATAAATACCAGAAGGAAAACTGCAACATCAAAAACACTAGCAGAATTTGTTGAATATATAATCTTAAATATGCTAATGAAGATGCAGGCAAAGATTCTCTGCATTATATGTTTTTTTTTCACATAGGTATAACACACCCTCAAGAATAGAGTATATATATATATATATATATATATATATATATATATATATATATATATATATCTCAAAAGAAATAAAGACCTTTCTTAGCAATGTTAAAGTAATCTCTTGTCCACTAACAGACCACAATGCAATTACTTTTGAAGTAAAAGTTCATAACAAACAAAAGGTGACAATCAGTAGAATACCATCCTATACAACAAATCTAAAAGAGTTTAAAGAATTTTATATAAAAGAATTACAACAATTTCTTGAATTAAACATAAATGAGGAAACTGCAGAAAACTATGTACAGGATGCATTAAAAGCATACATATATGGAAGAACATTAACTCGGTACAAAAATAAAAAGAAGGAATGGGACAAGCAATTAAGTGAACTTCAAAAGGAAATAGATATTATTAAACTTAATATACAAAAAGGACATAGTCAATTGAATTGTGTAAAACCATTAGTTAATGATTTAGCAATGAAAAATAAAGAATATACTGAAATATTACATCATAAAATAATGACAGAATTAGAAAAAAAACAAAATTATTTCTTATTAATGAACCCAAAGAATCAAAGGAAAAGAGCAAATAGAACTAAAAAAGTTATTAAAATGAATCAAATAAAAGAAATATATAATCCCAACATTAATAAGAAAGACTCAGACTTAAACAGCATAGTAGAAACATTTCAGTTGCACTATCAAAAAATTAATACTAGCGACATAGAGATGAAATCAAAAGAAACAATTAGAAACTTCCTTCAAACTAATATAAACCTCAAGATACAGGAATAACAAGGTAGACACATTGACAAGCAGATAACAATGTCCGTGTTGCAGAATCAAATTAAAAAACTGAAACCCAATAAAGTACCAGGAAATGACAACATAACACCAGAAATGTATATGTTATTCCCCAAAGAAGCTAAACAGTTATTGTAGGAGGTTTTTAACCAGGTTAAACAAGGAATATTAGTTACACCTTCTTGGAAAGATAGTTTGATCTCACCTCTTCTGAAATCTGAAAAAGTACCTCAAAATGTTCTTTCTATAGGCCCATTTCATTGTTAAATGTAGATTAAAAAATGTTTACGGCAATACATACAGAGAGAATTAAACATATATTATCATCATTAATTGATCATGACCAGACAGGTTTCATAAAAGATAGAAACACCTACGATAATATTAAAAGAATTCTTGCCTTGATAGATTATGTTGATTTAAGTAAGAAAGACATGACTCTGATGAGTCTAGAAATCAAATAGCACCTTTGATTCAATAGATTGGAATTATTTACTGGTGGTACTAGAAGAATATGATTTTTCACAACAATTCACATTCTTAGTTAAAACACTATATGAAAATTCATTGACTTATGTTAAGATTGGGTCATGTCTTTCTACTTCTATAAGTATTAGAAAGGAACTTAGCAAGGATGCCCACTTTCACCTTTACTGTTTGCATTAGCAATTGAGCCTTTTGCTAACTATGTTAGAATGAACACAAATATTAAAGGAATAGTAACTGAGAATAACTTAGACATGAAAATACACTTATTTGCTGATGATATCCTGTTGACAATGTCTGATAAAGATAAATCATTAACTGAATTGCTCCAAACAATGAACTTCTTTAAAACTATTTCTGATCTTGTATTTAATGAAATCAAAACTAAAATTTTATTAATTAACTCAAATAAAAGGGAATTAAATAATGACTTTGTTAAGTACTTAGTGCCTAATTTGTTTGTTTGTGTCTTTCGGCTTTTCCCGGTTAGGGGTTGCGACAGCGGAAATCCGGTCCGCTAATGATTGGCAGTTGATTTTTACGTACTGGCTTGCCAGGCCTGATGCACAACCTTCAACGAAGGTACCCCCATTCACGCATGTCTCCATGCAGAAGACGCTCTAGCTGAGAATCGAACCAGACAGCGTCTTACTGTGAGGCAACAACGCTACTGCAGCACCACCACCGTGGGTTAATTAGTGCCTGATAATAAAATTAAATACCTAGGAATCTTATTAATTAGCAGCACTAGAGAAACAATTAATATTAACTATATTTATATACTAAGTCAAATAAAACCATTAATGCAGAAATGGAATAAGATGTTTTATACAATGGAAGATAGGCTGTATATAATTAAATCAATAATTTTCCCAAAATTGTTATATTATATACAATTCTTTTCCATCCCTCCTACTAAGAAGATTATACAGCAATACAATAAAATGATGCTGAATTTCTTTTGGTTTAACAATAAGCCTAGAATCACACTTAATAATTTAAAAGGTTGGGAGAAGGGTGGAATTAATCTACCAGATATAGAGATTTAGTCATTGGCATCTGTTACTAAAACAGTTAAGCTATGGCTGAACTCAACCTATACAGCCAAATGGAAATTAATTCACGAATCTATATGTAATATCAATAGTAACTCAGCCCATTAACAATATAATATAAATCCAACAAAAGTCTTTTATAATGTGATGAGACAACATATTAAATGTTATGTTATATTTTATAATGTGATAAGAGATAATATAATATTTACTAAAAGTTTAAAAGCAAAGTATATAATTGTTACTAAAACAATAATACTGTTTGGAACCCATGAATCCAGATATAAAGACATGGTTCTTTATATTACATCCTATAGCTTGCATGCAATAATGTATAACTATCTTTGATTCAAATGTAATTAAAGAGCTTAAAGAAAAATAAGTGATTTATTGGTATCAAACACTCAATGGCAATACATTACTCACACTAGATCAAATCAAAAGGAAATTTGAGTTATATGATAAATTGTGGTTAACAATACAACAAATAAGCTGGAAATGATGACACCAACTTTTAAAATCGTAAGTTCATAGATCTTGTGATACCTTTAATAAATAATACTTATAAAGGACAAGGATATATATCCAAAATTCATAAGACACTTAAAGAAACAAAGAACTATACTAATAATAGTTATTGGAATTATTATAACTAGGTTAATCCAAAGTATTCTGATACAAATAAAAAATAAATTATCCTTTTATCACCAAGCCTTATCACCAAGTCAGTTCAGTAGAAGCTATATGCATGGAAATTCCTACAGAGATTCTTTCTAAACCCTCATAAATTAGAACTAATATATAAGAAACATATTGATAGTTGGAGATGTAAAATGCATACAAAAGCAGTTTGGGAACACACGTTTTTTGACTGTCATTCACTGAATAAATATTGGTTTGAAATTAATAGGTTCATAGGTTCATAGGTTCATACTAGGCTATCTGCCCAAGGGCATTTATAAGCCTAGCCCATAGTTATGTGGCTTTCGCCACCCCTTTAGTTTGAATAAAAACTATGCCTATCATTTTTCTGTGCCTCTGTCAAGCAGTGACACTGAAGTAATCCCTGGGGTATATCTGCGATCTCCCATCCATTGGTCAAGATTCCTCTTGAACAAGGCCAGCGAGGTGCTCTGCCTCACATGTACCGGGATTTTGTTCCACAGCATAGGGAGTCTCTGGGTGATGAATCTGTCCCTCCAGCACGTTCTATTTATAACCGTGTCAAGGTTTAAGTGTCCCGCCCTTGTGGTTCTGAGGGATCTAGATTTTTTGAGGTGAAGCATATTCATCAAATCTGGGTTTGACATGGCCTTATATGTCAGGCACAGGTCACCTCTGAGCAAGCGGTATGATACTGAATAGAGCTGGAGTTCTTTCAGTCGGGCAGCATAAGACATATTTTTGAGACCCTTTATCCTTTTGGTGAGGAACTTTTGGGGCCTTTCAAGCTGCAGCAGGTGTCTGGTCAGATACATTGCGAACGGGGCATTGTACTCAATCATAGGTCTAATGAGTGATGAGTACAGGGGACAATGACCTCCCTTGATCTAGATGTGAATCCCTTCATGATCAGGTGGGCGATATAGAAGGTTTTCCTAACTACTTTAGCAACATGAGTGTCAAACGAAGGCTACTGTCAACTTGGGTCCCCAGATCCCTGATGACTTTTTCTGTGCTCAGTGGATTGCCACCTATATGGTAGCTAGGGGTAACCTTGTTTTTCCCGAAGGGTATGACTATGCATTTTTGGCGTTTAACTTCAGGCCATGGCTCTGGCACCAGTTATCCGTTTCTGTGAGGCCCTTCTGGAGGATATCTGTGTCAGATGTGTTTTCGACTATGGCCCAGTTTGCAGTCATCTGCAAACTTTGTCAGCCATAACCCTCCTGTGTTTACTTGTACTTCAGAAAAGTAGATGCCGAACAAGAGTGGACCCAGGACTGAGCCCTGTGGGACACCACTTGTGACAGGCTTTGAGTCTGACATGGCTCCAGCAACTCTGACCCTGTGGGTTCTGTCACTTAGCCAGTTTGCAACCCATCTTGTGATGTATGGGTTTACATTCAAGCTGATGAGTTTTTCGATGATACCTGAGTGGGGTATTGTGTCGAAGGCCTTTGCCAGGTCGAGGTAGGCTGTATGGACTGCCTTTCCCTCATCAATGGCCTTGGTGACTGTCTCGAAAAAGTCAACCAAGTTTAAGAGGCAGGATCTGCCTTTGACAAAGCCAAACTGGGTTGGATCCAAAGTCTGCAAGTTCCCTATGTCTTTATTTATGAGTTCCATTATGATCCTCTCCATGGCTTTGCAGATAAGGCTTGTCAAGCTAATGGGGCGGTAATTTCCAGGGTCTGTGGAGGCACCGCCCTTATGAAGTGGGACCACAGTCTCCGTGTGCCACTCCTTGGGTACGTATCCTGAGGTGAGGCTAAGATTAAACAGCTGTCCTAACTGTGGGTTTAATTCCTCGTTGAGTTCATGAAGCACACAGCCGGGGACACCATCCTGTCCCATGGATGCTGTGTTTTTTGCCTTAGTGAGGGCAGTTCTCACCTGGGCGTTGGAGATGTTTGGGGGGCTACAATCCTCTGGAATAGATATCTCTCCTTTTGGGGGGGAAGAAGTTTGCACTGAACCTGTCAGCCAGTATGTTAGCAATGTGTGTAGGTTCAGTAATTTTCACATCATTTTGAACTAATTCTGAGCATATCTGGGAGTTTCCTCCTAGGTTTCTAACATAGCTAAAGAAGGCCTTATGATTGTCTTTAGAGTCCTTGGCGATTTTTCTCTCAAAATTTGCCTTGGATGATTTTATGAGAGCTCTTAGTCTTTTACTTATAATGATCAAAGGTGTCTTACCTTTCAAGGATTTTGCTCTATCTTGTAGTAGCTTCCTCCTTTTGTTGTAGAGCTTGTTTATGGCTGGGGTCCACCAGACTGGACGCTTGCCTTTGGTACAGAGAGTCTTAGTTTTGTTTGGGATTGCCTGATCCATGCAGTCCTGTAGGTGCTGGTAGAAGGCATTTGTAAGTGATTCAGTGGTTTGAGTAATGTTTACCACTGGCTCAGGGGCCTTAAAGGAGACCACACTAGTTTTTAGAAGTGTGAAATCGGCTTTTGAGAAGTTTTTCACTGTGGTCTTTTTTGTTTCAGGTGGGCGCGGGATGAGGACCTCCAGCGAGATTAGTTTATGATCTGATCTCACCAGTGAGGGGTATACTTCGGTGTTGAACATTTTGATCCCATGTTCATGATGATGAGATCAAGTATGTTTTCTCCTCTTGTGGGGATGGTGACTAGTTGTTCCATGGCATTTGAGTTTATGAACTCCAGGAATCTTTGGGTTAGAGTGTTCGGGCTTGAGTAGTGTTCCCAGTCTATATTAGGGTAGTTGAAGTCACCTAGTATGATGGTGTTTGGAGATACATTTATCCCCATCCAATGTTTTCAGGAAGGCCATGTGAGGTTCCTGAGTTTGAGAGGGTGGCCTGTAACATGCTACAAATTGCAGAGCAGTCTTGCCTATGGTTAATTGCACCTGGATGGTCTCCGATGCATCGTGCGTTGCCACCAACCTTGAGGTGTGGGTGCCCTTTATGAATATGGACACCCCCCCTCCTTTCTTGGTGTTGTCCGGATTTTGGGGCCGGAACGCATGATATGAGGTGAAACCTGTTAGTGCTGGGGTGCTCTCTGGAGCCTTGAACCAGGTTTCTGTCACAGCACAGACATCGATGTTCTCCATATTGAGAAGGGCCTTGAGTGCGTGCATCTTGAGAGTGAGACTTCTGGCATTGAGCAGCATTACCCTTAGTTTTTTTCCTTTTTGGAGTTCTAGGGTGGTAGGTTTAGAATTTGAGCCTTGCCTAAAAAAGGCACTATGGGGGTGGCAAGAGCCTTTGCCAATATCCGGAAGCCCAGGGGTGACAGGTGCAAGCCGTCCCTTGTGAAGCAGCGTGGCTTGTCCAGCATGTCATCCCAGGCAGACAGACATTGGATCCCCTTTGAATGACACCAGAATTTAAGCCAATTATTAAAGCTGATCATCTTATCACTGTATTGTGGCATCATTCTAGGTGAAGGTAGGATACTGCTCAAGGTCAGGGTCATACCTGCCTGGGCTACATAATCAGAGAGCTCCTCGATGTCCCTTTTCATGTAGTCCAAGGAGGTATGTCTCAGGTCGTTGACACCAGCGTGGACAATGACTGAGTCGTACTTGTACCTGCTGTTGAGAGACCTGAGTGCTTGCATTATGTGGCGGATTCTAGCGCCCGACAGGCAGCTTACTGTGACCTTCTCCTTACTCAGTCTGGTGAGCGGGACGTCAGTGTCTCTGACTATGGAATCACCAATGACAAGTGTGTCTGGCATTTTGTTTGGCCTTAAGGGCTGTGACTGTTTGACACTCTGACTGTGTGGTCTATGTGTTGCATGTGTTGGGTCATGAGGTGGTAGTTGTTTGGGTGTCTGCTTTGGTGGCCTCTGCTGTTTTGGTAAATTTTTGATCAGAGCCTCCGAGTATGTCTTTGTGTGAGTATGTGTATGATTTGAAGTTGTGATGGTACCATGTGTGACTGGGTATGTATTGTGTGTGGTTACCTTCTCCTCCTGTCTGGTCTTGCCAGTCCTATGTTGAGAGAGCTCAGCCTCCAGTTTGGCTGTATAGTTGCATCTCTCGCATGTATTTGTGTTTTGTGGGAGGAGGAGAGGATTGTCTGTGTACATGAGGCAATTGTAACATTGCCTCAATATTCCCAGGTTCACCAGTTGAGCTGGAGAGGACACTAGCAACTGATCCCTCGACATACTAGAAGTAGTAGATAAAGAGACTTTCAAAGGACTCCGGGAAGTGGGTTTTAGGCTGGTGGGGTACTATCTATAATAAGAGTGCTTTATCAAGGTGCAAGTACTGTAGGAGTAAGTGCTAGGCTTTACAGATAGAGAATAGTCTACTTGGGAAACAAGTAGAGATGAACTTTTCAGTTATAGGATATGCTGGTTAAATCAGCAGTACAGCTCGAGGAAGGTAGTTCTAAGGGAAAATTTGAAGAGTGGAATTTAGATGGCCCGAATAGTTAACCTTGTTTAACCGCCGCTGCTCTTGTGTGCAACAGTGGCAACTCAGCTAAATCAGGCTAACGCTTTAGCGTGTTTTATAGCAGGGGGCTGAAGGGAGCTAGGAATTGGCCCAAAACGACCAATGGACTACTAGTTTCTGGCTGAAACTTCACCAAATCGGACAGAAAGGCCGCTCAGTGCTTCCCACTCCCACTGGTAAGCAAAGAAACTTCCCTCCTTCCTAATAAGGCAATGGATCAGTAACAGGAACTAAAACAAAGCCCAGGGATCAGCAACTCTGAAACTGGACTACTCTAGTTCAGTAAGGCGGAAAACAAGAGATTTTTGTTTTATTACAGAGATAAGGAAAAAACAGACAGTAAATGCTATAAATGCTGTAAATCGGCTAGCGACTTTAGTGTGTAACCTACAGAAACAATTTGCAACAATTAGTAACTTAAAGTGCAATAAACAGTGTAAAATGCAGAAATCACTTAAAGTAGCAGTAAAACAGGTGAAATGCAGTCGCTAGCTTAATAACAGTGGGAAAGCCACAAAAATACTTATATCTGGTAGAAAGTCACTCTTTTAGCTCTCTGCTGCTTGGATCACTCTGCAGGCCACCACGAGGATCTGTGCTGAGTTGGTACAAGCTGGAAAACGCGTGTTTTATAGCAGGGGGCTGAAAGGAGCTAGGAATTGGCCCAAAACGACCAATGGAATACTAGTTTCTGGCTGAAACTTCACCAATTCGGACAACAAGGCTGCTCAGTGCTTCCCACTCCCACTGGTAAGCAAAGAAACTTCCCTCCTTCCTAATAAGGCAATGGATCAGTAACAGGAACTAAAAACAAAGCCCAGGGATCAGCAACTCTGAAACTGGACTACTCTAGTTCAGTAAGGTGGGAAAACAAGAGATTTTTTTTTTTTTTACAGAGACAAGGAAAAAAACAGACAGTAAATGCTATAAATGCTTTTAAGCGGCTAGCACACTTGAGTGTGTTAGCCTACAGGTACAATTAAGCAACAAATAACTTTTTAAGAGTGCAAAACAGTTAATCAACACAAAAACAGTTTAAATAGAATGCAGAGCTGTATAAACAGGCTAAGATGCAGTCGCTAAGCAGTAAATATTCAAAAGCCAGAAAAAAATACTTAAATCAGTTATAGCAAATACAGTTATAACAAATGCTCTGAAATATACTGTATATTTCCAATATGTTTGAGAAGGACAGTCAGAACACAAGAAGGTTCAGGCGAAAAAGAAAAAAAAAGTTTTGTTTTACTTTTTGAAAAGGGAAAAAGGAGGAACAGAAGGCCTTATCAAATGTTCTCTCTGTATTAAGAAGAATGAGCTAATGACACTAGATTGGGAGGTGTGTCACAGTAGGGGCGGGCAACTGCAAAGCCACCAAGTATAAGCACTACAGAGTCAAATGAAAGTTTTTAAACAGATAAGGATTTGTGAAGATTCTGAATAGACAAAGTGCTTTATATATATTAAATTATAAAAACAGTAATCTGTATAAAAATAATCAAAAGATACTTATATTTTGTAGCTCAGTTGCGGTCAAACAACTTCTCCAGCCTGCACTGTGTGCAAAGACAAAGACCAGAACAACTTTTTTTTTACAAGAACACAAAAGAACCAGCCCCCACTAGCCAAGAGATAATTACACAGAGTAAATGTTTCAGTTTATACAATAGCCTAAGACAGCAAAGCACTACAGAGTCAAATGAAAGTTTTAAACAGATAAGGACTTGTGAAGATTATGAATAGACAAAGTGCTTTATATATATTAAATTATAAAAACAGTAATCTGTATAAAAATAATCAAAAGATACTTATATTTTTTAGCTCAGTTGCGGTCAAACAACTTCTCCAGCCTGTTCTTTCAAACAATTTTTAATGATACTTTTCAGTTAAACAAGTCATTAATTTTGTTTAACGTACCCATATCACAATGTGTCCCAAAAGTAAAATATCCTTTACTGTGGACATTGCTTGCCATTGCATGTAAAGCCATAACAACTTACTGGAAGAATAAAGCACCACCAACTTTTCAAGATTTCAAGAAAATCAATCTTCATGTCTCGAATGGAAGTAGCAACCGTAAAGAAAAGAACTGATAAGACAACATCATACATCACTTATTGGCAGAAAGATGATGAAATATTGGACAAAACAAATTGATCTGATTAGTCAGCACAGCATCTTAATACAAATTGCATACTGTATATGAAAATGTGATGTTATAGATTGTATACTTAATCAATTGCATGTAGTTTTTTGTAAATAGTTGACTAGTTGATTATATTATATTATTTTATGTTTCACTATTTATGACTCAATCTATTTGAAGATATGAAAAAAGTATTAATAAAAATTTCTTTGAGTAAAAAAAGATGTATATGCTAGATATGCAATAATGCATGTATTTTATTAAAACTACATATACAGTGCACATAATTGCTTTAGTGGTGTACTTCACTGTTAGTATTGGAATTCTCATAATTTTTCTCAAAGGGGCCTCTGTTATGACTGAGATGGCTGTGTTACCCCCCCCCCCCTTAACAAGATGGAAATACATACTAATTTAAATAAATAAATGCATGTATCATTATGTGTTAATCATATATATTGCTTTGGTTGTTTAAAATGTACTTGCTGCATATCTTTATGTTTTTATAGATTCACATATTTGTATGTCTACATCTACACATACACACACACACACATACACACACACACACACACACACACACACACACACACACACACACACACACACACACACACACACACACACACACACACACACACACACATGGGTGCAGTGGTTGGCATTGTCGCCTCACAGCAAGAGGTTCTCCGGTTTGATTCGCAGCTGGGGTGCCTTCTGTGCGGAGTCTGCATGGCCTCCCTGTGGTTACATGTTTTTTCTCTGGGTCCTCTGGTTTCCTCCTACATTCCAAAGACATGCAGTAGGTGGATTGGACACTCTAAATTGTCCATAGGTGTGAGTGTGTGAGTGAGTGAATTGTACAAATGAACTACCACTGCAGAGCTAGCCACCCAGTGGTATAAAACTTGGCTTGAGATGATTATCACTGTGAAAGTGACACCCTGACCCCATGTGCAAAATGGGAAATGGGTTTGAGGATAGATAGAAAAAAAAAAAAAAAAAAAAATATATATATATATATATATATATATATATATATATATATATATATATATATATATATATATATATATATATATATATATATATATATATATATATATATATATATATATATATATATATATATAGTTCCCTATCAGAAGCCTGAAACACTATAAGCCTGAAAATCAAAATCCTGAAAACTATAGACTGAAAGTTCAAAATCCTGAAAGACCAAAATCCTGAAACTCAAAATCCTGAAAACACAAAATGGACGTACTGACGTCATTGTGGCTTTGCTATTGTTAGCCCTGTGGTGTTGGGTCATGCGTTGGGTTCAGGTAAGTGTGTGGTTGGTTTTATGTTAGGGTTAGGGGCGGTTTAAGTGAGTTAGGGTTAGGGCGCAGGTTAGGCATGTATGCAATAGTGACAAATATTGGGGTTAGGGGCAGTTTAAGTGAGTTAGGGTTAGGGAGTGGGTCAGGTGAGTGTGCGATAGTGACGGACCTTAGGGTTAGGGTTAGGGTCAGGGTCAGTTGGTAGATATTAGTGTCTTTATAGTGACATATTAGCATTATTTGTGTTTTCAGGATTTTGAGTTTCAGGATTTTGGTCTTTCAGGATTTTGAACTTTCAGTCTATAGTTTTCAGGATTTTGATTTTCAGGCTTATAGTGTTTCAGGCTTCTGATAGGGAACCATATATATATATATATAGAGAGAGAGCATATTTATGTGAGCCTATTTAAATCTGTCTCTTTATTTGTCTGCACCTGTGTTTATGTATACAGGTGTACATACATCTATATGTGTGTTGGTGGATAGATACATATATACATGCACACACTCATACATTGCCATACAGGAGGTATTTTGACTAAGGTGACAGTATATTTGATCCTAACAGCATTTATGTCACTGACCCTTTACTGCTAGTTTTACAAGTAACAATACTTTCCATTTGTTATATGCCAGTTGACAAGACTATTAAAAGTGTGACTCAAGTAACAGAGTATTCTTGCCTTCAGTCATCTACATTTTTAGAGATGATAATCTACTTGCATGTTAGCACACACTCAGACTGCACTGGACTTTTTTTTCAGGATAACTGTGGTCATATCCCTAATAATTTGGTGGAGGGAGGTACTTAGGAGGAAGCAAGCTCAGCAGCGGGTGGCCAAAAGTAATTACATGTAGACATCAATTTGCCATTACAGAGTTGGAGTTCTTCCTGGATTTATAAACAGAAGGCAAAGGTACTCCCAACTCAGATCGGGCAACATATGTATACTTTGGGCAGAACAATCAGCAAAAAGGGTTAGGTGAGATATAGTTGGACATTTTACACTATGTTGCCTTCATAGTGAGCTCAATTCAAGGGAGTGGCACTGGAAACAGTACCAGTACCACTGTGGGTACAAATTCATTCACAGTATCTGTGGACATATGAGAATAGCAGCTAATAAGCACCCTCAGTACACGTACAGCTGGCTTACAAATGGGTACTACAGCAGTTTAGAGAAACTAGGAAGGTGCATGTTTGTCCAGTTGTATGAGTCATAGCAGTAAAACAATGGAGGACACGCACTCTGCTACTGTTAGAGGCTGATTAAAACAAGTTGAGGGCAGCATTTCACTTGGAAAGCTATCATTTGACTGCACAAAGCTATGGGGTGGCACTGGCAGTGTGAGTCTTATAGTACAAACTCCAAATTATATGCCATCAGTAATACAAGAGAGAGATTTTCATAGCCTGTTGTTTATCAGCCATATAAGGAGGAGCATTTAGTTGGTCAGAATAAGAATATTCTAATCATAAATAGGAGCAACCTATGACTGATCAAGAGGTGAAGAAGCAGTGGGTGGCTTCAGACTCAGGGGCCACAGAATGGAATGTAGTACAATGCCTGCAACATTATCAAACACTGCAGCTCCAGCACAGAAGTTCACTCACACAGTTTTGTTATAGGCTGGTGCTTAAGAAGGAGCAGTTTTCTGCCATGAGAAGGGTATCCTTCTTCAACAGCTTTAGGTGAGGTATCTATTAAAGAAGACAGTGGAGTGATGAAACTTGGATTCCCAAACATGCACCCCACACTCAGTTAGATTCCACGCTCATTCAACATGGTGGCAGTTTCTCATGTACAGTGGGAAAGGGCATCATGGGAGAATATCAAGAAATTAGGAAGATGGAAGCCCAGCACTTGTGAAAGATAGCTGAAAAATAACCTCCTCTAACACGCCTAACATTGTCAGGTTTTATTTGCAGAACGTGGTTGTGACCTGTAAGACACACTTTGCACCTTCCAACAATAACTTTTGTTTATTGGAGCTTCCAGCATGTTTGATCGCCTAGGACATTGCTGGTGCTCTTCCGTGTGAATGGAAATACCTGTCTTATATATCACCTTCTGGAACATGTTGACATTACCTGCAATATATTGTGGTACAAAAGGTGTAATGTAAAATTTGTGTTAAAGCCCAAATTATAATATTTCCACTGAGGCCACAACATTTGCTGAATTGTACCCCCTTTCATAATCCTTGCTGTTGCCTATTCATGGTGATTCTTATATCAAGGGTTAAAATGGCATTTTTGATATGTGCAGTTCTTGCTCTGTATGCCATTCTTCAGCAGAGTGCTGTCTATCAGCAGGGTACATGGCCCATTCCACCCTGCTTGACCTCTTACAGCTATGCAAAACACACACCACCATGAGGACCCACAGCAAAGACTGCAATATTTTACAGACACAAAAATAGAACATGCTGGCACAACAGATTCCTATCCCAAGGAATCCTATACTTACTAAATAAACTTCCTGTACATGTCAAGCAATACTACACATGGTCTGTATTTAGTAATATTCTGGATGAATAGCCAGGAAATTATAAATCATCTTTGGGGTATATAGCATGGTGCTTCTTGACCATGGAGCTTAACTCACTCAACAGTGCTCGGGCTTAGCTGGCTATGCTTATCAATGGTCTTTTGAACTGCATGCCTAGTATATATACCTATGAACTTATCAACCTAATATATAATTACCAAGTATCTTACAATGTGCATGCTGCATATAGAATATATATGCAAAAACATCAGTTTATTGATTAGTGTATTTCCATAATCCATTTCATTTATAGGTTCATAGGAGGTTACTAGGCTAATGGCCCTAGGGCCTTTACAAACCTAGCCATGTTATACCTGTGTTCCCTAACTGACCTTGGTTAGATGGTCATTATTCACATAGCGAGGCTATGATCAGCAGCGACTACCTCTGTCCAAGGGGCATAGGTGCCACCCCAGGAGTGAGTTTGTAGTCTCTCATCTGATTGTCTTGGTTGTGCTTGAATAGGGTCATTGAGGAGCTCTGCCTCACATGAATTGGGAGTTTATTCTAGAGGAGCGCCAATCTCTGGGAGATATATCTATCTCTGAAGCATGTTCTGTTAATGGCATAGGCTAGGTTAAGATCCCTGCAGTGAGTGACTGTCATCACATTTGATTTGCAGATGTGCAACATTTCCATTAGGACAGGGTCAGAGACTGCTCTGTAGGCCAGGCACAAGCCGCCTGTCAGCAGCCTATACGATACAGAGTCCAGAGATAGGGCTTTCAATATTTCCACATAGGTCATGTTTTGGCGGCACTGAATTTTCTTGATGAGAAACCTCTGTGGTCTCTCCAGCTGCTGCGGGTGTCTGGTGAGGTACATGCAAAAAACAGTATTGCACTCTATTAGTGGTCTGATGAGGGTTGAGTACAGAGGAGTTATACCATCCTTAGTCTTGGATGAGATGCCCTTACTTATGAAGTACGCAACATAGAAGCTTTCCTTACCACTGTGGACACATGGTGATCGAAGTTTAGATTGCTATTAACCTGTGTTCCCAAATCTTGCACTACTGAGTTTGAGCTTAAAGGGGCATTGACAATATTGTGATTTGCAGAGAATTCCTCTTTGCCAAAGTTTATAATAACGCTCATTTTTGTGTTTAGTTTTAGTCTGTGGCTTTGGCATCAATCATTTGTCTGTGTTAGCCCCTTTTCTAATATGTTAACATCATTGGGGGACTCTAGGATTGCACCATTTGCAATCATCAGCAGACTTGGTAAGCCACAGGCCATCTACTTTCACCTGGACTTCCAAGAAATAGATTCCAAACAGTACAGGGTCCAGCCAGATCCTTGTGGTACGTCACTGTTAACTGGTCTAGTGGTAGAGGTGGAATCCCCACCTTTGACAGTATGTGTTCTGTCATTATATGGTCATTAGTACACCAATATTCATACTACCATTATTGTGCTACAGATATTTCTGAATTGTACATAACCTGCTTGACAACAATTACTCCACAGTTTAGCTTTACACAGTGAGATATTTTTCCTTTCTGAATACCCCTGCTGTGTTTTATGTCCTGTAAGAGTACCAACAATGTACACAGATAACATGGTACCTGTAAAAATATTTAATTATACATTTTAATAAATAATGAAAACAACAAATAAATATGTGCTGTACTCCCCAAAGTACCATGAATTAAACTTAACCTCTGTATGAAATCATTTAATTTATTCCCATTACTTCTATATTCAGCTGTTTGTGTACTTGTTTGTTTACTTATTAATTTCAGTTTGATAAACATGTAAGCGGGTGGCTGACAGACACTTTTTCGAGTCACAACCTATGCTCCATGGTATAAGAGACGAACAGAAAAATGGAAATAGAATAAAGAATTATATCACTTTCTAAAAGAATATCAAACAGTTTGGCAAAATGTAGAAGTGAAATTCAAGATGATACCTGAAAAATATAGGAAATGGAAATGAGGTCAAGTTATAACTGTAACTTTGCAAGCTAGAAGGGCATTATTACTCACACCTGAAATATTTGTTATGTATGTATGTAAAATGTATAAATATGAATACTCTGTTTAATAGAGTGGCTCTGTTAAGTATAGAAGGATGCCTCCATTTTTATTTTTTATGTGCAATGGTGTTCTTTAAACAAATTAGTGTGTATTACGATAAGACATCTTGCATCATTGAGATTCATCCACAAATTGTCTCTTTGTAATGAAATATAACATTTGCTCTCAGTTGCAATTTACACTGTTTCACTGTAAAGCTGCTACGTTATATCAAAAATAGCTGTCTTTGCCTAGGTATATCATTAGTTATGAAACCATCAAATAAATACAACTATGACTTCACATGGAACCTGTGTGTTTGCTTGTTTGTTAATTTATTTTGTAATATAAATGAAACTATAATTTCAAAATGAGTATGTGTGTCTGCTTACTGATTTATGTATGTATGATACCCCTCCACTGGGCCAGTGATGAAGAAGTTTCAATCCTCACCATGGACACCTGTGAGAGATGTTCATTGGAACAAAAATGGATACACACAGTATTTTCAGATGCAGCTGTCTGCACCAAATAAAATTTCCCTTAAGAGCACACAGGGAATACAGTCAAGGGGCTGGGTTTCCCTCTCTCTCTCCAGGCCCCCAGTAAGACTCCCCACTGGCACAGCTGTAGAGTTGAGTCTTCAGCCAAGTGTTCCAAGCCAAATTCTCAACCACCCTCTCTGTGAAACTAGTGCTCTGTGTGCCTGCTCCAAGCAGCTGACACACACACTCTCTGAGATTTGATTTTTACACATACACACACACACACACACACACACACACACACACACACACACACACACACACACACACACACACACACACACACCTGGGAAAGGTTGGCAGAGATTTAATAGCTCTACTACCTTTTTCCAGACTGTAAGGTAGTTATATTGCCACCAGCCAACTATTCTAAGGCTCTTACAAGGGTACCCAATTATACTGAGTAAAATTAATACTAATAGAAATGGTAGTGTTTGACCAATGTGCAAGGCTTTTAAGAGTGGCCACAGTGTCACCAAATAAATATAAGTACTCACAAAGCTTAAAATGTTTTCTAAAAGACCAGCCAAAATGACAAGTTTAAATATATGTAATAATAAATAATAAAATGAACATGAAAATACTGAATATCTATTTACAATAAATACCAGAGTTTCAACCACAGGCAATATTAAACTGCTGCACTCTCCAGAGCTAAACACAGTACAGCAATGGGACCTGATAATATGCAGGAATGCCTCCTAAATAGTTTGAAACATGACCTGCCGGGCCTACTAGAATCTCTATTCAGCCACAGCCTCCAGACAGGATTCATCCCTAGGGAATGGAGGACTGCAACTGTCATCCCTGTACATAAAGGTGGACCAACTACAGACCCATAAGTTGGACTAGTCTTATATGCAGGCCATGGAAAGAATTATCATGGATATAACAAATAAAGACATAAAAAAATCTTCAAACACTGGACTCATTCCAGTTCAGTTTCATCAAATAGGTCACACATACTAAACTCTGTGGGTTACTTTGAGAAGGCCACATGAGCCATGGATGATGGGCAAATAATGCATACTGCTTACCTCAACCTGGCAAATGCATCGGACAGAATACCACTCTTGGGTATTATAGATAAACTCACAAATTTAGACATAATTCCCTATGTAATGCAATGCATAGTCAAACAGCTAATAAATAGGACACATGAAGTTAGGGTAGGGGAATCCACCTCTACCAATAGGCCTGTTACTATTGATGTTCCACAGGGCTCAGTACTGGGACCTCTCCTGTTTGGAATATACTTCTCTGACATCATAGCAAATATAGAGGGTCTTTGGCTGACCAGATTTGCTGATGACTGTAAGCCAGGTGCAACAATTGATTCCTCCAAAGATGTAGGCAGCTTTGAGGAGGGTTTGAGAGCCAAGTAACTGGTGCAGAACCATAGCCTAAAACTCAATGCAAAACAATTATTATTTATACCCTTTTGGAAGATGACCACACTTGTAAATTACAACACTGATAACACTGTCTTAAGCGTAGACCCAGTGGTGAAGGACTTGAGAACTCAGGTTGACAGTATTCTGATCTTTGATCACCATGTGTCCATGGTGGTGAGAAAATCCCTATGTAGTTCAAGTTATAAGTTATGGCATGCCATCCAGATCTGAGGAGATCATAGTCCTACTATGCTTGTTGTTAAGCATGTTGGAGAAATGGGTGTGTGTTTCAGAGATTACCTCTTCTCTTGAACACACTCCACATTTATGTGAAACAGAGCTCTTTTCTAAGTCTATTTAAGTAACATTTGGACTGACAGATGGGAAATCATAAATTCACCCCACTTGTCATGTGTGGCCTTTATGGACAGCAGCAGTTTGTAGATGCTGTAAGCCACAGGCATAACCCAAAGTCATTTTAGTTCTTGGGCATTGATAGTTAAGAAAATTGGGGCATGAATGGCCAGGGTTAAAACTGCTCTAGGGCAACTAGCTTGGTAATCTGCTATGAGGATTTCTTCTAGTGGGTTACAAATACATGAAATTGCTTTCCTCAGAGATCTGTGAAACAAGAACATGTTGGAATCCAGGAATAAATATAATAACCAAAATCAGCAATGGAATGTAGGAAAAGGTAGGATTCTGGTTAGCAATGAGCTTCTCTTTAAATAAGCAATACTTTACTGGGTATGACACTGATGTATATATTGTATTTTATATGGCATAAACCATAGACAGAAGTAGGTTAAAGGTTAAAAAATAAAAAAGACAACTGGGTACACAAAGTCCCAGGATACAACAAATTGCCCAATCCTCATATGCACACTGGTTCCAGCAGTGGAACAATTGACAGTGTAGAATCTTCAAGACACAAAAACATTCCTAAAATTGGGCTAGGCAATGATCAGGGAGAGGATGCCCCCCCCACATTGTAGAAGAAGGTAGTAGTTTACAAAAACTGATAAGCCAGAAAAGAGCCATAAAGATGATAGAGTGGACTGCTGAGGATAATAAAGAAATTATGTATGGTTACTATTATACAAAAAGCCCAGAATTTCCAGACAGAGGATATTCAACAAGATTAAGAGAGAAATTACAGGAAAGAAATATTCTTACACAAGAAAAAGTGTCAAAAGTTTCAAAAGCACATTTGAGTTCATTAATACAACAGAGTTATGAAAAACATTATATAGACAAAGAAATCTTGGGCCCTGTGGAAGAAGAAGCAACCACTGAAAAATATAAAAAACATAACCTGGAGATTTTTGAAAGGCATAAGAAATAAACATGGACATGGGAAAGAAAGATCTCATATGGTGTAATATTTATGCAAAGGAGAAAGCCAAAGGAATCAATACAAAAAAGCAGCTCCAAAGACATTTGAAGAGAAATACAGGCAAAGGCATCCAGATATGGAAACTTTCACAATGCAAAAAATAAATAAATAAATAAATAAATAAATACGATTACAAAGGGAGAACATAAAATAGAAGATTAGTAAAGTGGAAGCTAAACAAATAGAAACTGAAGTTATGGAATACCTGCAAAGTGAAGGATTTAGTGTAGAAAGTCTAACTCAGGTTAGAAAAATGAGTCTCCAACATAAGGAGAAACAGGAAGAGTGGGAGACATTTGACAAAGAAATACAGACACGGGGAAGAAAAATAAATGTAATATGGTGCAATTTTTATTCAAAGGAGAAAGCAAAACAAATCGATACAAGAAAGTGGCACTAAAGTTAGGTGCACAGAAATAGAGGCAAAGGCACCTGGATATGGAAAATTTCACAATACAAAAAAAATAAGAAAACAAAGGGGGAAAGCAGAAAAGAAGATTAGTAATAACGCAGTTAAAGAAATAGAAACTGAAGTTATGGATTACCTGCAGAGTGAAGGATTTAATGTACAAAATCCTAGTATGGTAACATCACAGCATGATGGAACAATGAGTGCACAAATTAAGGAGAAAGAGGTAGAATGGGAAGAATCAGATCACTTGCCACATGAAGATTCTCTGGAGCCTTCAGCAGAAAATGAGAATAAAAGTTAAGTTGGAGTTGAACAGCATACCTCTCAACCTGGAAACATCAAAAATCTGGACAAAGGCCCAAGGCAAATAGGTACAAATCTGTATGCTGATTAACATAACATTTACATACATAAGTATGTAGCCCCACCCACTCTAATGGAATTGTGGGGTGCCAACTTTTAAATGCAAACTGAAGAACAGACAACCACAATATGATCATGAAACACAAAATAAGAAAAAGAACAATAGTGTTTTGTTTATATTAATATTTGAACTTGTTCAAAACAAAAATACAATGGGCAGGATTCACAAAGCCTCCGTGTAAGAGTTACAAGGCTTACACAGAGGCTGCAGTTAAACGGTGTGATGTCAGCATGTCATGCATATGCATGAGGGCATGCTGAATCACACCTAAGGCTTACACGGTCCATGGAAGAAAGTAGGGGGCGTGTCCGTAGGCCGAGCCCTGCAAACGGACACGCCCCCAGAAGCGTAAAAGTCCCGAAAGTAAACCCCCACGACAGAGTCGGTGTAAATGTGAATAAACACAACACAACACATGCCCCCACAGACTATGAACATAAAATATATAAATGAACATGTTATATATATTTTTTAAATTGTACAGATGTTTGCCTGTGTGTGCGCTCGCTTGCGCGGGCGTGCCCGTAGCTTAGCCACAGTTAGCAGTCAGTGGAAAAGCATATAAGAACTACATATGCAAAATAAGCCAAGAAGCAATAGCTTAGCGGTAGAGACGTTGGCTGAAAAGCAGGCAGTCATGGTTCAAGCCCCCCCCAACATCAATTTTTATTTTGAGTGAAATAAGCAAGAAACAAGTCCCTGACATATATGTACACATATAAAATTATATTTTATGTAAAATGTAATGAAATGGGCCATTTATTTTGAAGAAATGTGAGATAACAAAATAATAAAAAATGTCAGATGTGCCTATAGCTGAGCTACAGTTTAACAAGTTGAGTGCATCTGCCCGTAGGTGAGGAGTGGTTTAACAGGTGTAAAATGAGTGCCCGTAGGTGAGCAGTGGTTTAACACGCTGAAACTGTGTGCCCGTAGCTGAGCTGAGCGTAATATGCGTGCTGACAGCCAAATGAAGCGTAAACCAGAATAACCCGTTTGCGTGGAGCTGCGACCGCGCCAACAAGCTAACCGACGGGCAACGTTGAGCAAGCTGTAACAAAACTGCCTTTACAAAGACACACCTCCTAGCCTGCGTAGACAGTCATAAAATATAAAAAGCAGTGGCCAGGTTCGAACCCAGGATACCATGCACCATAGTCAAGGTACTGAACCACTAAGCCATGACAGCTGCACTTAAAAATGCAGTAATAGCAAATATATAGGAATGAATAGAAAGAGGAGCATGACAAAGCAGGTTTTGTGAAGCTGATACAATTCCAAAATGGCCAATCACAGATAAGTGCGGGAAAAACGGCATATATAAGCCCCATAGGCGGGAATACACAGCATAACCGATTGTAGAACCAACTTGCAGCCAGAATGTCAGGTGTAGGTGAGGGTAGTTGCTTTCAACACAGAGGTGGGGCATTGAGGAGTCCAAATATATGGTTTGGCTCCTTGTCCACAATCATGAGGCCCAACTCATGCAGGGCCAGGTCCTGTGGGGAGCATATAGGGCTGAGGCGTGGGACCGGTTGGCTCATGATCTCACCAGTGCCACAGGGATACCAAGGACTGGTGAGCAGGTCCGTCACCACCATGCGGACCTGAAGAGATGCAAGCAGGACCAACTGAACCGTTGGATCCAGGAGGCCCGGCAAATGCCCAACGCCCCACTACTGAGTAAGTTACATCTAATTATTTATGTAAGAAATTAACCTAGCTGATATTATGGAGATGTGTATTCCAATATTACTTTATTTATATTACAGCTGCAGGTGTCCGTTCTGCGAACCGTAGAGCCTATGGTGATAGGCTGGTGCAGTTGCACCACCAGGCAGGTCAGTAATCCTCTCCCTGTAACTGTAAATAAATATAAAAGTATGACAGTTAGCAAAAGAGTGCAGTGTAGTCACTAAGTAATAAAATGTTCAAGTAACAGTGTAAGAGGGTTTGCAAGTATTGCTTGATTACAAAAGTGTGATGCAGTCTGTAATCCAAACAGAAAATGAAAAAGTCTGAAATAAAGTCTGAAATAAAGATGTCCCACCTGTAATATAATAGTACATAACCTGCAGCAGGCTGAAAAGTACAGCTGCAGAAGCTGAGTAAAACACATGTGTGAAATATATCCCTGTTGAAATACAGAAACATGACAGAAGTGAGACTGTTTGAAAGGATTGTAATAACTACAGGTAAAACATGTCAATAAAGCCTAGAATTAAGTGCCGTCCTGAATTGTAAAAATAAAACAAGTGAGAAAGTGTGAGAAAGAGGTATGAATCCACCAATAAAGTAGTAATAACTCCTGAATAAAGTATACTGCAGTCAGTACAGAATGAAATGAATGTGACAAGCAGAACCAAACTGCAAAATGTGTTGAAAATGTTACCGCAGCTGGAATGTGTATCCCAAAATCTGGATATGTTGCTCTCAAGTCTGCAATATCCAGATAGTATGGTTGTCTGAAATACCAAACATCCACTGTTGTCTATAGCTATATAAAGCAAATGTAGCAGGATGATGTAGCTGAACAGAGCCAGATATGAATGTGTATGAATAAAAATGAAAATGTATATTGATGTAGCAGTAACATTCCTATCACCAACTTGAAGTAGTTATCACATAGGAAACTGTAGGTAGAACTGTAGTGTGTATATATCTGCAGCTATTAGAAATGTACAGCATATGTATTGGTATTTGAAGTTGTTAATTAAATTTTCTTCACCCTACCCTATAACCACATATAATCCATTCCACGTGAAATTGGTATGTGCAATCACTATTAACACCCCTGGGCATTTGTCCTGTTGGTTCATACATATTTGCATGTACGTTGATGCATCTGCCCTGTTCATACATCCAAACCTGATGGCCTGTTGCCATCAATCAACCCTGCATGTTGTTGGACTGTGTATTGCTGTTCAAAATATGCATGTGTTATGCTTGCTGTTCAATGGTTTGAATATCTGGGTGTTTGGTTAATGGGAATACTAATGCATGCTGTTACAACTAATTGTGAATGGTATTGTACATTACTAACCCAAACTGTCATGACATAATGCAAAACATAGGACGACAGGGAAGGCGGGTTCCAGCGGACCCACCTCTCCCACCTCAGCTGGCGAGTGCACCTGGCAGTAGTGCCCAGGCCGGACCCTCCTCCGGTGGCCCTGTGCCACCTGTGGGTGGAAGCGCTGCAGGGGATGGGGCTCGTCCCCCCTCTGCAAGTGTGGCCGGAGGAGAACATCCACTCACCCTCCGTAATGTCCGGACTGTGGTGCATAGGGAGATCCAGGAATCTGTTCTTGGGCCCCTATGCCAGCTTGAGGCACAGGTGGCACAACTAACAGGCATGCCTGCTGCCCAGCCTACACAGCCCCCAGCACAGCCCCGTCCTGGGCCATGAAGGCACAGTGGCAACTGCCCATGGGTGGGGATATCAGTTCCACTGTTGCCATCTGTGGGCTCATGGGCTCTAGATATCCAAACATCCGTCCCTGTCAATTGTGTAACCCCCCCACGTGTCATACACTGCCCCTGAATGCGTCTTGTTTGTCTTGTCTGTTAACCTACCCAACCTACCTCCCCAGCTATACTGACTTCCCATACCTGACATACCACTCTCACCTGAAAAAAAAAAAAAAAAGGGCACTCTGTACCCACAAAAAAATTACGCCCCATACATAGCTGCCCAATTCGCACACATGTCTGCTGGACATGGAAACTGTCAATTACAATTGGCTGTACAACAAGTATTATTGTTGTCCTTACACCTCTCTCAGGGGTGGAAGGTTTCAAATGTCACACCAAATTACAAACATATGCACAGCTGTTGCTGATGAAGAAATGGGCAGCTATGGGCCTTACCTACATCCCTCCTGCAAAACCCGAGCTTGTTTCCCTACTGTCTTACCCTCTTTGTGACCCCTTTTTCACCACTTTCCTGTCTCCCCATTTTCATTTCTTTCAAAGAAATTAGCGCGGGTCTGCGCAAGAGTAAGCACTTTTAAGCAGTTGTAAGCGAGTGTGCGCAGAGCTGAACACCAATGCGCATGCGTGAGCTCCGCACAAACCAGCGCTAACCCAGTTACGACTGCTTAAAAGTGCCTTAGTCACTCTGAATGACAAGGCCTGTAGTCTGCTCAAAAGCAAAAAAAAATCCCACTGTCAGTCTCAAACCCAGGACCTCAGAAACAGTAGTCTGCATGACTTACCACTAAGCCATGACTGTTATATAAGAACATTGTGCTACAATAAATATATCATGTAATAGTAGGAATGAATGTAAAGGGAATATAGGATGTGTAGTACACAAAGCATGTCATGTATATTAACTGTCAAATGTAGTGGATTGCTATAATAGTAGTGTGTGAACAGAAACAGCCATGCTAGTTGGTAGCTAGTAGGTAATAATGTCACTGTATCACCTTGCAAGCCACACGAATACTCACAGCAGGATAAACACTGCCCATACCCCACAACCTCTTACAGGCACACATCCGGACTAAGTAATAAAAAATGTGGAGCAAAGGCCCAAAAACAGGGACACATTCCAAATAATGCTCCAACAAACTTAGACAGTTGAGAGAGTAACAGGTTCTGCATTTTGTTGGATGTTTGGAAGGGTATGAAGTCTGAAACTGAAATGTTTCACACTATAGTCTGACTTGAGCCCAGAGTGATTTGTCAGAAAAAGCTGTTTATGAGATATGGACCAAAATATGAGGCAAAAATGTGGACAACCTGCAAATATCTGTACACTTCAGAGGTCTGACACTGCCATATTTGAATAGTTAAGAGCCTAGACATAGCAACAGTGACTGAGTTACAGGGATGCCCCACAGACTCCCTGTGAAATGTACAAACAGTAGGCAGAAAGGTGTTACAACACATGCAATGGTAACTATGAAGTACTGAAAGTATGCACCACTTGCACGGCAGAAATAGTGTAGTAATACATATGCTCATGCTATCCCACAGTCACAACTGCAGAATACCAGACAATTTAATGGGTGTACCCCACTGATATGTACCATTCCATGAGGCAGATAACAAATGCACCTGAGAGTCTCTGGGGCCTGCTCAGCAGCATACTCAAATACCCTAAAAGATGTCAAGGCCCACACCATGGCCAGACCACACTGCATGGAGTAACACCCTAGCAGATATAGCAAGCATTCCAAGGTGTGAATGTACATGGAAATTAGGAAAGCCACAGCAACACACTACAGTCAAGACACCTAGGAGGCATACAAGTAGTGAATGTAAAGGGCAAATATTGAAGCCATAGCAACAAAGTGCAAGAGCCACTGCTATATACCAGTTACACCACATGTCCCACAGGAAAGCAAACACACCCACATTAACAGTAGTAGTAGTCTTAGGTGTCAGTGTACATACACACTTAGTACAGGAAACTGGAGAAATGAATGGAGAAATGTTAATCTACAACACAGACAGAAATATGAGAGGGATACTAACCTTTACACTCACAGAACAGTGTCCACAGCATACCAGCATGGTCACTGCCCTTAAACTCTGAAAAGGCTACGCCTATCTCACATACCTTTTTATAGCACTGTCCTGGAATCACAGTGAGAACTGCAATCAGTACACAACTGGCTGCATGCAATTAGCAAATGCTGGCTAACAACTGGTGCAGAGGCCATCACATGGACATATGCAGATACCTACAAAAGCATGCTGTACTCCCAGTCAACACATGCAATACTTTCATTGCACCCTGTGGAGGTAGGGAGAGAAAGAGAGAGAGAGAGAGAGTGAGAGAAAAAAAAAGAAAAACATACACAAACAAAACCAGTCAGCAACAACCACTCCAAAGCTGACAACTGGCAACTGGAGCAGCAGGACACCAAACCAGACGGCAACGCAAGCAGCTGTGACAAACACAGGTAATGTAAAGTAATACTTTAAAAGCCTACATACTGTAAACCCTCCATATGTGTCATTGGTCTGTATCAATATGTATATGAAGATGTGCATAGGGCAGGGGACATACAGCAACTATAGGTTGAATGTAGGTTGTAGTGCAATGTACAAAGTAGGTTTCACAGTTATGTATGTTTAGCAGTATGTTAGTGTGTGCATACAGTTTTGTGAACAAACATGTTGATATACCTATCTATCATATGGATACGTATGCATGTCAATATATGTATGTATGTATATATGTATATATATATATATATATATATATATATATATATATATATATATATATATATATATATAATATGCATATATGTATACATACATAGAGAGGGATGTAGGAATACATAGACAGATGTAGATAGATAGAATATGTACAAACATATATATGTAATACACACATACAGATATAGATATATCTAGATACATATACATAGACAGACAGATCTGACTATCTACAGATATGACTGTATATGACGATCTCACACTCCCCTGTCCCACCCCTCTGTCACTCTCACCCCTCTATGTCACACCCCTCCATATTCATAGCAATATATGTACATCGATATATATATGTGTATATGTATACAGACATATATATATATATATATATATATATATATATATATAGACATATATATATATATATATATATATATATATATATATATATATATATATATATATAGATATATATATACATATATATATATATATATAGAGAGAGAGAGAGAGAGATGTATATATATTCTGAGTGAGGAACATGTGTACAGATGTATTGCAACAGTTGCCTGGTGATAAAGGCATGGAGTGAACACCAGTGTCCAAACTGGAGTACCATACCCCATTTCAAATCACCTACACCAGTAACCACCATATATGTGATTGGCTGCCCACCACTGCATGTGTCAGGGGTGAACAGGGTCATAAATGTGTACAATAGTCCCCCCAATGATATTCACAGTGGCACACTATTCCTGGAATACCTGCACATGGTATGTGTCAGCAGACATGGTGTGTCAGCTATGGACATGTAGGTCAGTGTACCCCTCCACACCACACAATGGCTGCCACGGTATGTACCTCACATGACAGTTACAGATATGGAGACGGACACAGTGACATGTACAACACTGTGACAATGCACTCAAACACATTACCAATGCACAGTGACTGACAACACCACAGAGTAGACACATACTACCCACATAGAAGTTACCACTCCTGGATTTACATACTTAAGTCACACCCATGACAGATGTCCAACAACCATAGTAACACCTCACACCATCCACAACCTAAATGACTGCTGTGTGTCGTCTGTGACACTGCAGTAGAGAGCACATGGCAGAGGTACAGGTTCCTACCCACAGATAAGACATACCCTGCAATAAACCACACAGCATTAAGAAGCAAGACTCCCCATGAGTACATGTCACACATACCCCTGCTGAATGTTAGTCAGATAGGTAATATGCCATATGAGTAACCCTGTGTAACTGTTTGACAGGAGCACGTACCATCACATCACATGTGTCACAATGGTCAGGGTAGCAGAACAGTATGCTGCTGTAGTCCCAGGGGCAATAGCATATTGTATTGTATTGTATTGTAATGTATTGTATTGTGTTGTATTGTATTGGTATGTAGAGGTGCCTCCTTCATGGAGTGGAACCGCTGCTGCTGTACGCCAGTGTACAGGTACATATCCTGTAGTCAGGCTAGTGTTACATAGCACTGCTATATGTGTGTTTAGCTCCTCTCGGAGTTCATGTAGCATGCAACTGGGGATACCATCAGGTCCCATTCATGTTGTGTTTACTGCTTTTCTGAGGGCGGCTCTCACCTGGACATCTGTGATGACAGGGAGGTTACAGTCAGCTAGGATAAGTATGTCTTAGTTTAGGGGAGAGGGAGGGGGGAAACTTGCACTGAACCTGTCTGCCACAATGTTGCCAATATCTGTGGGTTCAGTGAATTATATGTTGTTGTGTACTAACTATGAGCATAATGGAGGGTTTCTGACCAGGTTGCTAACATAACTGAAGAAGGCCTTGTGGTAATCTGTAGTGTCCCCATTGATTTCCCTCTCAAAGTTGCCCATGGATGTTTGTATGAGAGAAAATAGCTCCTTACTAGTGCTGATCAGACATGCCTTCCCTTTATGGAATTATGCTCTGTCTTGCAGTAGCTTCCATCTTTTGTTATACAATCTGTCTATTGCTGGAGTCCACCAGACAGGATGCTTACCCTTTGTGGAGAGTGTCTTGGTCTTATATGGGATTGCATGATCCATGCATTCTTGGAGATGTCCGTAGAAATCATTTGTGAAGGGATCAGCATTGTGGGTTGTGTCTTCCACTGGCCCAGTGGGCTTAAAGGATACCATGTCAGTGTTACGAAGTGTAAAGTTTGCATTTGAAATGTTATTCACTGTAGTCGTTTGTGCTGGTGGTGGAGGTGGGATATGTATATCCAGGGCAATTAGTTTGTGGTCAGCTCACAGTAGTTGATGATGTACCCCATACAGTACCTCAATACAAACCCCAGAGTGAGGAGGTGCTTTGGACCTGAATCAGTGTTCTGACTGCTGGGGTTTGGTAGTATGTCATATGGAGTGTGCCAGGTACTGTTGCACAGCTGTTGGCTGAGCACTGATACCTGGCCATTTACATGTGTATCCACCAATAGACAGACAGATGCTATATATGTGAGATATGTTGTATCACAACAGTTGAGTAGCATGTGTAGTATGTGTGCCAAATTCTGCTGACATATTTTGCTGATATCATGTTATTTCCTTTTTCAGGACCATGGCTCACCAGCACAATCCAGCGTACTCTGCAGCTGAGGATGAGGAGATACACCAGAGCCTGGTGCAGGATTATGCAATACTCTTTTCCCGCACCAGCCAGAATCAGCAGGAGAGGGCTGCACTGTGGCAAGACCTGGTCCATCGGGTAAATGACATAGGCACGCATAATAGGACATATGAGCAGGTACGACATCACTGCAGTGATTTCATCAGAAATGTCCGTCAGCGTGCGTCGGATATCCACAGGCAACAGGTTGCCACAGGTGGTGGGGTGGCTACACATCCCCCACTCACCAGACTGGAGGGACTACTCATAAGTGTTGTGGCTCCAGCCCGCCAACAATAACAACAGCAGCAGACCTGCATTATGATGGAGGCTGGAGCCACACAGCAGCAAGACTACGAGCATGCAGGTTATATGCCATATGTATAGTTGACTGTTGTGTATACTGGTAGTTAATGCATGTGTGAGGTGTGTCCTTGGTTTGTAGCTGTCATCATAGTATTTAATGTGCAAGTGTGATATTCTCAATATCAGCAGCTGACCTGTGAAAGGCGACTGTTGTACTACTGACCTGTATCATACTCAGTAACAATGGCACAGTTGTGCCCACTGACATTAATTTCCTCACTTCTGCAGGTCCCTCTGGTGTAAGAGCAATGCAGCCTATCCATGCTGGTGAGTGTGTATTAACAATACCTTTAATAGTCTTGATAGTAATAGTAATATTAGGCTCACTGAGCAGTGCTCTGTGTATGCATGCAGGTGTGTCTGTGTGTTGATATCTCGCATACTGAGTAGTGTGCAACTGTGTGCAACTGTGTGCAACTGTGTGCATGTGTGTGCAACTGTGTGCATGTGTGCACCTGTGCATGTGTGCACCTGTGCATGTGTGCATGTGTGCACGTGTCCATGTGTGCATGTGTGCATGTGTGCACCTGTGCATGTGTGCACGTGTGCACATGTGCATGTGTGCACGTGTGCACCTGTGCACGTGTGCATGTGTGCATGTGTGCACCTGTGCATGTGTGCATCACTGGTAACATTGTGTGTACATTGTAAACTGTGTTTCCTGTTTCCCTCCCACAGGTTCTGGTGCTGCTCTGGTGTCATGCAGCAGGGAACCTGAATCAGGTGCCATGGGTACTGATAATGATGACATCTGTGTAATAGCACAGGGTGGTATGCCAGGGTCCATCATTGGTCAGCCAATTGACAGTACACAGCTGTCAACCCCATCAATGCTCACAATTATCCTGCCAATACACCCTTTGTCACCAATGTCCATAGGTGATGGACAGGATACAGTGGGCATTGACCAGGGTAATGTGGTATCTGTAGCACATGCTTCCCCACACAGCAGCCATGGGCATGGCCCTGAGATGGTACCACACAGACAGATGTCCAGGGGTTCTCGTGGGAGCATCCGTGGGCATACTGCCCCTGTCAGACGTGCCCACAGAGGTCTTACAACCTCAGCTATGTTTCGGGCTGTCATGCAGGCACAGTCACGTATGGAATGGTACACCAGACAGGGTCTAAGGGAGCTGACAGCATGTCGCACAGCCATGACTGGCAGTATGCGTGACATTGCGGCTGCCATCCGTAATTTCACCGATGTCATAGACAGACGTTGTGGGGACATATTAGATCGGTTCCACAACTACATGTCCATGAGCCAGAGCGATGGTGGACGGTTGAGGCGTCGACGTGGGCGTATGCCAGCAACAGCAGCAGCAGCTGGCAGTCGTCGCAGACAACAACAAGGCCGTGGCCGCCCCCATAGTGCCAGCAGCAGCCCCAGCAATGCTGGTTCTGTGCTGTCATCAGACCGCCCCAGGAGACCATGTGCACGTGGCTCTGGACAGGCCTGACAGGGATCTGTGTCCAGTCAACGAACACCTACTTCTGATGACAGTACCCAGTCTGGCTTGGTACAGGATACGGTCCGTAGCACCCCTGCAAGGCACAGGTACTGTGTCCATGGCCAGAGACACTGATCTGTATGACCTGGCAGGTACAGTCTGTGGCTGTCCACAAACACCAGTATATGGCAGCCATGAGGTGAACTGTGTGCATCCATACACACATGCAAATTGACAACACTTAGGGCTACCGCATACACACACACACTGCATCAACATTGCCCCACCTTGTACTGCTGTCCCTCACCAACACACATACACATACATGTCAACTGGTGGTATCAGTGGCAGACTCAGGCATACCAAGTTCACACCCTGTGCATATGATGAAACTGTGCCACCTCCTGCAATCTGTAACATCAGTGCAGGTACAGGTTAACATGTTGCTGATGCACAGGGTGACTACATAGATGTGTAGTAATAGTATCATGTTGTTAACAGTACTGTGTGCTGATATAATTGTGGGTATATCCCAGCATGCCTGATGCAGTAAGGGTATGATTGTCTTGTACTGTTGTCTATACCCATGGTAAGTACCATAGTGTATCATCTGCACATGTTGGCATACTGGTGGTAAGGATGTCAACAGAAGGCTACATACATAGGTAGCACAGGGGATAAGGTAATGAAAGTATTAATACGCAATGATGGACATGTAAACTGCAAGTGGCATGTTGCCCACACTGGACTCTGCAATGTGGATGTTTGAGGATGTTGATATGTGTGCAGTACTACACGACTGGTACAGGACACACAGGAGCACCCTAGCACTGCAAGCTCACATCTCATACCATGCTAAACAGCCCCAACACACAAAACTAACTTTCACAGGAGGGAGAGTCCCCATAAATGTCAGGAATACTGTGGTGGCAGGACAGGTAGCATACATCCTACTACATATGGAACCACTGAGTGAAGGCTCAGTGTCTGTTATTTGACATGTGTATTACTGCAGGTATGAGCACCTGGGTTTCCATCCAGTTATTGTACATCCTGACGGTACATGGTCTGTACACTTGTGTGCACTGAGACTGGACCCTAGCCATCTGACCTGTGTATTTCCATGTACATGTGTATAGTGCCTGCATATTTGCACTCTTACCTACTGGTAGTGGTACAGCTTGTTTGTTGTACAATGGACTACATGCAGCCCTGCTTACTGTAGCTTTGTTTGCATGCATGTTTGCTTGCAGTTACCCTGGAACACTGATCCCACCTGGAATGCAGAGTTACAGAGCTTCTGTGGACTCCTAGTGACATCTGCATAGCTTACTATATGTATGTCCATGTCTCACTTGACAGAACGTCACTGTTTGTCCTGTTCACATATACGTTGCCTGTGACACATTGCATATGACTTACCTGGCATTTGTCCACGTGAGCAGTCATATATGCCAGTGCTAACTAATCACAGGCACTACACCCTCACATACTCACCTTCTGTACCTTGTTCCCCACTGGCTCTATGTGCTGTTAATCACCATGGCAATCACAATACTATGGTAGCATGTGCAAAGGTCACTTGTCAGTCACCTCTATGGTACAGTTGTGGAATATGTGGGTCATGTGGCAATGTCACAGCTGCCACATATACACAGTCAACACTCTCCCCTACACATGGAGGTACAACACATGTATGAGATGCAACCACATAACCAAACTGGGGACTAAGCACTCTGAACCCAGTACTGGCATAACCTGTCAGGTGGCATGAAATACTACAGTGACTACAATACCAGTCTGATGTAGACCTACACTGACAGCAATCCAAACACGTGAACACACTGGGGCATTCGTGGAGCCTCAGAATTGCATCCTGCCTGACCAGCAGACACCTCTGCAGCTAGCACACAGGCATACGTTAAGCCGGAACACAGCACGTGCAACACATAGCACACAAATCCTGTGTGCCAAACAGTCACAGCCTGTACGGCTAGACAACACACCTGCTACAGTTGTGTTAGGTACCTTTATTGTCCGGTACAGTGAGGTCCCGCTCACCAGGCTGGACAAGGTGAAGGTCACAGTGATATGCCCATGGGGCACTATGGTCCACCACATAACACAAGCATGCAGGTCAGTGAGAGGCATGGACACATATGACTCAGTCATTGCCCATGCCACTATGGCTGACCTGTGATGTACCTCTCTGGACTACATGATAGGGAACATGGAAGGGCTCTCTGAGCATGTGGCACAGGCTGGTATGACCCTGACCTTGGTTGGCATCATACCGTCACCAGGAATGCTGACGTATTACTGAATGCTGATGAATTACTGTAGCTACAACACCCTAGCTGAAAGGTTCCTAGCATGTAGTCACTGCATTGCTATGGAACAACTTGTTACCACTCCCACAACAGGTGAGAACATGCAGCACCTGTTCATCAACAACATGTAGACTATATGCCCCAGACCAGATGTGTATCCCTCACTGCTAGGATGATACCATATACATCTCACACTGTATATACACATACCACATGCAGCACCGCACAGAAGACCACAGTCATAATGTTATCCAGTGCAAATACCATGTATTCACATGTGGCAGGCATCAGACATGGGAACTATTGAAGGTCACAGGTACATATGTGTATTTGGCACACACATACATCATCTGTGTGCATTGCCATTACTGGTTTAATCGATGTCATGCATTATTGTGAACAACAACCCACACACATGGGCATTCTGTGTGACAAAAACACACGTGGCATGTGTGGAATTCAAAGCCATAACTAACTGTGCTATGACAGTAGTGAGAGCCGCAGTAGCAGAGTGTGCTATATGCATTACTGTGAGATTTGCACTCTTCTGCTGTACTTGTAGGGTGCTGACATCATCTCTGTGTAGAGATTGGAATATGCAGCAGCTGGTGTGTTGTACTGGTTGGCAAAAGGGTCAGCTCTCTCACACATGTAATTGCACACATCCTACTTCCACCCCCCCCCCACACACACACACACACACTTTCAGGATTCAAATTCCTACATAACTATGTTAGGACACTCAAGATGAGCGCATTAGCGGAGTGCGCTATTCGCATTACTGTGAGGTTTTGCTTCTCCTGCTATACTTATAGGGTGCTGACATCATCACTGTTTAGAAAGGGGAATGTGCATCCTGTAGTGTGTTCTCCTAGTTGCCAAAAGGGACATCACACATTTGCAGGATTCAAACCCCTACCTAACTATGTTATGACACTCAAGATAAATGCATTAGCAGAGCGCGCTTTTCGCATTACTGTGAGTTTTCCCTTCCCCTGCTATACTTATAGGGTGCTGACATCATCACTGTTTAGAAAGGGGAATGTGCATCCTGTAGTGTGTTCTCCTAGTTGCCAAAAGAGACACTTCCTTCATACAGAATTGCACACACACTAACCCCCCACCCAAACACACACACTTGCCATTTGCAGGATTCAAACCCCTACCTAACTATGTTATGACACTCAAGACGAATGCATTAGCGGAGCACACTAAAATGCTATTCGCATTACTGGGAGGTTTTCCTTCTCCTGCTATACTTATAGGGTGCTTACATCATCACTGTTTAGAAAGGGGAATGTGCATCCTGTAGTGTGTTCTCCTAGTTGCCAAAAGGGACATTTCTTTCATACTGAATTGCACACACACTAACCCCCCTCCACACACATACTGAGTATTTGCAGGATTCAAACCCCTACCTAAGTATGTTATGACAGGCAAAACGGACACATTAGCAGAGCGCGCTATTCGCATTACTGGAAGGTTTCTCTTCTCCTGCTGTACTTATACGGTGCTGACATCATCAGTGTTTAGAAAGGGGAATGTGCATCCTGTAGTGTGTTTTCCCAGTTGCCAAAAGGGACATTTCCCTCACACAGAATTGCACACACACCAACCCCGCTCACCCACACACACACACTGAGCATTTGCAGGATTCAAATCCCTACCTAACTATATTATGACACTTGAAGGAGACGCATTAGCGGAGCACACTATACGAATTACTGGACATCCGCTCTGCACCTGCAATATTTATAGGGTGCTGACGTCATTATTTCTACAGAGGTAAGTACATCTAGTACTACCTGTCAGGTGGGGGATAGCATATATATGCATTTGCAGCCACCTACGTCAGGGTCAGATATGCACATCAGCACTGGCAAGTTATGTTCTATACCATGCTTCGTGACCACAGGACCTGTAACACACAACACAACCAGTTCGGACCACCCCTCCAACATCTAGGACACACACTTTGCTTCCCTGGGAACAGTGCCAAGATATGCAGGTGTTCACATACACCATTCCAGTTGTTAACGTCAGGTACAGGTATATTGTGTGTGGGAACTACTCAGGCCTCTACAACATTACCCTACAGCCACTACAATTTGTGTGTCCATGTGCTATGGCAGAACCACTCACCACAGCCACAAGGGGGAATACATATTGCACCTGACCATCTGCAACATGGGTACTCACTGTTCCACACCAGAGGTAGACCACCATTGTTGATATCTGACCATACCCACCTTTCCCTGGACATCCATATCCCATCCCCACCCCCAGGCAAGTTGTCACTGCAAACAAAGTGTATTTATCAAAAGCAGACTTTACACCTGTGAAGACTGGGGTGGAAGACTTCAAAGGACCCATGCTGGGGGAGTATACAGGCCACTCTGCATAATCCTTGACAATTGCATTCTATGAGCATGTGGAAGGTTTGCATTGATCATGCTATCCCAAATATACCCATGACTCCTCCACAACAGGACACCTGTCAGGTGTACACCAGCCATATATGAGCTGTCCAACAGACAGAGTGAGCTAATACATTGTAGAGCAGTAGCCCACAAAGGGAGGACATCTCTGCACAGTACTGGCACGACACTTCAATCCCTCATAATCATCACGACAAAGTGTTGACAGTGAAATTGTCCAGACAACGCAGATAAGGCTCCCCTCAGTCTGTTATTGACGCCCACTTACTGTTAGAGGTCCTCACCAACCCTCTTCCAGCACACACCAACAACATGGATGTGGCTTAGCAAATTCAACCCCTGGGATCTCCACTGTGTCCCTGCTTGACGGAGGCACAGCACACTAGCCACACACGGTGCCTTATGTGACCTACTTTACAGTGGCACAGTAGCCTACTGTACTGGGGAGGCAGACGCCAAGCACACTCTGGCCAAGCTGTCATTCCCTAGGGCAAACAGCCTAGTGTTGACATCTACACCCATATGTTTAATTGTCAGATGCACAATATATGTTGCTGATAGACTGTTTGCAGGTCTTTATTGCCATAGCATTCCCTGTTTCTATGAACAACTTGTGTATCTGTGGAAGATGTTTGAATATGAGAGGGATCCACTATATCACTTATGTCTCTGTAGTCATTTAACTGTGTGCACTGGGCAGATTGCTGTAATGTGGTTGGTTCCTGGAATAACATGTACAAATACCAGATATGTGTGGCCAACTGCTAAACTGAGATTTGGCCTACGTGTGTGAGCATGCCCAGTTCAGGCTTTCCATGGCATGTTGTCTGACATATGTCTCATTTATCAAAGTGTGCAAGCATGCCCAGTGTGAGCTTTCCATATGTTGAACTCTGCAGCCAACCACATTTGTGGATGAGTGTGCACTTCAACAATATCTCACGTTTATGGTTGTGTGTTGTGTGTCATGTTGTGTAGTTACTGTCCAACTGCTTTGTGTCTGAACACAACAGGGATTATACTGTGCCTGCAGGGTTTGCATGGGATACTTTGCATACAGTTGTCAACATCCTTTCATACTGACCTAACACTGTAGTACCGTATAGTGTACTGGTTCAGTACTTTCACTGTGGTGGACAGTATCCAGGGCTTTAGTCCTATCACTGCTTTACATTTCCATACTGAGCACAACAGCCTGGTTAGGGGCCAATAGTGCACATCTGACCATGTTGCAATATGTTCAGATATGAACTACTTACACCAGGCTTGTCCAACATTGGTAGTGTATTCCACAACATAGGTGTACATTGGCAAACACTAGCGATGTGCCCTAGGCCATTTCTAATGCTAGACGGAGAGTGTGTTTGTCCTTCAACACACATTGTAAGTGGAGTTTGCCATGACATATGTCATGGTTAGTATACTGTGCCTCCGTCTATCCGTGACATAACAGTGATACCCAGGGTAAACCTACCATCTCCCATCCACTCATCAAGATTCCTCTTGAGAAGAGTCGATGAGTGACTCTCTGGCTAACCTGTACTGGGAGTTTACTCAAGAGTGGGGGTGGTTTCTGTGTTATGGATCATTCAGTACAGCTTGTCCTATGTATGTCAGTGCTGGGGTTCAGGTCTGTCATGTGCATAGCTCACTGCCATTCAGATTGTACAAGGTGCAGCATGTTCATTGATTCCAGCTTGGACATGGCTTTATACATCAGGCACAGCTTGCCTCTGGGTGGGCAGTATGGCAGTGTGTGGAGCTGCTGTTTGTTTAATCAGGCAACACATGGCATCTGTTCAAGATCTTTGATTCTCCTGGTGAGGTACTTTTGGGGACTTTACAGTTCATGGAGGTGTCTGCTGAGGTACATCCCACAGGGGCTATTGTAGTCAATTGTAACACTGATGAAGGATGACTGCAGAGCCACAATGACCTCCCCTTATCTAGATCTGACAACTTTCATGATTATGTGGGTATATGGTATGCTTCTGTAAACACTACAGTTACATGCTTGTCCAATGCAGGATATCTAACAACTTGTGTCCCCAGGTCTCTCATTACATGTTAAGTACTTAATGGGTTAACACCTATGTGGTAATTGGTGGGCACTTACTGTATATCCACAGGGGTTGACTATACACTTTTCTGCAATTAGCTTGCTAACATGGCTATGGCACCAGTTGTCTGTTTCTATGTGGCCCTTTTGTGGGATGCTTGTGTCAGCTGGAGGGTCAGATATGGTGGCCAGTTTGTAGTCCTCTGCAGACTTGTTCAGACACAGTCCTTCCATGCTGGCCTGTACCTATGGGACATATATACCAAACGAGGGAGGTCCCAGGACCAAGCCTTGTGGGATGCCAGTTATATCTGGTTTGTAGTCTGACATGGCTGCAGCATGTCTGACCATGTCAGTTCTGTCCTTGGTCTGGTTTGCAACCCCTCTACTGACATAGGGGTTTATATTTAAGCTGGTGAGTTTATCTATAATGAACACGTGGGGTATTGTACGGAAGCCTTTGCAAGGTCCAGCTACGCTGTGTGGACCACATTACCCTCATCAATGACCTTAATGACTGTTTCAAATGAGTCAAACATGTGTAAGGGGCAGGATCTGCACTTAAGAAAGCCACACTGTGTAGGGTCCGGTGTCAGTAGGTCCCCAATATCTTTATGTCTGCGGTACATGCTGATCCTTTCCATAGCTGTGCAGACTAAGCTTGTCAGGATTCTGGGGTGGTAGTTTGCAGTATCCATTCAGGCAACACCTTTGTTGAGAAGGACCACTGTTGTTATACACTGCTCTTTGGGTACATATCCTGTGGTAAGGCTGACATTGAGCAGTAGTGTGATTTGGCATTCCATTCTTCTTGGAGTCCATGTTGGACTCAGCCCAGGACACCATCTCATACCATTGCTGCTGTGTGTTTTGCTTTGTAGATGCTGGCTTTTACCTCAGCATCTGCAATGTCAGGGGGCCAGCAGTCTGCTGGGATAGATATTTTGCATTTGGGGGGGGGGGGGTTTGCACTGCACCTGTCAGGTTGGATGTTGGCAATATGTGTGTGTGTTTGGTATGTTTTTTGTAATATTTGAGTGATTCAGAGCATATCTGTGAATTCCCAACAAGGTTCCTACCATCAGTTAAGAAAGCCTTGTGATTATCCTTAGTATCCTGTACAATTTGTATCTTCATAGGTTCATAGGTTCATACTAGGCTATCTGCCCTAGGGCATTTATAAACCTAGCCAGAGTGTGTGTGGCTTTCGCCACCCCTTGCTATGTGAATATTATGGCCATTTATGATTTACTTTACTGTGCCTCTGTCTGGATGTGACACAGTGAAGACCCCCAGTGTACATCTATGATCATCCATCAACTTGGCAAGATTCCTGTTGAAGAGTGTCAGTGAGGGGCTCTGCCTAACATGGAGTGGGATTCTGTTCCAGGGTGTAGGGAGCCTCTGGGTTATGTATCTGTCCCTCCAGCACATCCTATTTCATTAGGTGTTGAGATTGACATCTCTCACTCTCACAGCTCCGATGGCTTTGGGTTTTCTGGGGTGGAGCATGTCCATTACTCCTGTGTTGGACATGGCCTTGTAAAACAGGCATACAGCGCCTCTGTGTAGGCAGTATGTGACTGCATTCAGCTGGGGTGTCTACAGCCAGGCAGCATATGACATATATTTGAGCCCCTTTAGCCTCTTGGTGAGGTACCTTTGAGGTCTTTCTAACTGCTGCAGGTGTTGGGTAAGGTACATCCCAAATGAGGCATTGTACTAGATTATGGGTCTGATAAGAGAACAGTATAAGGGCACAATGACCTCTGTTGACGTAGATGTGAATCCTTTCACGATACAGTGTCCAATATAGACAGTCTTCCTAGCCACATTGGCAATGTGAGTGTCACATAACAGGTTACTGTCCACTTGTGTCCCTAGGTCCATGATTACTCCTTCCATACATATTGGATTACCACCTATGTGGTAATTTGTGAGTACCTTGTTTGGTATTTGGTGAGACATTCATACTGTCCAGTGTCTTCAGGACGGCTGGGTGGGGTTCCTGTGTGTGAGAGTGTGGTCTGTAGCATGCTACAGACTGTACAGCAGTTTTGCCTACGGTTAGTTGCACATGGGTGGTCTCCGATGCTTCATGCATTGTCAGTTACCTGGACGTATGGGTGTCTGTGCTGAATATGGATACTTTCCCTCCTTTTATGTTCTGCTCCAGGTTTTGGGGCCATAACGCATGATATGAGGTATAACCTGATAGTGCTGGTGTGTTGTCAGGAGGCTTGCTGCAGGTTTCTGTCACTGCACAGACATCAATGTTCTCCATACTGGGGAGGGCCTCGGGAGCATGCATATTGAGGTTTACACATCTGGCATTCGTCAGCATTACCCTTATGTTTCTTTCCACTTATGTTTTCTAGGGTAGTGGGTTAGTCTTTTCAGCCTTGCCTACGAAAGGCTCTATGGAGGTGGCAAAAGCCTTATCCAATATCCAGACGCCCAGGGTTAACAGGTGCAAGCCATCCCTGGAACAGCAGCGTGGCTTGTCAAGCATGACATCCCAAGCAGACAGACATTGGATCCCCTTGGAATGACACCAGTAATTGTGCCACTTGTTAAAGCTGACCATTCTGTGTTTGTACTGTGGCATCATTCTTGGTGAGGGTAGGATGCTGCAAACGGTCAGTGTCATACCGGCCTGGACTACATAATCGGAGAGCTCATCTATGTCTCCTTTCATGTAGTCCGGGGAGGTACATCTCAGGTCATTCACGCCAGCATGGACAATGACTGCATCATATTTCTACTTGCATTGAGGTGACCTGCATACTTGTGTTATGTGGCGTATTGTAGCAGCCTACAGGCAGCTTACTGTACCCTTTCCCTTGTTCAGTCTGGTGAGCGGGACAGCAGTGTGTCTGACTATGGAGTCACCTATTACAACTGTATCAGGCATGTTGTTTCTCCTTCTGGCCTGTGACTGTTTGGCACACCAGCTTTGTGTACTATGTGTTGCATGTGCTATGTTTGGAGGTTGTGGTTGCTTGGGTGTCTGCTTTGGAGGCCTCTGTTGGTGTGGTGTGTTTGTAATTAGGGCCTCCGGGAATGTTTTTCTGTGTTTATGTCTTTGGTTTGCAGTTGTGATAGGTCTATGTGGGACTGGGTTTGTGGTGTGTGTGGTTACCTTCTCCTCCTGACTAGTTTTGACAGTACTGAGTTGAGGGAGCTCAGCCTCCGGTTTGGATAAATGGTTGCATCTCTCACATATATTTGTATTTCTTGGAGGGAGTTGAAGGTTGTCTGTGTACTTGGGGCAGGTGTAACATTGCCTCAAGATTCACAGATTCAACTTGTTGTAGCTGGGCTTAGTGGATTGTATGTGTGGACATATTTTATTGCCTTACTACTGATCAGTGATTACTTCCCTTTTTGTGTTTGATCTATCATGTAGTAGCTTCCTCATTCTCTTGCATGGTTTGGTAATGGCTGGAGTCTAGCATGCCAGATGCCTGCGTGTATGGCATTGTGTCTTGGTTTTATTTGGGATTGCATAATCCAAGCATTCCTGGCAGTGTTCACGGAATGCCTGTATAACAGGTTCTGAGGTGTGGCCCATATTTTGCACCTGCACAGGGCCTTTAATGGATTCCACATCAGTTTGGAGGAGTGCAACTTTTGCTTTCCACATGTTTTTCACTGTGGTTTTCTGGCCAGGGACTGTGGTCAGGATGTGTATATCCAGTGTGATTACTCTATGGTCTGGTCTTACCAGTGAGGGATACACTTCTCATCTTGCCATCCAGTACCCATGTTGCTGATTATCACATACAGTATGCTTACCCCCCTTGTGGTAGTGGTACGTTGTTCCTGGGCATTTTGGTTTATGGATTCTAGGAACTTTTGTCCTACAGTGTTGGAGCTAGTATAATGCTCCCAGTCTATGTCTGGGTATTTTCAGTCACCCAATATAATGTGGTTTGGAGGGCTTGATATATTCATGTATTCCAACATAGGCCAGGTGCAGTTCCTGGTGTTAGAACAGTAGTCTGTAGCAGGCTATTAACTGGGAAACAGTTTTAGCCACTGTTACTTGACCATGGCTAGTCCATGCTGCTTCTTGTTGTGGTACCAACATGGGGGTGTGGTTATCCTTGACAATTATTGCTAGTCACCCTCCTTTTGTAGCTTGTTCCATGTTTTGAGGCTGTACAGCACAGTATGAGGTGTAACCTGGTAGTGTTAGGGTGCTGTTGTGAGCCTTGACCCAGTTTTCTGTTACAGGACAGATATCAACATTCTCCATACTGGAGGAGTTTAGACTGCATGCATCTTGCTGTTTAGACTTCTGGCATTGGGTAGCATTACATCTAGGTTCTTATCCCTTGTGATACCTATGGAGGTGGGTTTGTGTTTTGAGCCTTACCTATTCAGGGCATGCTGTGGGTAACAACAGCCTTTGCCAGTATCCATACGGCCTGGACTGATAGGTGCATGCCACCCCTAGCAGGTGGAGCATCATGTCATGCTCAGCATGTCATCCCAGGCTGGCACACATTGGATCCCCTTTGACTAACTGCAATACTTCAGCCAATTATTGCAATTGATCATCTCATCGTCATATTGTGGCATCATGCTTGGTGAGGGTAGGATGTTAGTCAGGGTCATCAAGTGTGCATATACTACATGGTGTTACATTGCTTTACACATGGCATTCATGCCTCGGGTGGTGCTGCAGGGCTGCCTCTGTCGGATGCACATACTACACTCCCTGTACATGTTTGGGAACAGGTTATGTAATTTTAGGCATCCCTGTTATTATATGAGTGAGTCAGAGAGGGGTATCATTCCCAGGGTTCCTACTGAGCCAGTGTATGTGCTATGCGTTGCCTCTTTGCCAAGGCCAGGGCATACTGGGCACGCCTCCTTCTGCCTACTGGGGCAGGCTCAGGTTGTTCCTCCTCTGAGTCACGCTCTGTCTGTGATGGCCTTGGCAATGGTGGGGGGCTGTTTGGCCCGGCCCTATGCTGGTCCTGCTGCAGCTGTTTTCGCAAGATCATATTATGTAGCATAGCACATACCATGACAATTTGGGTACATGTAGTTGGTGAGTACTGCAAGGCTCCACCGGATGTGTCCAGACACCGGAACAATGACTTGAGCATCCCAAACACATGCTCTGTTACATTACGTGTTTGTGCGTGTGCCTTATTATAGCGTTCCTGTTCAGGTGTGTGCGCATTTCTGATGGGTGTCATCAGCCACGGCTCCAGTGCATAACCTGCATCCCCCACTAGGTGTCCATGTGGGATGTCCCCATTGGCAAATGTCTGGTACAGCTGCATCAATTGCCAGATATGGGAATCATGGTAGCTCCCAGGGCAGCCAGCACACACATTCATTATTATGCCCTGGGCATCACACACGACCTGGCAGTTGATGGAGGGGAAGCCCTTGCAGTTAATGGTAGGCCCTACCCCACTCACCGGCTGGTGCTTTGATGAGTATGTGCGTGCAGTCTATTGCACCCACTACCTCAGGGTATTCCGCTATTTGCTGGAAGAGACACATATTGCTGGCCAATACCTCACGGGCATTGGGGAAATATACATGATCACTGACATGTGCTGACATGGCATCCAGGAACTGGTGCAGTACCCTGGTGGCTGATGCCTGTGATATCCCCATCATATCACCAGTTTGTCTCTGGAAGGTACCTGTTGCTAGTATTCTTAGGCCAACACATACCTTGGTTTCCACTGGGATGGGTTCCCCTCTATTGGTTCTGTGTGTGAGGCGTGGCCTGCACAGCTCGACAATTTGCTGCAGGAGGTCTCTGTCCACTCTATAGCACTCTACTATCTCCAGCTCATGTAACCCGTGGTAGGTGACCCTGGGCCTGTACACTCTTCTCCGTCTCCTCACTGTGGGTTGTCTGGCACCATTTGCATTGTCACCACCCTCAGCAAGTAGCCTATGTCTCCTTATGACAGCTATGGCAGCCCCTAGCATTTCTGCTCTGAGTTTAGCTTTTTCAGTTTTCACTTCTAATAGCTTACTCCTGTCTTGCAGTGTCTCTTGAGAGAAAAATCCTGCACTGCTGTTTGCAGAGTTTTAAGTGCTTGGCTGGGCTACTATTCTGCCTGTGTAATTGCCTGCTTCTAATTGTTTTTACCTGCTAGCTCCAGCAGTATTCCCTGCTTGCTTCCTACTAATTCTGTTGGTTCCTTTTTCCTTTCTGTTTCCTCAGGGGGGAGCAATGCGCATACTAGCAGAAACACGCTCACAGTGGCTTACACACCCGCACACATGCTTACATGGTTTAGAATCGTCTTATTTGGGTTAAAACGCACGCACACCAGCGCAAACAGTCTTACAAGTCTGCCAACAAGCTCCCACATGCTCAGTCTGCCTTACACGCGCGCACACTGCCCTACTCGCGCCTCATGGCATGCACACGTGCGCATGCACGCCCAGCAAGAAACTTTGGTGTAGGCAACAGTGTACACCTTCCATTTCTTGACTTTCCCATGCTTATCTTGTGGCACTCCTCTTTCCATGATATGTGTCTGACATCTGTCATGTAACACTGACCTCCAATGAACTGCATTTCTTTCTGCCATTCCCCCCTGTGATGTCACCTATCTCCTACTCTATTCCTCCCCCTTATGTATCTCTTACACTACTCAGAATGTGCTCATTTGCTATGTGACAGTGGAATTCAGTATCCTAACACTCATTTACATCAGATTGCCTACTAATGCTTAGTTACATGTCTTAGACTCAGCTTCCCCCCTTAGAAACCAGTAAACGGTGGCCATGTTGTTTTTGGTCTGCTGGTCCCTGCATTGTAAATCCATGTATTGCATAAAACCCACATTTGTGGGTTTATAACCTTCATTTTTATGTTTTATACAGCGCAGTCTGTTTGCGTGGGGCTGCGCTGCGTTTAAACATCAGCAATCGCCGAAAAATTTTTTTAATTTATTTCTTATATTTGCATCGGGGTACCTTGCCAATGGCCACATATTTGGCCATTGGCATGCTGCCTGACACATATGCACCCTTTATTTGGAGCTGACATGGCTCCATTGTGTTTTTTGCAGAAACGTACTCAGTTGTCAACTGAGTACATTTCTGCAGCTAAAACGGCTTTTACACGGGCTGCTTTGGGCTTCCTGGATCGTTAATCTACCTCATTTGCATGCCTTTCGGCTGCAAGTGAGGTGATTAGCATATCCACGCCCACTCCGTGTAAGAGACGTTTTAGCTGGTCTCTTACACAGAATTTAGGGCTGTTCCTGGATCGTGAAGGCTGCATGGAGTCTTACACTACTCTTAGACTCCGTGCAAGGCTTCGTGAATCCTGCCCAATATTCTTTTATAAAAATAACATTAACTGGCTAGGCTTCAGCCTTTTTCATTAAATAACATAAAATATAAACCGGAACAAAACAGTTTTATTTATATTATTAACATAAAACTTTGAATTTGTATAAAACTAAAATAACATTCTCTTATAGAAAAATAAAATTTACTTGTACTACTCTGTTTACTACTACACACATATAAAATTATCAAATGAATTCTTTCTAACAAGTACTACACTGACTGGTATAAAATTTAAATAAATAAAAAACTAAATAAGGTCTGGATTCTAAACTTGTATAAAATAAAACTGAAATAAATACAAATCAAAATTTTACCTGTTAACTAACTACTGAACTAATATAAAATAAACTCAGTCACAGCTCACACAGAGTTAAAATGAAATAAAAATGGCAACCAAATAGCATAACCATTTCTTTTTTAAATACTCAGTCACAGATCATGGATTACTTCCTCTTCTTCTTCGCCTTCTGCACTGATGGCCTCTGGATCTGCGTGTGGTAGTGCCTGGAGGGCATGTTCTCTATTGTAAGATACAGTTGCCCTTTTTGCTGCTTGTAGAATGGGTGGTGGGACTTCCACAGAAAAACAGTCACTGTCCTCATTCATTTTGATTGCTAGCAGTGAGTTAAGTGTTTTGGCATGTAATGACTGCCTCAGCTCTGTTTTAACTTTTCTCACCTTGCTGAATGCTCGCTCAGGTTCACTATTCGAATGTGGCAAACAAAGCAGCGTTAATATGAGCTTCTTAAAAAGAGGTATTCATTCCGCTTCAGGGCTTTGCAGGAATATTGACCAGTACTTGAGGAAACATGTATCTGTTTCAGAGTCCCAGTTGTGCTGTTGCTGTGGCAACTTGATGTTAACAACTTGGTATATGCCAAGCTCAGCCTTAGGTTGACTACGCTGTTACCATGACTTGCAAAGTCCTAGATGAGTTGCAATGTTCGTTACAACTTCAATGTCAAGTTTTAATTTCAAAGAATGGTTCAATACACTGCCAATATTTTGCAGTATGACATCACCAGCAGGTAAATGCTTTCTCATTTTCAGGAGGTCTGCAACATAAAATGCTTTTACTTGCTTATAGAAGGTGTGCTCACTTACAGTACCAACTATGTCATCACCATTTTCAAGCAGATATTTTTCAACATCAGGTCCAACATGAAGGTGTCGTTGCTGCAAAATATTATTGTCATGGTCAAAAAGAGAATTACTGGTGATACTGATATTACATAGAAATTCTACAGCAGCATGTGGCTTCCATAACCTGGTTGCGTACTCCTGTAGAAGATGTGTGATATCACTGTACAGAGTTAAAAGTTGACTGCTTCTGGCCTGCAATTGCACATTGAACTTAAGGAGAGACTCCATAGCATACTTCAGGAAAAGGAATACCAGTTTTACCTCATGACTATTCAGCCATTCTGTTATGAGGTTTATTCTGTTTGACCGGGGCACATACGAGTGGAAGTATGACAAAAGCACAGGCCACAGGTCCAGTATTCGCTTTATAACTTTATAAAGACTCAACCAATGAGTGGGGGTATGTCGGATAAGTACAAGTGGCTCAATGTCAACAAATAATGCAAATTTGTTTAGCTTCTGTTGCCTCTGTGCACTATGTGAAAAGTGATTATAAATGTCTGATATTAACTCTTCTACATATGATTTCATTGCTTCCAAACCTGATTTGATGCAAAGGTCTGCTATATGGCACAGGCAACCCATACTGAAGAGATCAGGACTGACAGTCTTTAATTGTGAGAGTACAGAATTGTATTTACCAACCATGACTGCAGCGTTATCTGATGATTACACAGCCATATTATTTGTTGGAATATTGAATCTGTGAAGACTTTCCATAAGGCAGTTGTATATCGCTTTACCTATACCTGCCACACAAATGGCCATGTCTAAGAACTGAACAACATTTCTACACTTTGCCTGGTCAAAGAAATCCAACCAGAATCACAAAGAGTTTATTATCCCAATAATATATCCAATATATAAAAAATATATCCAAGTTTGTCGATGACTGCAAACTGGGGGCGGTCATCGACTCCCCAAATGATGTAAACATTCTTCAGGAGGGACTTACCCAAACTAACGACTGGTGCATAAAATATGGCCTCAAACTCAATGCCAAAAAGTGTATAGTTATCCCCTTTGGTAAAAGTGATGTAACCACAATGTACCATATCAACAACAATGTCCTTAGCACACAATCAGTAGTAAGGGATCTGGACATCTTGATAGACAGCAGTCTAGCATTTGATCAACACATAGCCTCAGTAGTGAATAGGGCATACTACATGTCTCATCTCATAAATAAGGGCATAGCATCCAGGAAAAAAGACGTTATAACCTCTCTGTACTCTTCCTTAATCCAGCCTATAATCGAGTACAATGCCCCTTTTGGTATGTACCTCATTAGGCACTTGCGGCAGCTGGAGGGACCACAGAGGTTCCTAACAAGAAGAATTTAGGATCTCCAACACCTATCCTATGAGGATAGGCTTAATTCCCTCTCACTTTACTCTGTCTCATAGACTGCTCAGAGGGGACCTCTGTCTGACATTTAAAGCCATCTCAAACCCCGCCCTACAAGAAATGCTACATATCCGCAAATCAAACATCACATGTGTCACATGCACTTGGAACCTAAACCTAACCTGTGACATTAATAGGACTTGCTGGCAGGACAGATATGTGTCCCAGAGACTCCCCCATTTGTGGAATAGACTCCCTCTCCATGTTAAGCAGAGTACTTGTCTGTCCTTGTTCAAGCATAACCTGGAAGACTAGATGGGTAATAGAAAATATACTCCTGGGATCCCATCTATGTCTCTGCTTAACAGGGATGATAGGTGCTGACCTTGGAAACATTGTGCAAAACCTTGACTAGGCTTGGAAAGGCCTCATGGCCAGTAGCCTAGTAAATTCCTATGATCCTATGACCCTCCATATCAGTGATCTGATCTAAATAAATGCAATAAGGCTGCTTCCAACAAACTGATGCTCCATCTTCCTGATATTTTGGACCCATTACATCACGTGTAATGCATGAAGCCTTAGTCGCCCCACAGCTCATCTTCAGCACTTCATGATCACTGAAGTGTTTTTTTCATGTATTTCAGCAGATGATCTGCAGCACTAAAGGGTAGCTTGTGCTCTGCAATTATGAAAATGAATGCTGCTTCAGATATTAATGCTTTCTGAGCTGTACTGTTTGTTGGGCTTGGGTGGCAAACATGTCTGTCACTTTTCTTCCAGATGCGGCCTGCTTTGCATTTGCCTTGTGTTTCTCTGTATCCATGTGCCTGTACAGATCATGGCATCCTCCATGGCCAATACTAATGTTACAGTGACACACTTTACAGAACGCATACCCTAGCCCAAGCTTGATCTCACTTAGCCAACCAAATTGCATCTTCCAAGCTGCTTGGAATGAAGACAGTCTTCTTTTTTGTCAGCATAACCTGTTAAATAAACACAAAAACCTCCTCTAAGCCTGACGACATTGATTATCTTGCAAATTATTTTACTAGGTGTGCATATCCTTTATGAATATGGAGACGCCACTGCTTTTGGAGCTTCGGTCCATGTTCTGGGGCCGAAAGGTGTGGAATGAGTTATAGCCTGGGAGCACAGGGGTGCTTTCTGCTGCTTTAAACCAGGTCTCCATTACAGCATGGACTAATTAACAAGGATATAGGGAATCTCCAAACTCTGGATCCCATGCAGTTTGGTTTGTGAAGGGCAGATCATGCCTGCTTAACCTGGTTGACTTCTTTGAGTCAGTCACCAGAGCTGTGGATGAGGGCAAGGCAGTTCATACAGCCTACCTTGATCTGGCCAAGGCCTTTGATACCATTCCCCACTCAGGAATTATTGATAGACTGACCAAACTAGGCATCAACCCCTATATTACTAGGTGTGTTGCAAATTTGCTCACAGATAGAACCCACAGTTGAAAGTAGCAGACTCCAAGTCAGACTGCCGACCAGTCACGAGTGGAGTCCCACAGGGATCGACCCTGGGTCCTCTCCTGTTTGGCATCTACTTCTCAGAAGTACAGGCCAACATGGAGGGACTCTGGCTGACCAAGTTCACCAATGATTGCAAGCTGGGAGCCATTATTAACTCCCCAAGTGATGTAGACATCCTACAGAAAGGCCACACTGAGACCAACAACTGGTGTCGAAACCATGGCCTTAAGCGCAATGCCAAAAAATGCGTCATCATTCCCTTTGGGAAAAACTCAGTTCCCACTAATTATCACATTGATGGTAGCCCACTGAACACTGAAGGTGTTATAGGAGATCTGGGGACACAGGTTGACAGCAACCTCTTCTTTGACCACCACATTGCCACAGTGGTCAGAATGTCCTTCTACATGGCACATCTCATTACCAAGGGTTTTGCATCCAGGAAGAAAGAGGTCATCATCTCTCTCTCTCTACTCTTCCCTCGTTAGACCAATCATCAAGTGTAATGCTCCATTTGGTATGTACCTCACTAAACACCTGCAACAGCTGGAAAGACCACAAAAGTACCTCACAAAGAGGATCCTAGGCCTTAAACACATGTCCTACATGGACAGACTCAAAAAACTCTAGCTTTTCTCTGTCTCATATCGTCTATTAAGAAGCAATCTCTGCTTGACTTACAAAGCCATGTTTGACCCAGCCTTGTTAGAAATGTTACACCTAAAGAAATCTCAATCCATCCGCACCACATGCTCCAGGGACCTCAACCTCATTACCACAATCAACAGAACATGCTGGAGGGACAGGTTCATAACCCAGAGACTTACCATGCTTTGGAATAGACTTCCCATACATGTCAAGCAGAGCACCTCACTGGCCCTTTCCAACAGAAATCTTGATGAGTGGATGGGAAATAGAAAGTTCACCTCGGAGATCACTCCAGTGGCTCTACTTGATAGAGACACCAGGAACTAATGGCGGCATGATACCAGGGCACTTCTATGGACTAGGCTTGTAAAGGCACCAGGGCCACTGGCCTAGTGCACAACTATGAACCTATGAATCTATGAACTACTACTAGTAAAGAAATACATGACTGAGAGAACACTTAATACTTTTTCCATCTTTAGGTGTCTCTGCTTCTGATTGCTCTGCATGGATGATTACTGGGTCCTCGGTTGCACTGCGTGTGGTTTGTACTGCTACTACTGCACATACAGCTTGAAATGAAGACATTCTTTTTTCCTGGACCGGACCTATTTGTAAAATTAAAGAAAAAACTACTTAAGCCCCTCTAAGTGTGGCAACAGAAATTATGCTGAAAGCCACATTATATTGCTAACAGAGATATTACTGAGAACAGGTCTTACCTTTTTCACCTTCAGCCATCTCTGCTTGTCCAAGTTGCCCCTTACAGTACTTAAGGGGGGGGGGTCAAGGTTGTTGTGGGCATGGATTTTTTTTTTTTTACTGCTTGAGCCAAGTTGGGCCACAGGTGCAGCTGCAGCAGAAGTATTTTGTGAAGTCCTGTAAAATCAAAACATGGTATCATGCAGCAAGCAGTCAGTGTAAGACAAACATGAAACAGTTTAGGTGAGCTAGCTGGTTTGGGGGAATGGTGTTTATATTAGAAAAACTGATGCTTTTGGCATCTTTACTCTTCAGTCAAGTTCATTAAATAGACAGGGTTTATGCTAAACACAGCTAATCACTCAGACAAGAATAGGAATGAAGTACACACACGCACACACGCACACACACACACACGCACACACGCACACACACACACACACACACACACACACACACACACACACACACACACACACACACACACACACACACACACACACCCCTAGAACAGCATTTAGATGCTTGATTTATAATTCATTTGTTGTTCATAACAGATAAAGGCAGCTGTATATGCTTGACAAGCACAGTGTGAAATGTCATGGTGGGACACACAAACACAACAGAGAAACCTGAATTAGGCTTACAGAAGCACGTACAGCTAACATACACACACAACACATGTACCATCTCATCACCATCTGTTCTACTTTAGCTATATAAAGTGTACACATTACAGAAACTGGCCCATGTGATAGTGTTAGTGTACAGTATGTACTTTGTAAAAAGTAGAACACAGTTACTCTACATAGTGCACACAATCCAAAATTAACCTGAAAATGTGATTTATGTGTATTCATTTCTGAACACATTATGGACTGCCCACATCCAGACAACCTACCCAATTAACAAAGTAGAGCACAGACAGTAGCTAGTGAATCTTTAACTGCTGCTTATCAGATCTTTAGCAAACATGCACAATGTATAACATGTTTCCCAAGCTAAAAGGCTTGTGTTGTCAAAGCTCAACATCTGTGAAATCATCTTCCCATATGCTGTTACTTTTTAGGATCTGTAAACCTGCCACAAAGTTGTGATTTAACACCTTTGTCCAATTTTAAGAAACAGAGTGCAGGAGGGAGCCAAGACTAACTGAAGCAGGACAGCACAGGTCTTTTTATGACCCAGGCCTGCCATCATTCCCCACTCTCCAGCTAGCCTGCACAAATAACTCTCTCTGTAATTGCACAACACCACCACAACAGCCCAGATTAGAGGCTATCAGCTGGTGAATTGCTTTCAAGAACAAAAACAAGTGCAGACGGCATATCTCTCAATCTGTTGGTACAACAGTCAGCACTCAGCAGTTAGTGATAAAGCCAGAAATGTAAGGGGTCTGGTGTGTGAGGCCAGAAGCCAAGGATATAGTTTAGTTTAATAAATATTGCCTTTATGAAGTTGGTACAATAACATGCTTTGCAGTATAAATTATTTTCTGAAGCACATGAAGTCTAAGCCTGACACTAAAAACACATGTCATTACTTTGCTTACTGACTTACTGCAGTCCTCAATCTGCCAAGAAATGTACATTTAACAAGACAAATCATCTTAGGACTATTAACTATATACTTCTAGGACAGCAAGCCCTACACGGGGTAAAAGTGCACAATACATACATATACTGACATTACACAGTATCATAACACAGGTGTAATATTATATTAGCAACCACAGCATACACATACTATGGGTAAAATATGATGCAATTACTATCAGCTTACATACTGACAATTTCAGCTACAAACTTCACTGGATGGTTAAAATATTTAAGTTATACTTGCAAAAAAAAGTTATTTTGATGACTCAATGTAATTCAATATTATTTTCCATTAATATATTTATAAAAACTTGTAGGGTTGGGTGCCTGCCTCATAAGAAACATTACATGCTCTTAGCTGTATGCAATACTACAGTTTTAGAAGTCATCTTGAAAGCTAACATTACATTGCAGTTTCTTATTCATTATACTACCCTATTAATCACCATCCAGCATCCCATGATAGTCTGTGAGATATGTGAAATACAAAATTATGCATTGCTGTTGCATCAAAAGTTACTAATGGGTAAACTGCAATTAAAATCAGCATAAGGCACAAATACAGCTTCATAGAATTAATTATTTAGTTATTTGACTGCAGATGTTATTGGACATACCTTTCAATCTCTTATAGCAAGAAATCTGGACAAAACCACAAATAATGGGGGCCGGAACCTAATAAAGGCACAGAAATAGTGACAGTATTTTAAATACTGCTCTTCCAAACTTAGACTTTTGACAGAACAACAGATTTTGCATAGCATGAATTTTCTGAAGGATGAACTCTGAAAAATCAAATGTAACATCTGCTGCCTGCCATTATTTTCTGACTTCAGTCCTCAAAGATCTGCCAGTCCCACTGCCAGTGATTTGCCAGGAAACTACAGTTTTATCAGAAAAAGATCAATAGCAAAAAGCCAAAAGCTTAATTACCTTCAGCAGTTTCAAGTATGTAGTATGTACAAGCATCAAAATGAGACATTTCTCAAAGTTATCCATTCCCTCAGTGATTTATGCACATTTTAATCACAATGGAAAATTAGAGGTAGTGTCACACACTATCAGGGTAATGACAGAAATAGTGGCATACTTGCAGACAATAAGCCAATAAAAATGCAAGGAAAAAGTGCTATAAAACTGAATAATATTCAACTAGCAAACAAGATTTGTGCTGCAAACATGCATATCGCAGCTCTAGATGCAAATATGCTCAGGTGAAATGCAACACAAGCAACAACAGCCAAGCAAGACCCATAACATATGCACACAACTAAAGCACACAATCACAAAACACAACAGAAAGCACAATAAATGTGTCAAGTCACAAGACCCTTTCACAAACACTTATGTGAACCACGAGTGAAAAATGGAACTCCACTGCACCTGCTCAGCAGCCTAAACGCTGACCTTAATATCTTCTGCTTATGCAAAGGGCAGCTCATAGTTAACAAGGCAGCAAACAATTTAAAAGTTGTAATGTATGACATAAAGTAAAATCTGAAAGAGTTGCACATTTTTGTTAATGGGTATTATGTTTAAAAGTGAATCCAGTTTTATTTATACCATACATACAATATATACATGCATGTTAATGCAACTACAAACAAAGCCTGACATAACGGGGTGAGAAAGGCCCAAAAATAGGGACACATTTTAAATATTGCTCTTATAAACTTAAAAAGTTTCTAGAATAACAGGATTTGTGTTAACATGCATTTTATGAAGGATATGAAGTCTGAAACTCAAATGAATATCATCATTTAGTGACTTTAATCTTTAGATCATCACAGTGATTTGTCAAAAAGACACTTTTAATGAGGAACAGACCAAAAATATGAGGCAAAAATCTGGACATTCTGAGAAAATCTGTACAATTGAGATGTATACTACAAACTACTCCACAGCTTCACACATTTACTTCCCTTGAAGCTAGACTTCAAGAAAAAAGACAACCCTTCATACAACCCGAGACACTACTCACAAGCCACAGCAGCCCTCATTACCCAAGAACCAAACTCCATAGCACAGCACAAGCTTTCTCACCTACTCTTTGTCAAGCTCTCCCCATCGACATTAAAGAAATCAAATCCAACAAAAGCTGCTGAGGGTAAGCTCCAGGATCAAAAATAAAGCAACCTTGAATAATAGTAACAGCAGTACTGTCTTTAATGCAAACACAAGCGCTTTCACACTGAGCTTCTTCAGGTGTACATACAAAGCATCAAAAACACACCTTCTTATAATACAAATAATTAAACATAATTAAACCACATGACTTCAATTATATTATTTAAAGGTATAACATTTCCTCAAAACTTCATTTAACATTATTACCCTATAAATATATCCAACCATATACTAAAACATTCATTAAAAAACATTCATTAAAAATATTCATTAAAAATGAACTACCTACGTAGTGCTCTTTTACCAAGAACATGTTTCATAGGCACGCTATCATTAAGGCCATGGCCATAATTGGCTCTCAGCATAACTATCCATTTTGCCTCCATTACCTCTGTCCTAGCCCTAATGTCTCCACCCCCTTATATTCTCATGGGTCCTAGAGACTACCATAAAATGAAAACTATGCTGTTCACCCATGTTTAAAATATGTTTTGCTAGAGCATTGACATTCGTCCCTTTCCCAATGTGGTAAATATGCTCCCTAATTCTCTCTCTTAGGGTGCAATCCATCTTACCTATATAAAAACTATTACAGATTAAACAGCTAGCCAGATATACCACATGTGCTGTTTCACATGTGGCATCAACCCTAATGTCAAAAATTTTTCAGTATCCGGATAATTAAAAAACACTTTTTATTAATATATTTGCATTGTGCACATTTACCACATGGCTTGGTTTCATAAACTACCTTATCATAGACTCTGTCTTTAACATTACATAATCTTCTCTTCAAATTCTTTTTATTTTTAAAAGTAAATTGAGGCCTCAAACCTACTATAGCACTAATCTGTGGATCCGTCATTAATATCTTCCAATGCTCATTAATAATGTCTGTATATTTCCTTATATCCCTGGAATAGGATACACAGACCTTAAGCTTATTATCATTTTTCTTCACTTCCCTGGGAGGCCCCCCTGAGAAGTAAGGCTTAGCTCTTGTCTCTCTCAACTGTCTAACAGTCATGGCACTGCTCTCTATAACACTTTGATCATAGCCCCTTTCCATGAGTTCATATCTAGTCCTAACCATCTGCTTCTCATACTCTTCATTTTAACACTCAACCTAGAGGCTCTAAAAAACTGATTCTGTGCTACATTTTTAAAAACATATTTGGGATGCATACTTTTTCTGGTTAATAGTTTGTTCACATAACAATCCTTTCTAAATAATTTGGTAGACATCCTATCAATCCCATCTTTTTCTACATATACATCTAAAAAACTAATACCTTCTGTTGAATAGTTCAAAGTGAACCTCAAAAATTGCATTGTACCATTAATATATTCTACAAATGCCTGTAGTTAAAATACATTACCCTTCCATAAAATAAAGAGGTAATCAACAAACCCCCTGTAAAATAATATCAAATGGCTGAACGGTCCTTTAACCAAGCAATCTAATTCCCATGTCAACATAACTGCATTTGCATAACTATTAGAACATGAGCTCCCCATGGCCACACCATTTTTTTGCCAATATACCTGCTCTTTAAATAAAAAAACATTATTCATGAGCACAATGCACATTAATTTTTGTAACAATATCATCTCATCAGCACTATGTAAACCAAACATAATCATCAATTTCTTTAAATAGTCTATCCCTAACTCATTTGGAATAACAGTAAATAGGGAAACAACATCAAGGGTGACAAAAATAAAATTCTCATTAATTGCACCTTGATTTGTAAAATCATATAAATCATGCAGAAACTGTTCTGTGTCTTTCAACACATACAATGAAGTATCAATCATAGGTCTTAGTTTTTTCTCCAAATAAATTGAAATAGATTCCGTACACCACCCACTCCCCGAGACTATCAGCCTCATAGGAGGTCTAATAGGATTTTTATGAAGCTTTGGTAGTCCCTGTATCTTAGGTACTGTAAATTTGGTGTTTGTAAAGTATCTTACTAATTCATTACTCAACATCTCAAGGTGCTCCATGTGTTTAATCTGACTATTGACTGATTCAACCATTGCTTCCACCTGTGCTAGTGTAATCTTTTGATAGAACTTCTTATCATCCAACATCTCATGCATTAAGGCATCATACTGATTCTTATCCAACAGCACAATTCACCCACCTTTATCAGCTGGCCCAATCACCAAACTTGTATCATTCTCAAGTCGATGTAGGGCTTTAAACTCATCTTTATCAAGATTGTGCCAATTACTTTTATAATTCCTATCATTGTAGACCTTATAAATGTCTGAAATACAAATTTGCTCAAAGGCATTAATAAGTGCTGTTTGTTTAGGAACAGACATACTTGGTTTTCTAAAATTAAAAGAACTATCATCTTGTGTTTGTTTAAACATATGTTTTAAAGTCAAATTCCTAGTGAACATTTTTAGATCGAACACAATGTCCGTAATGCACATATCAGTGGAAGGTATAAAAGATAGACCTTTTTTTAAAACACTTAACTCAGTATATGATAGGACATGTTTAGATAAGTTAGTTACTAACGTCTTACTTGTTGAAATGCCTTCTTTATTGTGTAAACATTGTTCATCTCTTCTTCGTGTTTCCTCTTGTATCTGGTAGTGCTCCTGCCTCGGTGCTGACTTCCCTGTCATTGCCCTCCTCTCCAATTTACTGAGGTATCTCTCATGGGTAATGGAAAATTTAACCCAAAACTATGTACTTTGTCTGGATGTTCATCAATGATCACGGACTCACTGACAACAGGCTCAAGCAGCGTATCACTTTCTGCCGCCCTATGAACTTCTGCAATGGTCGAAATAACTTTCTTCCTCGCACCTAAATTTACTGAGGAATTATTAGAAGAAGTGTTGTTCGGATGAACGTCACTTGCAGAGCCTCCATGTTGATGTAATTCCTTCTGCTGTGCACTATGGGTCTCGTCTCGTGTTGTCTCCATAGACCGCACATCCGGGTGGTTACGTACATCAGAACCAGTGTTCCATTGACCAGTTTCATTCAATGCCAGATCACGTGGCCACGTGACGATATTACCCAATGAAAAATCAGTACGATGTCTCTGAAGCTTTCTCAATTTAATTTGTAACCCACAAGAACCAATGCCTGTCTTCACAGGTCAAGTATGCACCCGAGACACATACCTAGGAATGTCCTCAAAGGACAAGTCTATAGAACCCTACGCCTACATAATAATGATGAAGAGGCAGTAGTTGCTTTAAATAAGTTACAAGACGAATTTCAAACAAGAGGCTATTCTAGCTCAGAAATCACTAGAAATGTCCACATGCAGGTGAAGACGAAGGCTGCAAATTTTCAAATACAGTCAATAAACCACGAATATCCAAAATCCACACCACGATAGTAATCCAAGTTCAAGACCACTTCAGTGTAAAACAGAACTTTTATTCAATGCTAGCACAGTAAGCGCTTTCACCTTCACGGCTTTATCAAACTACAAAGTGCATAGTCAGTTAGAACCATTTAAATACAGTTAGATCAAACCCCATAGGTTCCTACACATACTATTCAATATGACATCATTACTAATCAATAACCTTAAAAACTTTTAAAATGTATTAATACAAATAAAGTATAACATTCATATATAAAGCATCATTAAAAACACTTAAAACATTTAAATATATTTAATACCATATATTTTATGGTCTATAAATTCTCTTTTTCTTAAGTATGGGTTTCACCTGTACTCTATCATTAATCCCAGGGAGTTTATCGGCTCTAAGCCTGATAATCCACTTGAGTTCACATTCTAATAAATATGTGTCTATATCCCCTCCTCTTATGCTGGGTTTTTACTTGTTGTATTGCACAAAAAATAAAATCATGTTCTGCTCCCATTTGTTTAATATGCTTTGCTAGGGCATTACATTCGGCCCCTGTCCTAATTGCATAAATATGCTCCCGGATACGTTCCCTGAGCTGTCTACAAGTTTTTCCTACGTAGAACGCTGCACAGGAAACGCACCGGGCCAAATAAACCACATTAGTACTTACACAACTTGTACCAGTACTAAAGACATAGTCAACCTGTGTAACTGGATGGCAAAAGCCCTTCCTATTATCTATATATTGGCACTGATTACAATTATAACAGGCAACAGTGTTGCCTCCATCTCTGTTAACTACAGACTTGGTCAATGGCCTATTGCAAAATTTCCTTTTCAAATTCTGTTTATTTTTATACGTGAACCGGGGATCCTTTCCTGCCAATTTAAATAAATCATCATCAAGGCTCAACACTTGCCAATGCTGCTTAATAATACCAGTAATCCTTTCTACATCCCTCGTGAAATACAAAGGCATCCTAAGTACCTCCTGTGTTACTATTGGATTCAACCTTTCATTCTCATCCCATTCAGAGAAGTAAGGCTTCTTTTTCTTAAGAGATTTAACTGTATTTAAATAGTTCTAACTGACTATGCACTTTGTAGTTTGATAAAGCCGTGAAGGTGAAAGCGCTTACTGTGCTAGCATTGAATAAAAGTTCTGTTTTACACTGAAGTGGTCTTGAACTTGGATTACTATCGTGGTGTGGATTTTGGATATTCGTGGTTTATTGACTGTATTTGAAAATTTGCAGCCTTTGTCTTCACCTGCATGTGGACATTTCTTGTTTTAATTTTAGCTTTTGGAGTTGCAGGGAAGTTAATCCCGTCGGTGGTTTGTTTGAGTTGCTTTCAGAAATCACTAGAGTGATAGCAGATGCATGGAAATTGAGATCTACAAGATGTAAACCATACATGAGCTCTTATAGTGCTGATACAAGTATACCTTATGATACAAGTATTGATAGAAATAAGTTTAGAATAGTGTTTAGATTTGCAAGTAACATCAATAAGTATACGGAAATTATTAAAAAGAATTGGCACTTATTACATGAAATACCAGGTCTGGTTTCCACAGTTGGTGACACCCCAAACTTCAGTTTTAGAAATAATGTGTCTTTAAAGCAGCAGCTCTGTAATAGAGAACATCAGTCTTTTAGAAAATATCTCTCAAACAGACAGGGCACCTTCCCGTGCAGGAATTGTGCTGCTTGTCAGCATGTCTACACTAAAAATGAGTACATTCATCCTGTGAAATGTTTTAAACTTTATACGAAGAATTACTATGATTGTAAAAGTGTCAATGTTGTTTATTTTTGTTTTTGCCAAACATGCCATGCCTATTATGTAGGCAAAACAAATAGGAGCTTTAAAGAAAGAATGTTAGAACATATAAGGGACAGACGGAACCAGAAGCAATCAAATGCTCTAGATAATCATGTCCTGCATACAGACAGTAGTCATTGTTTTAAATTTTTAATCTTAAAACAAATAGTAAGGACAAACAGAGGTGGTGATGTAGAAAACCACACTGAAGAATTAGAACAACAATGGATCACTAAATTACAAGCAGATAGATATCCTGGTTTGAATGGCTGCACCTCATTAGTTCCTTACCTTAAGGCAAGGCGCCTTAAACACTAAATATGAGTTTTTTATATATTTTTTATTGTACTATTATGGTTATATGTGCACAAAATGTGTGTGTATATGTATATATATATATATATATATATATATATATATATATATATATATATGTATATATATATATTTTAATAACCATCAGGGATGACATTCCCCCTTTTTTAAATATTATTGTGTGTAAATACACACCTTTCTATATATTTTATGCATTTTTCTTATGGATATCGATATATGTTCTTATGTTAGTGGAGTAATATCTCTTTAAATTGTGATGTTATACTAATTGTCCTAGTATTTAACCAAGCATCAGTTGTAGTGATGTGGTCTGAAGAAGCAACATTAAGTTGTGAAAGCGCTTACCGTTTGTCTTCTGCAATAAAGTACAGTGACTGATTTCCAGTGTGTAACTTTGGTGCCTTAATTTACTTTTGCTGACTTGAGAATGATACATGTTTGGTGATTACGCCAGCTGATAAAGGTGGGTGAATTGTGCTGTTGGATAAGAATCAGTATGATGCCTTAATGCATGAGATGTTGGATGATAAGAAGTTCTATCAAAAGATTACACTAGCACAGGTGGAAGCAATGGTTGAATCAGTCAATAGTCAGATTAAACAAATGGAGCACCTTGAAATGTTGAGTAATGAATTAGTAAGATACTTTACAAATACCAAATTTACAGTACCTAAGATACAGGGACTACCCAAGCTTCATAAAAATCCTATTAGACCTCCTATGAAGCCGATAGTCTCGGGGAGTGGGTGGTGTACGGAATCTATTTCAATTTATTTGGAGAAAAAAACTTAGACCTATGATTGATACTTCATGGTATGTGTTGAAAGACACAGAACAGTTTCTGCATGATTTATATGATTTTACAAATCAAGGTGCAATTAATGAGAATTTTATTTTTGTCACCCTTGATGTTGTTTCCCTATTTACTGTTATTCCAAATGAGTTAGGGATAGAATATTTAAAGAAATTGATGATTATGTTTGGTTTACATAGTGCTGATGAGTTGATATTGTTACAAAAATTAATGTGCATTGTGCTCATGAATAATGTTTTTTTATTTAAAGAGCAGGTATATTGGCAAAAAAATGGTGTGGCCATGGGGAGCTCATGTTCTAATAGTTATGCAAATGCAGTTATGTTGACATGGGAATTAGATTGCTTGGTTAAAGGACCGTTCAGCTATTTGATATTATTTTACAGGAGGTTTGTTGATGACCTCTTTATTTTATGGAAGGGTAATGTATTTGAACTAGAGGCATTTGTAGAATATATTAATGGTACAATGCAACTTTTGAGGTTCACTTTGAACTATTCAACAGAAGGTATTAGTTTTTTAGATGTATATGTAGAAAAAGATGGGATTGATAGGATATCTACCAAATTATTTAGAAAGGATTGTTATGTGAACAATCTATTAACCAGAGAAAGTATGCATCCCAAATATGTTTTTAAAAATGTAGCACAGAATCAGTTTTTTAGAGCCTCTAGGTTGAGTGTTAAAATGAAGAGTATGAGAAGCAGATGGTTAGGACTGGATATGAACTCATGGAAAGGGGCTATGATCAAAGTGTTATAGAGAGCAGTGCCATGACTGTTAGACAGTTGAGAGAGACAAGAGCTAAACCTTACTTCTCAGGGGGGCCTCCCAGGGAAGTGAAGAAAAATGATAATAAGCTTAAGGTCTGTGTATCCTATTCCAGGGATATAAGGAAATATACAGACATTATTAATGAGCATTGGAAGATATTAATGACGGATCCACAGATTAGTGCTATAGTAGGTTTGAGGCCTCAATTTACTTTTAAAAATAAAAAGAATTTGAAGAGAAGATTATGTAATGTTAAAGACAGAGTCTATGATAAGGTAGTTTATGGAACCAAGCCATGTGGTAAATGTGCACAATGCAAATATTTAATAAAAAGGGTTTTTTAAGCATCCGGATACTGAAAAAGTTTTTGACATTAGGGTGGATGCCACATGTGAAACAGCACATGTGGTATATATGGCTAGCTGTTTAATCTGTAATAGTTTTTATGTAGGTAAGACGGATCGCACCCTAAGAGAGAGAATTAGGGAGCATATTTACCACATTGGGAAAGGGTCGAATGTCAATGCTCTAGCAAAACATATTTTAAAAATGGGTGAACAGCATAGGTTTCATTTTATGGTAGTATCTAGGACCCATGAGAATGTTACTATTATTCGAGGTTGCTTTATTTTTGATCCTGGAGCCTACCCTCAGCAGCTTTTGTTGGATTTTTGCGTTTGCTTTTTGTTTCTGCAGAGGTGCCTGGTGTTTTTTGGGTGTTTTTTTGCCTTATATTAAAGAAATCAACACTTATTCCAAATTCAGGTGACCTCACATAGATGAGCAGATTCCAGTAACAGATGCATACAGTCAGTCAGGATGCAGTGCTTAGCATCACCCAGTTTTGCCCTTAAGTCCTAATAATTACTAATTACATGTTAACAGTACACTAGTGATTGAATTATGAACCATTTTAAAACTTTAAATACTTCTCGACTCCCAAGACATTTCACACTTCACATACTCTAATGGGGGCAGAAGAGGTGCTATATATTACACACGTTATGATCTGAGACTTGTACACAATTATAGTAATAACAGATTAATGAATGAATCCATTATAATTGCGAAAAACTGAAAGGCTGCCAGCTTAGCCAGATAGAATCTTGCAAATATTTTTATGTGCTTTGTAAATATTAATATAATCCACAGGCTGGTTTTACAAATATAAAAAAGAAAAACTGTGTTGTATGTTCTGAACTTCAAAAATGTAGCCACAGTGACCCTCCTGGAAGAAAGCTGATAAAGTAAAGCATTTTATGACTGTTTGATCTCAAGGCTCAGAGACAGGATGTCTGGATGAATTAATTATTTCTGTTGTCTTAGGACAAGAGTTAATTGCAAAATTTTACATGTATAATTTTTATTGTAGTGGTTTCCTGGCCAGGTGCAAGCTTACTAAGAAAACTAAGATATGTAAATTTAGAGCCTGGGAGCCAGAGAAGTGTCAAGAATGATGTAATTTAAAATGAGTCAGCAGTGATGTATTATCAATTTAAGACTTTCTCGGAGAGAGAGAGAATCAGAGCATTTTGCATTTGTCTTCAGAACTGACAACATCACCAGCACTTGCTTTGCTCTGTATGTATGTTATTTAGAACATTGCTTCTCTTTGAAATAGTTAGGAGGGTGGCCTAATGGTTAAGGTGTTTGCCTTACAAGCAAAAGGTGCAGGGTTTGAGTCTCACAAGGGATAAATGGTTAGGCTTAAAATGGCTCGCAAGGGCAGTTAGCTTAGTACTAATCTATGAAAATAGTACGTTTAGTCTAGCTGTTTTCTATATTTATGTCAGACTATTCTACAGTATTATTTTCAGCATTTTCCTGTAATGTTTGAACTGTTGGCTAGCACTGTGTTGAATTGTGGAGATTTGTCTTGTGTTTTTATTATTTATTATTAAATATTTTAAAACCTTTCAACTGTAGCTGTTTTGTGTATAGATCATTTAAGCTCTAGAGTACTTGCATGTATTTAGTGATACTGTACAAAGCCACTCCAATAAGCCTTAAAAGTTCTGGTCACACTTACTAACTGGATAATAATATTGCACAGTAAAACTGGACATCCTTTGGTAAGGGCCTTATTAGTAGCTGATATTAGGGGTTCTGGTGAGAGTGGATTACTACCTTATAGCCTGAATAGAAGGGGCATACCTAGTGAACCTGTGCCAGCCTTCCCCAAGAGTGTCTGTGTGTTTGTATATTAGTCATATCTCAAAGTGTGTGTGTGTGTGTGTGTGTGTCTCAGCTACTTGGGCAGGGACATGAAGCACTGGTTAGACAGAGGGACTGCTGGGAGGACTTGGCTATGATCTCTGTGTACTCTTAAGGGAGATTGTACTTTACTGTGTGTGTACTTGTTATCCTTCCCAATGTGCACGCCCCTCACTGGTGTTAAATTGTACTTTACTGTGTGTGTACTTGCTATCCTTCCCAATGTGCACGCCCCTCACTGGTGTTAAATTGTACTTTACTGTGTGTGTACTTGTTATCCTTCCCAATGTGCACGCCCCTCACTGGTGTTAAATTGTACTTTACTGTGTGTGTACTTGTTATCCTTCCCAACATGCATGCCCCTCACTGGTGCTAGTGGTGAGGATTGAGGCTCGAGGTTATTTATTTATTATTTTTATTTATTTAACATTTGTTTACCAGGAAAGTCCGACTTGGAAGCAAAGCCAATTTTCAGCGGAGGCCCAGGGAAAAATGCTCCAGATGCATGTCTTTGTAACATGGGAGGAGACCAGAGCACTAAGAGGAAACCCACACGAATGCAGAGAGGACATGAGGACTTTGCACAGAAGGCACCCCAGCCGAGTATAGAACCAGAGAACCTCTTGCTGTGAGGTGACAACACTATCATTGCACTACTGCGCCACCTAGTTAGTTCTGTTGCCAGAAAGCACACACACTTGAAAGAGTCATTTGCTTTAGGCTCTGGACAGTAATTGCTTTTAGGATTTATCAGATTCAGTTGATACACAGTTGGATGCAGCCACATACAGTTACTGTCAATAACTACTGTAATGGGAAATGTAAGACAGAAATAGCTGTTGATAATGAATATGAACTGGTCCGGGAGCCATAATGATCTATAATAACAGTGACAATAATCTAAACAGCTAATGCCTGGGCAACTAAAACTATTATAAACAAACATCAAGAGTATGTAAGGTTGAACAACTGAGCTGGGGATAACAAGGAGGCCCTATATACAGCAACAGCATCAGCATAAACACAGAGCAGCTTAAAGCCAGGTTGTACTAACAGTATTTGTACTCATGTAACCACATGATCTGTGCAGTGCTAAGTATGTATTGTAGTTCAAAAACGCCCACACTCAGATAGATTAACATCACCCAGTGTGAAACTACCCCCCACACACTGCTGCTCCTTCCTAGATGTCACTTGTCAGGTGCATGATCATTTCATATGATATGAGTCTATGACTCAAAACAATTCATTTTCTTATCTTTCTTGACTTTCTTTACATTTATTTTACCTGGTGGAGGTGCAGGAGGATCCGAGGGAAGAAGAAGCAGCAGAAGAAATACATTTTTTTCATGACCACCCGGGACTGGGATTCGCCACCACACAGCTCCAAGTCCATTGAGAGTGCACTTGTTCTGCTGATCTGCTGCCAGGGACCGGGTTGTCGAATCCTGACTCATGCCTTCTAACTAAACTAAAATAAATACAATACAACTTATTTTAAATTAAAACAAAAAGAAAACTGTCTGCTCTTGTGTGTGCTTTTTCTTAGGCTCAGTCTCAGCTATCAGCTGCTCAGGCTTCTCTCTGACTGACTGACTCGTGTGTATACCGTCCCTCTCTCTTTATTCCCTGTTGCAAGCTTGTAGTGTGCGAGACGTGAATGATAAGTCCAGCATGTGCTGTCAGTAAACATAAACAAAATAAACTCACTTACTCAGCCCAGCAGCCCTCAGCCAAATTCTGACAGGCTGTCAGGCTGCTCATGAAGCTGAAGTGACCGTGCATGCCTTTGCGCACGATGACATCAGTCCAAAAAAAGCCGAAAAAATTTTAAAAAAAGCAGGGAAATTCAGAAATTAACATTATTTGGACCTCAAAACTGGTAAAACCCGAGGAATTCAGTATGGTTGAGAGGTATGTTGCACAGCAAGGGAAGGAGCAAGAAACATTGGCAACTCATATGCAGTCAATGTTGTGTAGTGATAGGCCAGTGAATTTCCATATGAAAGAGCAATGGATGATGAAGGATGCAGCTGAAGAGAATATGTCACAGGAAGATTTTCAGGAACATTCCATAGAATGACTGCAGCAAACAGAGAACAAGGAATGTGTCCTCAGTTTAGAAAAAAAATATCTAAATCAAGAGTTGCATGATTTAAAAGAGATGGATAGGCATATTAAGATCAATGAAAGAAAGATTACAAAAAGTCAATAAGACCCACAGTGTTAGAAATATGATAAAACAACTGAACACAGTAATCAAGACTTTTAACAGAAATTCATGTAACATAACAGAAGTAAGTAGGCTAATTAACGTGCAGTATCATGGAAGTATCGAACACAGAAAATATAAAGTGGTTAAGACAAGAAGTGGGAATTAATCAACAAAAATACTTATAAAGGTAGATGTGATAAAAACAGTATGCAGAATCAGAACAGAGCGATCTATCATACAATATTGCAAATAATAAACTAAAGATATCTGCACTAGCAGAAATACTTAGAAGATATACTCATAAATATAAAGGAAAAGTATAAAATATTGATGACCCAAAAAGGTTTGTAGAGAACTGGGGAACAAGCCAATAGGAATAAAAACGCCATAAAAAAAAGAAGAAATAAGCACATTTTTGGGGAAATGTCTATGAAGTCCCTCTAGGACATGACAAATATGCTGAAGTGATATAAAAAGTAAAAGAAACAGTAAGAAGTTCAAATGTACAGAATGTGAAATGGAATGAAGTAATGGCCAGAGAAACTGGAAACAAAGTTAAGTAAAGCTCCTTAATGACAAACCCCAAGCCCAGATGCAGTAACTAACTTCTGGATAAAAGTATTAACATCTTTAAACAAAGATTTAGCCCTGAGTAATAACTATTTATATGACCAGCCTGAACAGAGACCAACCTGGTTAACAGGAAAAATGATACTCCTCTTTCAGAGTGAAACTGCAAACTATCCTAAAAGCTGTAGACCGATAACTTGCCTTACGATGATGTATAAATTATATGCTAGAACTGATGCCAACAGAGTTTATAGTCATACAGAAGAAAACTCGATCATGGCAACAGAACAAAAGGGTAATACAAGAAAGTCATACAGCACAAAGGATCATTTGTTTTAAATAAAGTCATAATGGAGAATTGTAAAATTGGAAGGAATTTGTATGGCATAGATAGATTACAAAAAAAGAATTTGACAGCATTCCACAGTCATGGACAAAGGACAAAGGAGTGGTTACAGATGTATAAGATACATCCTACACTGATCACTTACATTACAGTGATGATGAAACAGTGGCAAACCACTTTGCAGCTAAGCTATGATAAAGGACAAATTATTATCCCAGGGATAAAAATTCAAAAGGGATATTCCAGGGTGACCCTTTGTTACTGCTGCTGTTTTGTCTTGCCTGTAACCCATTAAGCTGCCTACTTAACAGTTAAGTCATGGTTACAATTTCCTCACAGAAAGCAACAAAGTGTAAAGGCCTCTCGTTTTCTTTTTGTGGATGATTTAAAACTCTATAGTCCATCAGATGAGGAAGAGAAAGCACAACTGCAAGTGGTCAAAGCTTTCTTAGATGATATAAGAATGTCATTTGGTCTTGATAAATGTGCAAAAGCAACATTTAAAGCAGGGAAGCTGCAGCATCAAGAAAATACAGGAATGTGATATAAAGGAACTTGAGCAGGAGGGTGTGCCATAAATATTCAGGAGCTGATGAAGGATTGACAATAAAACATGGACAAATGTGAACAAAACTCAGTAAAGAATATTTTAGAAGGCTACAATTAATACTGAAAACAGCTCTGACATCCAGGGCTGATCTTAAATGAAATGGCGCTAGGCAAATTAGTGCTCCAGCACCCCTTAAGTCCCACCCACAACATATGCATGAATCACCTCTATTCAAGCCACACCCACAGGCAGCTCACTCCCTAAAAAAGCCACTCCAGTTATTTCCTTAAATTATTTAAATGCATAGGAAGACAAAGATACCTTGTAATGTAGTTAAACTGCAACTACCTTTGCGTACGTATTTCCTACTTTAAATAAGAGAGCTGAATCATGGTCAAATAGGGCCTCTGCAGTATAATAGATTGGGCCCTGCCAGAGCAGCCCCTCCTGCAGAAACCCCCCACCCCCCTCAAGCAGCAGCCCCCTCCTCAGCCATTCCAGTGTTCTGTTATTTGGCTATTTGTCACCAGTTACCATACACACTGTTCAAATCTATCAGTGTGCATTATGTTCTCTTATTTGCTTCTACAATGATTACAGATATTGAAATAAAATAGCACAGATAGCCATTTGCTAAACAAGCAATACAGTCTTTCAATTTAAACAGACTTAGCATGAGCAGTAAAGTTCTCTGTCCTTGAAACTCACATTCACTGAAATGGCAAAACTCACATTCATTGAAATGGCATGAAAGCCCACATTCATAGAAAATGCATCTAGCCAGTGAAGGATTATGTTTACCTTTGGGCTGTTTTCAAAGCAAAGGCACCTTGCACAAATTGTTAGGGACATGTATACACATATTTATTCTTTGATTCACCTTCCTGATTGCAATAAATTATATTCCTTGTATAATACAGCACAACTTGTTAGACTGTGGTTTACATTTGTAGTTTTAAACATTCTTTTAATAAACAATAAAACAAAATGTATGAACCAATAATGACAAAACTGCCCAGAACATTTCCATCATAACTCTACTCAAACTTCTGTCATTATAATCTCTGCAGAAGTAAAAGTCATCTAAATAATTCCACATTAAAGAGATCTGTAACTAATGAAGAGGCTGCTGCTAGCAAACAACTTTATATTTCACTGTTTCATCTACAAATAAAGTGCCTGTTGCCCTTAAGGAATAAATTACCCATGTTACATTAAAAAAAAATGATAAGCTAGTAATATTGCAATAGGGAATGGATGGCAAACTGCTAACAGGTTCATAGTTACTAGGTATCGCCTCCAAAGGAGGACATTCTCAGGACTGCAGCATCCACGCCCTTTAAAAATACAACACATTACAGTATCAACGATCTAGTTACATACTGTGGGTGTAGAACCCACAGTCTTATGCATCAAAAGCAAGTCTACTACCTGTTGTGCTACTAACAATACTTTTATATATTTTAGTACAGTAGCGATATCATTTGTAAAACAACAGTTGCACATTGTAAACAGACTTGCATAAGCAGAGCTAAACTTCTCTAATCCATTATCTCTCAGCTCCTTACAAAAGCCACTCGACACTCAACTAAATCTCTCAACTTTGCAGCACAAGAAATGTGGAAAAAGCCAAAATTTATTGGTGAGAGGGACAAAGGCCCAAAACCAGCGGCACATTTTAAACATTGCTTGTATAATCTTACAAAGTTGCTAGAATAAAATGCTTTGTGTTACCATGCATTTCCTGAAAGATAGGAAGACTGAAAGTTAAATGGCTATAATTATTTAGTGAATTCAGTTCTCACTGATTTGCCAGAAAAACACAAATTTTAAGAGGAACAGACCAAAAGTATGAGCCAAACATTCCAGACATTCTGTGAAAATCTGGACAGTTAAAAGCTATGGACTCAACTCCTTGCATCACAAGTGGTGGTATGAGTTGATAATTTAGGCTCTTGTTTCTTGTACATAAGGTACAGGGTTTGAGCCTGAGTAACACTAACCACCAGGTATACTTAACTGAGGCATTTTACACATGCAGCCACCCTTACTCTGCAATTCTAGCTATGCAGCAATAACGAAGCAGAGCAATAAATAAAATAGACAGCAGCACCTTACCTGAAAACATACACCTGCAATTCCGTCTCGGCAATAATAACTAAAGAAGCATAGCAATTCTGTCTTGGCAGTAATAACTAAAGAAGCATAGCAATTCTGTCTTGGCAGTAATAACTAAAGAAGCATAGCAATTCTGTCTTGGCAACACACCCTCTTACTTGAAAATAAAGAAAATACACAGCACCTTACTTAAAATGAAGCAGGACGGCAATTCCATTCAAAAGGGAACAGGACATCTGTGTGACAGTGCCTGCATAGACATGATGTGACCGGACCAGAAGAACAGAACATAATGCTATGACTGAGTAAATGTGTAGGACTGTTCAAAACAGTGAGAAAATGTGACAGTCTCACCCAGGGTGGACTGCCCCTTTCACCCCCCCTTAACTACGCCACTGGTTGCTCGCCCCTCCCCATCACCCTATGGGTCCTGTGAACACATAATTAGAAATGTGACATAATTAAATAAATAAATACAAATTTTGCACTTTATGAGGCCAGCCTGTACAGCGCCCTAGGCGGTCACCTAGTTCGCCTATGCCTAAGGCCAGCTGTGCTGACATCTAGGAACAAAGTAAAAACACCAACAGCAGTAATTGTAGATGGATTCTTTACTAGCACCAAAAAAATCATCTGGTACCTCAGCCTTTCGCTTTCAAACATGCAGGTACATCTAATTCCTCTAATTTTTCCTCAAGGGCCAACAGCACATCACCGAGTCAGGGGAACCAATGAAAAGGTCGCAAAAATTAGGAAAGAGTCAAGAAATACTAAATGAAGAGTACATTTTACAAACGAACATTAATGTGGACTGTGTTAATATAGGAATACCAGTTAAAGCTGGTGTTGTGGTTCCAAACCATGTGTTTTCCCTGCCTGTTGAATCTTTTTGTAATGTAAGCACTGTGTCTTCAAATGATAATTTAAAAATAATTAATTTATCTGATTTACAGCTTACAGAGAATGTTATTAGTTTATTGGGTAGAGGAACAAAATTTGGTCCTACAAGGTTTTCGACATTAGCTGAAATTTTGATGGATGTAAAAACTTTTTGTAGAAAATTGCCTTTGAATGTTTATTTCAATAGACTAAAAAAACAGGGAATAAATGTATCTGACACAAATGTTGAAGTGGCTTGTGAAGGGTTAGATGAAGAAATTGATTCATTAATGAATCTTTCAGTTTATAACTATGATGACAAATTATTATGTGAAGATGAAGAAGCTAACGGTACTAATTTTGATGTCCAAGATGTTCTCATTACTGGTTATTGCAGGTTTAAAGCTCCTTCTTTACATTCTGGCAGTAAGTTTGTACTCCCAAAGATGTCATCAGCAGTAAATATTTTTGAGCAAGTTTTGTTTAAAAGGGTTGAACTAGAATATACTAATTTTTTCAAAGCTAAAAAAGAATATAATTTAACCAAAGATGAATGGACGAAATTGCTAAAACTTAGAGGGTGCCTTAAGCAAACAGTATTCAGATAAGCTGATATGGGAGGAAAATGGGTGATCATGTCTAAGGCTTCATATGACAGAATGGTGTGTGATTTGTTACAGGTTAATGAAGACTGCATATTGTTAACTAATAACCCAGTTATGCAGTTTAATAATGAACTTTCTGATTTGTTGGAGAGGGGTGAAAGGATGGGTCTTCTTTCTAATGAAGATGTAAAAAAGTTAAAAGTTAGTGATCCATCTGACCCAGTCTTTTATGCCATCCGCTAGATACATAAGAATTGAAATAATCCCCCAGGTAGACCAAAGGTTTCTGGAGTCCACTCTTTTGTGCATAATGTAGGTATTTTTTTAGGGTTCCTATCACGTAGTCAAACTTTTACAAGTTCAAACTTCATACAGTTGAGACCATAAGTTCGAATTTGAAAAAAGTTTGAGCGTTTGAATGGAAATCTCCATAAGCAGAGGTTTCCATTTTGTTCAATGGGGTGTGATCTCAAAGTTGGTATATTTAAGTAGCGGGGGTTGTGGGGGGTGCAGGGGGTGCAGGGGGGCTTGTTCCCCTGCTTAAAACAGTTTATTTTATTTTATGTTGGGTTTTTTTTGTTTTTTTTATACATAGTCGAAGTTTTGTAACTTTGAACATAATGGTTTGAACATTGCATGTTCAAAGTTATACCACTTCGACTATGTGATATAGACCCATTTTTTAGATTCAGTTTTGAAGGAATATCTGTTCAGGGTTCCTGCACATATCAAAACTACACAAGAATTATGTGATGTAGTTCGTACAATAGAGTGGAAGGAAAATTACTATGGGGTATCAGTGGATGTGAATTCTCTTTATTTTTCTATTCAAAACAGGTTTGGACTAGAAGCAGTTTATGATATGATGGGTGATGACCCTAAAACAGCATTCCTCATCAGGCTCATTGAATTTTGTTTGCCCCATAATTATTTTAAGTATGAAAATCTAGTTTATTTTGTTTGAAGGCTAGATTGATGACAAGGGGCTATAATAAGGAAAAGTTAGATAGCGCTTTAAGACAGGTTCTTACAGCGGAAGATGCTAGAATAAGAAGGGAGAGAAGCAGTAATTTGAAACCAAGTTTTTTACAGAAAGATTTATACTTTGTTTCTAAATGTTCTCCTTTTTCTGTAATTACGAGGAATTTAATAGCAGAATTTTGGCATCTAGTCTGTCTTGATGAAGCATTGGGAGATTTGTTTCCTGGGATGGTTAAGTTTTCCTATAGCAGGTATTCTAATTTGAATGAATTGTTGAACAAACCCTTATATAATATTGAGAAAGGGACTGTAGGCTCTTTTGCTTGTGGAAAGTGGAAAGTTTGCAAAAATATTAGAAACATTTCTGGTAGTTTCATTAATGGACGTAAATTTGTAAGTAAGAGTAGGTTTACTTGTAATTCTTGTAGGGTAGTATATATAGTTGGTTGTGGGTATGAAGTTATAAAATGGTACATAGGACAAACCAAGAGAGCAGTTAAAGTCAGAATATTGGAACACATAGGTGATGTTCGCAGTAGGAATTTCAGGAGTCCAGTGGGAGAACATTTTTTGTAGTACACATGGGGGGATGACCACACATTTTTCTTTAGTATTCTTGCCAGTCCATTTTTGTGAGAGGTGGCGAGCTCAAGAAGAGGGTAAATGTACTTGAGAGTAAAATGATTTTGAACTTTGGTACTTTAACCCCTAGGGGACTCAATTTAGAAGTAAATTTTGTTTAAACTTTTCATATGGGTTATTATGACATTTTTTAACTTATATATTCAAGTGATGTGCCTTTTAAATCTCTTGTGCTTGTTTGAGTATTATAGTTAAACAATATTCAAATATGTTTAATGAATATATTTAAGCATTTGTGTATATGAAAAGGAATGAATATAAAAAAGTATTTTGTCACTGTGCACTTTAAATGTTTATTAGATTGTTGTTAATTAGTTAATTGATGTGGGTTCACATGGTATAAAAAGTGGATGAATTTTGTATAATGTATCCTTGAAGGCAAAAGACTGAGTTACCAGACGATTTTTTGGTGCTAGTAAAGAATCCATCTACAACTACTGCTGTTGGTGTTTTTTCTTTTGTGCTTTTCCAGTTTGGCAAGTGTTTCTTATAATCTAGGAACAAAGTCTGAGCTTTAAACCAATTTGCTCTTCTTGTTGTAACTTACAGTTTTGGGTGATTGACTTGCCCCAGAAGGTACTGGATCAGTTAAACAGGAAAAAAGGAAAAATGCTCTATAAAAATCAGCCTATGCCAAGATTATATATTTCTCATTCTGAAGGAGGTATGAGTCTCCTCAAAACTGATTACATGTAGTAATCTGCAATCATAGGACTCCACACATATCTGCTGACCTCACAATACCTAAATGTAGTAAAAGTTTTAAAACATGAAGAGAACAAGTCTAAGATGAGTTCTCTGCTTAGTTTAACAGAAACATATCAGTGTCAAGCGGGAATGGAAATCAAACCAGATGTAGACAAAAATCAGTCAGCAACTGAATGTGTCTAAAAAAAGAAAGGATATAAGGAGAAGGATCAGATGAGAAGCAAAGAAATTTGTAAAAAGTATATATATATATATATATATATATATATAGAGAGAGAGAGAGAGAGAGAGTTGCAAGTACAGAACACTCTTGCACTCCTGGAACAACCTGTCGATCAGGATCTGGTCCAGGAATGGTTAAGGAGAGGTGAATTTAAACCATGTGACAAAAGGTTAATATTGGTGGCCCAGGACAGTGGGCTACATGCACATTGGTTTACAACATCCATTGAACATATGGGAGAAACAGACAAGTGCCAGTTTTGTAAAACGTAACTGGAAACAGTTGTACATCTTGTTGCTGGGTGTGATAGACTAATGGAAGCGGGCCGGTATACTGAAAGTTATAATTATGTGGCAAAACTGTTGCATTGGAGATTGTGCAAACATTACAACATTGACGCAGCTGAGAAGCAATTGGAAACATGAGCCACAAAGCATTATAGAAAATGATGAAGGTTATATCACAAGGGATCACCCATTACCAACAGTTCAAAAAACAGATGCAAGAAAAGTAGATGTAGTAGTTGTGCGTGACAAGAAGACAAAAGTGGCATTGACCATTGTCATCACTACACCCAGTGATTACAGTGTCTTGCATACACAGAGACACAAAGTCATAAAATACCAGGATTTGCAGGCAGAAACGAGGCAATGTGGAAGAAGAATACCCAGACAGTTCCAATAGTAGCAGGAGCAATGGGTCTCATAAAAAAGAATTTACAATTGTATTCAGATATGCTACTAATACTTGTAAATACGCATGAATTGCAGAAGGAGTCAATTCTGGGCACATTTGTTTGTGCTGTAAAGAGCCCTTTTGGCTAAAATCAAAGATCGAAACAATACTAATTTCATAAACTTTAAACGTACTTTGACATATAAATGGGGTCCATTCCTGTCATGGTACTAGAACCCCAAAAAGACTTGGAGAAATTAAACCAGCAGATTAGTTGGGCTAAGTCATTAAACCAGCATATTAGTTGGGCTAAGCCATGCTTGTGTGAACAAATTCTAGTCAGCTGTATGGCATGTGCATCCAAAGTAAATTTATGTGATGTCACACTTCAATTTTGAGGTCATGGACATTTTCCTTACGTGGTTTTGCCAATCTAAGTATCTATCCTGTATGCAGCTGTTGCATTATTCTTTTAACTAGATTTTAACTAGATTGCCCCTCAGATCTCAACAATGGTGTCCATTTTAGGCAGTCTTGGAGCACAAGTGCCTCCATGACAAGCTTGTGGGTACCAAAATTGAAAGTGACAGTAGCTAGGAGCAGATTACATTGATTGAATGCAGCTGCAACAAGGCATAATTAAATTGCTGTATGTGGCAAGATTGCCAGACACTGTGCATATGGCAAAGAGGTGCTACTCAGGGATTAGCCATTAAAATCATATACATACCCATCTATAAATATAACATCATTATAATTTAAGTTAATAAGTATACTAATACATTTGGTATATTTCTAGTGAATCAAGGACTCCTATTAACTAAAATGACAAATGGATATTCTATAAGTAAGAAAGGAAGCTTGGAGGTAATACTCACTGTGATGTTATAGTAATTAGTGATGCACAAAATTCCAAGTCAGATGACATAAATTCCCTACAAAGACATTCAGCTGTAGCTTTCAAACACCTGAAGATAAAGACACGACTATACTAGGCTTTGAGAGCAACCACCAGGATATCATATTCTCATAATGAAGTAGATGATCACAATAAAAAACAGCAGTTCCATGGGCCCAAATAACATCCAAGGATGTTTCACTAATGATGTACAATATTCTCTTCTACTTCAGCGTTTGTTCATAAGCTATGACAAAGATCTAAAGTGGCTCCTATCTGCAGTGGAGAATCTGCTGCTTCATGTGGGTCATACAGAACCATTAGTGTCACCAGTAAAATGTGCTGGTAGAAGAGGGTTATTGTATTTGTTCAGGCAGACATGGGGGGGGGGGGTTCTGCATCCAGATAATAATCATCCTGTCATTTTGAAATAATATTGGGTAAGCTAGTATCATGGAATATCAATAAACACATGTAAAGGACAAATAAAAGTCAATGAACTCATATGACGGAAAAATCAGTTAGATGTGGTCTTTACCCATATGGGGCAGCTTTGTTGCCCATCAACTGTAACTTTCTCTATTGTCAAATCAGACCACAAATCATAGCGCTCAACCTCTTACCATAAGAAATCCAGACAAAACCTAAAATAATGGGGGGACAATGGTATATTTTAAATATTGCTCTTATAAATGTAGAAATTTGCAACAGTAACACATTTTTGCGCAGAGAAATGCACTTTCTGAAGGATATGAAGTCAGAAACGCAATGTATACCATTAATTACTCATTTCAATCCTCAGTGATTTGCCAGAAAACAACAAATTTTATGAGAAACAGGCCAAAAATATGTGTCAAAGATCTTGACATTCTACACAGTTTGGAGAGTTCATAGTTATACCACAAATTATTAACATTCTCTATAAGAATGAAGCCTGAAGCAACTTTGCATACCTCAATATTCAGAAATTATGCAAAGGGTTATATACTAAAACTGAATGATGACCTGTCTACGTGTGTGTGTGTGTGTGTGTGTGTGTGCCTCTATATATATATATATATATATATATATATATATACACACACACACACACACACACACACACACACACACACACACACACACACACAGATACACACACACACACACACACACACACACACACACACACACACACACACACACACACACACACACACACACACACACACACACATATATATATATATATATACATACACACACACACACACACACACACACACACACATTTATATATATAATCACACGTGTGTGTGTGTGTGTGTGTGTGTGTGTGTGTGTGTGTGTGTGTGTAAAAATGTGGTTAGTTGAGTTCTGCTTATATTCACTCAACACTTAATGAACAGTTTGTTAAAACTAAAATAAAACAGTCCTCTCCTAACTTCACCCTTCAACTTTAACTTAGTATGCTAGCAAAATTATGCAAACTGAAACAAACCAGGTCAAACAGTCCTCCAAAATAAACTAGCCAGTGGCTTGAAAACCTTAGTGTACTGTGTTACTGACAATAAACTGCCTTTCGGCTTTTCCCAGTTAGGGGTCGCCACACCAGAACTCCGGTCCTTTAATGATCGGCAGTGAATTTTTACAGTGTCAAGTTGCCAGCCCAGCGCCCAACCTTCAAAGAAGGTACACCCACACATGCACGCACCTACCTGCATGTCTTTAAATTCACTCATCAGGTATGCATATTTTCATTGTTTCTGATGTTCTTTACAGCATACCACCCCCCCCTTCACTCTTCCACAACACAAAAAATGTAAAAAAGAAAAAAAAAGGAATGTAGGTCTGAACTTATTTATCAAAAAGATTATAATATAGAAGAGTTGTTACACACCATCATGTTTTATATTTTTTCACCAATGCAGCCTTACTCTTTATTGTTTATATTGTTAATAGAAATCATAACACACTTCTGTAAATGGAATGAGTGGCCTTACTGCTGTGTATACTGGCTGGTAAGCAGTAGTTTCCTACTTAACCATTTAAATTGTTGGAACCTGTGTTCTGAGAGACTGCCTTACAGACTATCTGCAAATACACAGAGCTGAGTATTTTTTTGTTGATTATAGAGTTTGTTAATTGTTGCTTAGATCTCTGTTGAAACTGTTGTCTCACTGTTCTGAGAGACTGATCTGCAAATATACAGAGCTGAGTATTTTTTTTTTTGGTTTTAAAGTTTGTACTGTTAGTCGTTGCTTAGATCTCTGTTGAAACTGTTTTCCCCACCCCCATTTTCTGCCGTGTCGTCAGTTGGTATAACTGTTTTTTACAGCTTGTGTGTTATCTAACTCAAGGATCACTTAATTTGACCTGTAACAGCCAGCATTTAAATTGCTGGAACCTGTGTTCTGAGAGACTGTCTTACAGACTATCTGCAAATATACAGAGCTATTTTTTTTTATTATAGAGTTTGTTAATTGTTGCTTAGATCTCTGTTGAAACTGTTGTCACACTGTTCTGAGAGACTGATCTGCAAATAGCTGAGTATATATTTTTTTGGTTTTATAGTTTGTACTGTTAGTTGTTGCTTAGATCACTGTTGAAACTGTTTTGTCCCACTCCTCCTTCCCCCCCTCCCTATTTTTGGTTTGTTCATAGGTTCATAGATTAGTACTAAGCTAATTGCCCCTGCGAGACATTTTAGGCCTAGCTAATTATCCCTTGTGACACTCAAACCCTGCACCTTGTGTTTGTAAGGCAAACACCTTAACCATTAGGCCACCCTAATTTAAATTTGGTGGCTTTTGCAGTTGCCCCACTGTAGATTTGATCTGGGATACTCCTTTAGTCCCATCTCTTTACCACATTCTACCTAATAAACTCTTTCTGCACTTGCTTTTAGTCCTTTTTAATTTAATTGCATTTTTAAACTGTGTTTGGTCTAATATTGCTATATACTCAAGTGTGCTGCCTTGCACTGCATGTGAATTGCTTTTACTACTGTTTTTGCTACTTTTCTGTAAAAAAAAAAAAAAAACTGTAAGCCTGTTTCCTACCTTTCCTGTAACTAGTGTTTCAGATACAGATTTGCTGTATCCAGGACTGTATGTAAGCTTCTGAGCCCCCAAGCCTTTCTGTGTTGGAGGGAAGCCTTCTAGCTTATCAGTGGGAGTGGTAAGCACTAGGTAACCTGTCTACCACATAAGGAGTGGTTCTGGCCCAGAAATTGTAGTTATTGGCCGTTTGGGCAATCTCTTCCATCTCTCTCAACTTTCTGATTTGAAAGCCTGCGTTTGCACTTGTTTCTGTCCTGTAACTCGTCTAGTGCAGATACAGATTCTAAGTTTTAGCACTTAAATTTGCTTATTCATGCTCAGCACTTGTTCAGAACTTGTAAGCACTAAATAAGCTGCTAATTACTATAGCACTCAGCCTTCCTCATTGCCTAGAGGAAAACAGTTTTGATACTTACTTTTCTCACTGGCTTAGAGAAAAACAGCTCTTGTATTCACTTTCCTCACTTATCTAGAGGAAAAATATTTTTTTTTATTGAGGCATGTCCAAGGGTCAGCTCCCAGTGTTCTCTCCTGTCTATCTGATGAATCTGGGCATCTTGAGGCAATGTAGAAATTGCCTCATGTACACAGACAACCTTCTCCTCCTACCACTCAACACTACAGCCTGTGAGAGATGCACTTATCTAGCCAAACTGGAGGTAAAGCTCTCTCCAACCAAGACTGAACTTGACAGTCATGAGGAAAAGGTAAACATTTGCACCACACCACACCCATCACATAGTCTCACTAAACCTACACCACCAAAATCCACACATAATAACACAAAAACATTCACGGAGGCTCTCAATAATAATCTGTCTAAGCAACAGAGATCTCCAAAGCAGAAATGCAAGCAACCTCCATCCCCCAACACAACCCATATGACACATAGCCCACAGACTCAGTGTGCCACTCAACCACAGCCAATAAGGCAAAACAACGTACCCAACACACTAGTCATAGGTGACTCTGTAGTGGGGCACACTGATGTCCCACTCACCAGGTTAAACAAGGAGAAGGTTACTGTCAGCTGCCTGTCAGGTGCCAGGATCCGCCACATAACCCATGCACTCAGGTCACTCCACAACAAGTACAAATATGACTCTGTCATTGTCCATGTTGGTGCGAATGACCTGAGACATACCTCCCTGGACTACATGAAAAGAGACATGGAAGAGCTCTCTGATCTTGTAGCCCAGGTAGGTATGACCCTAGCCCTGAGTAGCATTCTGCCATCGCCCAGAATGATACCGCAGTACAAGGACAAAATGATTGACTTCAACAATTGGCGAAGCTTCTGGTGTCATTCTGAGGGGATCCAGTATCTGTCTGCTTGGGATGACATGGTCGACAGACCACGATGCTTTGCCACAGATGGCCTGCACCTGTCGCCCCTGGGATTCCAGATACTGGCTAAGGCTCTTGCTGTCCCTATAGTGCCTTTTTTAGGCAGGGTTCAAATAACAAATTCACCACCATAGCAGGAACAGGAAAGCAAAAACTGAGGGTAATGCTACTCAATGCTAGAAGTCTAAATCTCAAAATGCACTCACTCGAGGCACTCCTTAAAATGGAGAACATCGATATCTGTGCAGTGACTGAGACCTGGTTCAAGGCTCCAGAGAGCACCCCTGCACTACCAGGCTATAACTCATACAACACTTTTTGGCCATGTAACCTGGACTGAAACACCAAAGGTGGAGGTGTGTCCATATTCATTAAGGATATCGACACCTGCAGGCTAGTTCCTCAGCATAATGCATCCAAGGTTATCCAAGTGCAACTAACTCTGAGCAAAACTGCACTCCAAATTGTAGCTTGCTACAGATCCCCCACCATGCCCCAGGATTCCCACTCCTCTTTTCTTGATGTACTGGCAAATGTTAGGATTCAACCAAACACCCTAATAATGGGTGACTTCAACTACCCCACCATTAACTGGAAAAACTACTTGTGTACCAACTCCTTAGCTCAATGCTTTCTGGAATTCATAAACTCCAATGCCCTAGATCAACTTATCCACACCTCCAATATCCTAGACCTAGTCATTACCAACATGAGTGACCAGTGTTCCACACCTGAAGTTAACTCCTCGTTGGTCCGTTCTGACCACAAGCTAATCACCCTTGATATCCACATCCCGCCCCCACCCCCCATTAAGGAAACCACAGTAAAAAATTTCTCCAAAGCCAACTTCATGCTTCTTAAGACAGAAGTGGTGAACTTCATGACACCCATGCAGATGGACAATACAGTTACAACTGCTGAATCCTATACAAATGCACTCTATAAGCACTTACATGAGTGCATGGATCGTGCTATCCCAAACAGAACCAAGATGCTGTCCTCCAAAAAAAGGAAGCCAATCTGGTGGTCCCTTGCCATAAACAAACTGTACAACAGAAGGAAGAAACTGTTGCAAAAGAGAGTAAAATCCCATGAGTGGAGGAGCTCCCTGGTCAGCCTCAGTAAGAAACTGAGATCCCTTATAAGATCCTCCAAAGCTAGCTATGAAAACAAAATCACCACTAATTCCAAGGACAACCACAAAGCATTCTATAGCTATGTCAAGAATCTCGATGGCAACACTCAGATCTGCTCTGAGTTACAGCATAAAGGCATGAAAATTACAGAACCAACGGATATTGCCAACATCCTGGCAGATAGGTTCAGTGCTAACTTTACCCCCCTCTCACCCCCTAAAGCGCCCATATCTATACAGGAAGAATGCAGAGTCCCTGTAATCACAACTACACAGGTAAAAGCTGCACTCTCTAAAGCCAAAAACACAACATCCATGGGACCGGACAACATCCCAGGCTGCATTTTACACGAATTTCAGAACAAACTGGCTCCCCACTTAAGCACCATGTTCAATAATAGCCTCGCATCAGGCTTTGTACCCACTGAATGGTGCACAGCAACAGTTATCCCACTCCACAAAGGGGGAGCCACCACTGATTCTGGGAACTATCGACCTATTAGCCTGATGAGACTGGTCTGCAAGGCCATGGAACGTATCACCATGGAACTCATAAACAAAGACATTGGTAACCTCCAAACTCTGGATCCCACCCAGTTCGGGTTTGTGAAAGGCAGATCATGCCTGCTGCACATGATCGACTTCTTTGAGGCAGTCACCAAAGCCGTAGATGAAGGTAAGGTGGTTCACACAGCCTATCTTGACCTCGCCAAGGCTTTCGACACCATCCACCATTCTGGAATTATAGCTAAACTCACTAAACTAGGTATAAATCCCTATTTCACAAGATGGGTTGCCAACTGGCTCACTGACAGAACCCACAATGAAAAAGTTGCAGACTCCAAATCTGACCTCAAAGCAGTGACAAGTGGAGTACCACAGGGTTCCATCCTGGGACCTCTTCTGTTTGGTATCTACTTCTCTGTAGGCTAACACAGAAGGCCTCTGGCTAACAAAGTTCGCAGATGACTGCAAACTAGGAGCCATAGTCAAGTCCCCAAATGATGTGGACATCCTACAGAAGGGCCTCAATGAGACAGATGCCTGGTGTCAGAGCCATGGCCTCAAGCTCAATGCCAAAAAGTGCAGTGTCATCCCCTTTGGTAAAAACTCTGTACCCATGAACTACCACATGGTCAGCAATCTACTTAACACCAAATGCATGATAAGAGACCTTGGAACCCAGGTGGACAGTAGTCTCTCCTTTGATAGTCACATCGCCACAGTAGTCACAAAGTCCTTCTACGTGGCACACCTCATCATAAAAGGGTTCTCATCCAGGAAAAAAGAGGTCATTGTTCCCCTCTACTCGACACTCATTAGACCCATTATAGAGTACAATGCCCCTTTTGGAATGTACCTCACAAGACATCTGCAGCAGCTGGAAAGGCCACAGAAGTACCTCACAAAGAGGATTACTGGCCTCAAACAAATGCCCTACACTGACCGCCTCAAAAAACTCCAGCTTTACTCCGTAGCATATTGCCTACTCCGAGGTGATCTCTGCCTAACATACAAAGCTATGTCAAACCCAGAGCTGTTGGACATGCTACACCTAAAGAAATCCCAGTCCCTCTGAGCTACATGCTCTAGGGACCTAAACCTTGTCACCACAATAAATAGGACATGCTGGAGGGATAGATTCCTGTCCCAGAGACTTCCCATACTCTGGAACAGGATACCCATCTATGTCAAGCAAAGTTCTTCATTAGCACTCTTCAAGAAAAATCTTGATGAGTGGATGGGAAATAGGAAATACACCCTGGGGATCACTCCTGTGTCTCTGCTCGACAATGGCACAGGAAAATAACTTTCTTGGGTGGCATAAGTCAGGGAACCTTGTTGGCTAGGCTTACATAGGCCCTTGGGCCGATAGCGTAGTACCTACCTATGAACCTATGAACAATTAACCAAAACATTCATAGACCCTCACAAAAATAAGCAATTAACCAAATAAACATGAGGATAACCACATCCAACTCAATCCAGCTGTAGAAAAATGGAGCAAACATAAAGACCACAGAAATGTTTTAGTGTCGATTTAAAAGTTAAATGATTTATCATAAAATCAAGCCAGGGGCACTTTTGCCCTCTTACTTTCCTTTTTATCAGCAGCCATATTGCATCCTGCACAGTCGTGAGTTTGTCTAGGAAGTAAACTGAGTGGTAACTTGGGGTGAGCTTGTACCTATAATGGGGACCAGTCTATATTCTGAAAGTGAATATTTAATAAAGTACTTCTGTTGTCAGGGGTAGGTTGGTAGAAAATGAAGTGAAGTGGTCTTTTATTTAATTCAGAGGACCAGAATTACATTATGGGGCAATGATCATTTAAGTTGTTTGATATAATTGTAATATTAAGGCATTTATGCTTTATATCAGTGATGATTGGATATAGGGTGGAATTATTATTTTTTTCAACTAACTTTGCTGAAAACTATACTTATAGCAATGGCAAACTTTGATAAACACAGAGAAGGTATGAGAAGGAACATGATAAAACAAAGTTCATATAACAACTAATAATATCTGCTACTTTTATCACAATCAAAATTAACAATCTAATGTCACAAACCCCAAGTACCCTTACAGATTACTGTATAGTATTGGTTTCTACAAAGACCTACCACAGGCACAGATAAAATTATTAATATGTTCTATTTGAGCCTGTCTCTGTACCATTTAGATAACTTTTGAAAATTGGAATAGCAACAATAAATGAAATTCCTCTCATATTTTGGTATCAACCACTTGTCTGACTATTGAATAAAGCTGTGAAAAAGCTTTAGAAAATGACTCTGCCAATTATCTTGTATATACTTTCAACAATTAAATATCGTAGAAAGCAAGATTGAAATAATCATGTGAACCCAACATGTTATGGTACAACTAATTCTTGGGTCATAGTCAAATGGAATCCTTAGCCACCAAAAATGAATATCCTTCCTTGGTGCTAAAGTAATTATTGTGGTCTATCGTATATTATATGTAGCCCAGTCCCATAATGTTCAAACACACTTTCCTTTCCATGCCATATGAATATAATTAGCTTCATTTTTTACTGCGTCTCCAACATTCAATAAATTTATTGTCCGGCCTCTTCCTATATCTGCCTGGAGATAATATGCCAACAATTAATTAACTTTTTTAATAGTAAATTGTGATTATGGTGGTATATTATTATTTGCATAACAGCTGAGCATGCAACTCCAATGTTTATCACTAAGATGACAGTACGACAAATTATTCCACTTGAGGTGTATTGGGGTAGTAGGGGTTTGCCCCTTTTTATGATTTATGAATATGCTTGTCTTAACTTCTGGATCTCACCCTTCCTCATATCAGATCCAGCATTACTACCTCCTATAAGAACATCAAATCAAAAGCTTATTACTATGGAATGTGATCCTTCCAAAATTGAACATGGTTTTAGATATTGCCACCACAAAATAAGAGTTCCATCCCTATTCCACATCTGTTAAGCCTGTAGTGAGTGAATGGAAGGTAGTCTGATCAAAGAGGGCAATATGCCTTTAGTCTCAGCCATTGCTATGTGATGAGTGTATAATAATTTATATTTCCTAATAAATGATTCCAGAATCCATATACTGCCAGAATTTCCCATAAAAACCCAATTCATCAAGTCAAAGACATTGTGAAAATTGACAAAGATGGTTGAAGCTGTAGACTTGACAAATACAGTTTACAATACAAATTCAGCTATAGTCATTTGAAGTCAGGGCCCCACTGTTTAGTTTTAATATAGCCTTGATAATTGGGAGAGATAAACTCTGTCATTATCACTAAATTCTTTTCCAATTTTAGCATAAATTTTAATTTCTACATTTAATAATGAAGCTGGTCTATAGCTCATGGGATTTTTATCTTAGTATGCTTTGGGGAACAATAAGACTCAACTTTTAAAGCTGTTTTATCAAAACCTCCACATCTCTCTAATTTTTTTAAAAAAAACCTTAAGTAATGGACTGCATAATTACTTTTGAGCATTGGCCATCAATGCTTGATACTTTACCTAGTATTAGTTGTTGGATAGATCTGTCCACCTCTTCATCTGAAGATTTACATAATGCCCATAACCATAACCCTGTGCTTTAATGGGGTCTATATTAGATCAGCAAATGCATAAAAAAGCAAATGCTGATTGATCGAACTTAATTAAGTGAAAGCTTAAAATATCGAAGCAACAGAAACCTGAATTTTTTCCTAGAGAAAGAATTTGGTTGTCCGTTTCTGTTGCTTCAGTATTTTCAATGCTGTGGTGGAAAGTTACAGGTCGGGTTCAGGTAAGTGTGCGATTGTGTGGATGTGAGTGTTAGGGTGGGTTAGGCGAGTTAGGGTTAGGGCGAGGGTTAGGTATATGTGAAATTGTGTGGACGTGAGGGTTAGGGTGGGTTAGGTGAGTTAGGGTTAGGGAGCGGGTGAGGTGAGTGTGCGATAGTGACGGACCTTAGGGTTAGGGTTTGCTTTAAGGTAAGTGGATAGTTAGTTGTGCGTGTATAGTTTAGTGTAGGGTTAGGTGTCAGATTTTAGGTGTATGTGTGTGGATTGCTGTTTGTTTGGTGTGCTTGTGTTGTGTGTATGTGTTTTGGATCAGCTGTTCTGACAGTTTGAGATTGGAAGCTTTCGATTACATAAGTTCGATCAATCAGCGTTCGCATTTTTAAGCATTCGCTGATCTAATATAGACCCCTTTAATGGTACCTCTCCCTTCTAGGCTTGAATAACTGCTGCATAAAAATTATATTAATTGTCTTGGGTTCTGTAATCAGCTCCTCCCTTGTCTCAACAAATCTGTACAATCATCAGCTCTTTCAGTCTCTCTCTCTCTCTCTCTCTCTCTCTTTCTCTCAACACTTTTAATCAAACATTTTTGTGACTGGATGCCACAACCCCAACAACAAAGTTTATGACATTCCCATTTGCTAATACTAATAATGTGTATGACTTTGCATTTTTTTTTTAAAGAATACATATTTTGAAGAGTTGTTTTTTTACAGTCATCCATCTCCATAAAGGGGGAGCGACTACAGACTCTGGGAATTATCACCCCATTAGCCTGACAAGTCTGATATGTAAAGCTATGGAGCGCATAATCATGGATCTGATTAACAAAGATACAGGAAATCTCCAAAACTCTGGCATCCACACAGTTTGGCTTTGTGAAAGGGAGATCATGCCTGCTCAACCTGATTGACTTCTTTGAGTCAGTTACCAGGGCTGTGGATGAAGGTAAGGCATTGCATACAGCCTACCTTGATCTGGCCAAGGTCTTTGATACCATTCCTCACTCAGGAATTATTGATAAACTCACCAAACTAGGCATCAACCCCTATATCACTAGGAAGGTTGCAAACTGACTCACAGATAGAACACACGGTGTGAAAGTAGCAAACTTCAAGTCAGACTGCTGATCAGTCACGAGTGGAGTCCCACAGGATTGGTCCTGGGTCCTCTCCTGTTCAGCATCCACTTCTCAGAAGTCCAGGCCAACACAAAGGTTACTCTAGCTGACCAAGTTCACAGACAACTGCAAGCTGGGAGCCATTATTAACTCCCCAACTGAAGCAGACATCCTAAAGAAAGGCCTCACTGAGACCAGTGACTGGTGTCGAAACCACGGTCTTAAGCTTAGCGCCAAAAAATGTATCATCATCCCCTTTGGTAAAAACTCAGTTCCCACTAATTACCACATCAATGGGAGCCCATTGAACACTGAAGGCATTATAAGAGATCTGGGGATGCAGGTTGACAGCAACCTCTCCTTCGACCACCAGATTGCCACTGTGGTCAGAAAGTCCTACTATGTGGCACATGTCATTACCAAGGGTTTTGCATCCAGGAAGAAAGAGGTCATCATCTCTCTCAACTCTTCCCTCATTAGACCAGTTATCGAGTATAATGCCCCATTTGGCATGCACCTCACTAGACACCTGCAAAAGCTGTAGAAGCCACAGATGTACCTCATGAAGAGGATCCTAGGCATTAAACACATGTCTTACATGGACAGACTCAAAAGACTCCACCTATTCTCTGTCTCATATTGCCTACTTAGAGATGATCTCTGCTTGACTTACAAAGCCATGTCTGACCCAGCTCTGTTAGAAATGCTACATCTAAAGAAATCCCAATCCCTCCGCACCACACACTCCAGAAACTGCAACCTCATTACCACAATCAACAGAACATGCTGGAGAGACAATTTCCTCACACAGAGACTGCCCATGCTCTGGAATAGACTTCCCATACATGTCAAGCAAAGCACCTCGCTGTCCCTCTTCAAAAGAAATCTTGATGAGCAGATGGGTAATAGAAAGTTCACCCCAGGGATCACTCCAGTGGCTCTACTTGATAGCGGCACTGGGAACTAACTTCGGGTGGCACGATGCCAGGGCACTTCTATGGGCTAGGCTTGTAAAGGCTCCAGGGCCATTACCTTAGTACACACCTATGAACCTATATAATGGCTTTAACAGAAGAAGTGCCCTTTCCCTTTAGTAGCAGCATTGGCTGCAAGATCAGTGGTGCAGATGGTTTTAGCAACTTAACTTGTGGTATCTATAGATGTCTATTTACTGCCTGCATAGAACAGCAACTTTTACAAACTGCAAACCCTTCTTAGCTGTAATATTGTGCAGAATGAGAGGTGAACTGATGACTTTCAATACTATGTGGAGGGGGAAATCTCACAAGAGAAGTGGCACCCAAAGATGTTGGTCTATTTATTGCCTATAGAAGGCAACAACAACAACAACTTGTGCATCTTAAACAAACCATCACAGAAAAATGCTACATTTGTCTAGAATGAGAGGTGTACCAATAACTTTCAACACTGTGTGGAAGGGGCAGTCTGCAAACCTTGAGGGGGTACCATGTGTATGTATCCATCTATCTGTATATAAATATAAATATATATATATATATATATATAGAGAGAGAGAGAGAAAGAGAGAGAGAGAAGAGAGAGAAGAAAGGAGACCGAGATAGTTTTCCAGCACCAGTCTTAAATTCCAGTTATAAATCCGCTTTGTTCATTCATAGGTTTGTTTCATGAACCATTAATAAAAGTAGAGTTATAACTTGCACTAAATGTGGTGCTGGGTAACTTGAATGCTTTTTGGGCTATTTGCCATTTGTGTACCCACATATTCACCCTTGGGACAATTTAGTCTCACCAATTAACCTTCACCATGTATCTCATGCACAGGAAGAAACTGGAAACAGTAGTGGAACATGCAAACTCCCAGAGAAAAGAGAGGGGTTGGGAAGATGGCTTAATGGCTAAGGTGTTTGCCATACAAACACAAGGTGCAAGGTTTGAGTCTCACAACAGGTAATTGGCTAAGCTTAAAATGGCTCACATAGGCAGTTAGCTTAGTACTAAACTATGAACTATGAACCTATGAGAAGGTATGCCAACCAAAAATCACATGGGGACTGCAACTAGTATGAGGCATTATTGTCAATGCAAGTACCTTCATCACGCTCTGCTGTAACCTGTTACTACAAAAAAATCAGTAATGCTGAGTTATACTTATTTGCTTTTTTCAGTGTTAAAGTTATTTTAAGAATGGAAGCACAAAGATGCACTAAAATTTTATTTATTTTTTTATTTTACATTTGTTGACCGGGATAGTCCGACTGGATGCATGTCCATTTTCAGCGGTGGCCCGGGGAGAAAAGCTGCAAGGGTAAGCAGATACAGCATTACATAATACCAGCATTACATATTACAAACAGACTAATTATAGTGATTACATAAGTAAACAAGTTAAACAAGTTCCCCAGGTTAGAGTTAATCCCGAGCGTAAGTCAGGATTAAATTAAATTACACAGTAAACTGGTTAACAGATTTTTACACATTCTAGAGAAAGGTAGCCAGGCTTGATACATTGACATAGCCAGTTAACTGCCAAATGTTGTTTCAGTTTAGTTTTAAATTGATCTTAGGTAGAAAGTAAGGTAATATCAGCTGGAAGAGAGTTCCAGGGTCTACTTACAGAGTTTGCAAAGAGAGAGTCACCGGCTGTGTTATTAATTTTACTAGTCTGAATTAGTAGCTTTTTAGAGGATCGAAGCGGTCTAGGATTGTTATAGGGGGTGAAAACATTTTTAAGTGCAGGAGTATTGTCTGGATTATAGAGGATTTTATAGGCCATAATCAATTGGTTATACTGGATTAGGCTGGGTAGTTCAAGCCACCCAAGCTGATTTAGATTGATGCAATGATGTGTTCTAAAAGGAAGCCCAGTGGCAAACCTGGCAATGTGGTTGTAGCAAATTGAGAGTTTGTTAAGGACAGTCTTGTTTAAATTCGAGAGTAGAGGGGATGCATACAAAAGGGTTGAAAGAAGGTGAGAGCGAGCTATGGCAATTTTAGCTGGAGGAGTTAGGAAGGTTTTTATTCTGTAAAGTGACCCTAGTTTTTTATTGATGGTTTTGATAGTTTGGTTAACATGTAGGTCGAATTTTAGATTATTATCTATGATGACACCTAATAGTTTTGTAGAGGGGTCAGGGGAAATTATTGTGCCATCATTTGAATTTATGGTAACGGTGAAAGTGGTAGACCTACGTGTTGGTGAAAATAACAGCATTTTAGTTTTTTGGGATTTAGGATCAGAAAACATTCAGAAAGCCAGTTTTCTATTGTATTAAAGGTGGTCTGGGTAGCTGACCATAACTCTATTGGAGATGTGGCCGAGAAAATCAGAGTAGAGTCATCAGTATACTGGATACAGCTGACTTTTGGGATGACAGTATAAAGGTCATTAATGAAGATGGAGAACAGCAAGGGCCCTAGTATAGAGCCTTGTGGTACTCCAAGGGTGTTAGGTAGAAGATTAGAGAGTTTGCCAGAAGACAGCCTGCTGTTGACCATTCAGGTAGGATTGAAAGCATTGAAGGGCTCTAGTATCTAGACAGAATGTTTGCAGGGTGTGGATTAAAAGTTGGTGATCAACCATATTGAATGCCTTGGAAAGATCCAAGAACAGGGCTGAGGATATATAATTATTTTTGCAATTATGGTTTATGGTGTTGGTAAAGGCTAGGAGGGCTGAAGTAGTGCTGTGATGAGGATGGAAGCCATGCTGAGTGTCTGCCATAAGGTGATTCTGGATTAGGTGGTGCATGAGTTGTCTATGAATACATTTTTCCATAATCTTTGCAAATGGAGAGAGTATAGCTATTGGCCTATAACTGGAGAATTCAGTAGAGCTGCCTCCTTTGTGAAGTAGGATTACAAAGGATATTTTCCAGATGGTGGGAATTTTAGTTTCTACTATGGTTCGATTGATTAGTATTGAGACGGGGTAAGCAATAGCATCAGCTGATTTTTGTAGGTACTCGGCAGGGAGTTGATCAGCAGAAAGTGTAGTGGGTTTTAATTTTTTGATCAAGGTACAGATAAGTGAAGTGGCGACTGGTTGGAAGCTGAACGCGAGTAGGTTTCTAGGGGTGGTACTTTCAGGACCAGGGGAGCTAGGAGGTAGTTGGCTTGCTAGGGCTTGAATTGTCTCAGTAAAGAATCGGTTAAAATTGTCAGAAACATCTTCAGGGGTTTTATCAATAGTAGCAGCAGGGATTGGGGTTGAAGTTTGTCCAGGATGTAGTAGATTATTTTAACCCGCCCCAAACTTCTGAGGGTTATTTTGATTTACTGTCTGTAAATTACGGTAGTATTGTTTTTTGTCTTGTAAAATGGATTTTTTAGTTTTGTTCCTGGATTGCCTATATTTAATGTGATCTTGGGGGTCTTTAGAAGAATGCCATAAAGCCCATGCTTTGTTTCTAAGGGTAATTTTGAGTTTAGACTCTCTAGAAAGCCATGGCACAGTTTTTGCCTTTGTTCTCTTTGAACGACCAGGTGCATGCAAATCAAGGATCTCAAGGAATCTGTTGTTAAAGTATGCTACTGCTTCCTCTAAGGGGAGGTGTTTTAGAATAGACCAATTACATGAGTTTAGCTCTTGTTGGAATTTGGCAGGGTCAAAGTTTATATTGTTTCTAACCTTTCTGAGTAAGGGTTTGCTGGGAATTAATGGCTTTGTGCTTAATTACATATGTGAGAAGGTGATCGCTTAGGCCATCAGGGAGGGTACCAGAGGTGTACAGTTGGGGGGTGGCTATTTATGAGTACCCAGTCAAGTATGTTTCTTTTTGGTTGGGTTTACCTATCCTGGTAGGGGTGGATATGATTTGTGTAAATGCATGCAGGTTAATATAGGTGGTTGGGGATTCTGAGGAACAGGTGCCCCAGTCTATGTAAAAGTCTCCAAGTAGTAGGGTTTCTTGGGGGTAGTGACATGAGAGCCAGTGCAGGATATCTTCAAATGTAGATATATTGTTACCTGGGGGAATGTACATACAGATGATATTTATTTTTATTAAGTTGCAATTTGGTGGCAAGAATCTCTGAGTTATTAATCTGAGGTGGTTGTATTACATCTATGGTGACATTCAACTCAGATTTATAGAGTACATCTACCCCACCCCCCTTCCTGGAAGCACGATCCAGCCTGTGTATGTTGTACCCAGGTGGTAACACTTCATTGTCTGTAGTGTTAGGTTTTAACCAGGTTTCAGATAAACAGAGAATCTCAGGGGAGTGGACATCCAGAAGTGAATGCAATTCATGTACCTTGTTATTAATGCTTCTAATATTGAGATGACAGGCTAGGAGAGAGTTAGCTGGCCTATTAATTGTAAGTTTGTAGCTTAGATTGCAAGTAGTGGGGGTATGTGTATCTGAAGTGGGTGGGCCAGGGTTGGGGTGAATATCACCACCAAGTATTAGGTTAAGTCTATACTTGGTGATGAACTTCAGGAATTTGTTTATTAGTTTGTGGTAGTGTTTGGATCTAGAGCTAATGTGCCTGGGGTTGAGATGTTGATAGACTGAACAAGATGTTGGATAGGACCTGGTACTGTAAGTATGGTTGAAGGTGGGAGGATTTACAGCTGGGGTGATAGTTTGGCCTTTCGGGACCTGGAATCCCGTGAGAAACTGTTTTTCATACAAGGTAAGGAGGTATGGTGTGAACAAGAGGGGTAGTAAAGAGGAGTATATCATTATTTGTGATTCAGCTAGTGTATTAAGGAACTGTTTTACCTGGTGATGCAACAACAGAAGATAGAGTGGTGAGGTAAAGGTACTGGAAGGGGGATGGGAGAATGCCAGATGAAAGCTAATAGGTGCTATTAAAATGTAGGTAGAAGAATGGGGGTGGGTGGAATTATCCCAGATGAAAAGCAGATAGGATCTAGAAAGTGGGGGAGTGGCAAGCTGTAGGTTCATAGGCGAATACTAAACTAATTGCTCTGAAGGGACATTTTAAGCCCAGCCAATAACCTGAGATCAGACTCAGACCCTGTACCTTGTGTTTATAAGGTGAAGATCTTAGCCATTATGCCAGCCCTACACCTAAAGGTTACCCTCTTATATACCTAGAATTTCATAGATCTTACCCATACCTACTGGAGACACTCACCAATAAATTGTATACCCCATTCATAGTTGACTTTAAGTACTCCTCTATAGACTACAAAACATGCACACTGCCACAAACTACAGGCACAATATTTCCTGGACTTTATTAACACACATATCTTTGACCAGATAGTGCACACATCCACCAGAGTTTCAAACATACTGGATCTGTTACTCACCAATATGAGAGAGAGCTGCAACCTCCCCCCCCCCCCCCACACACACACACACGTCCTCACTAGTGTGACTAGACCACAAAGCTTTCTCCTTTGAAATAAAAGTCAACTTGGTAATCCCAGTAAACCCTGTAATAGTTATGAACTATTCTAAAGAAAGCTACTTCATATTATGCAATAGTTAATCAAAATTAATTGCCCCTCCCATCCCCAAGTTCACAGCATCCCATGTGGAATTGTTCACTGAGAACCTGTACAACCATGTAAATGGCTGTACAGAGGCTGCCACACCAACCAGACGTAAGCTCAAAACAAACTGTAGAAACAAACCACATAAGTAGAATCCTAATCTTAACTGGGTATATAACAAAAGAAAAAAGTCATGGCTAAAATCAAAAAGAGCAACTCCCATGATGATAGGAGCTCTATAATTAAACAAAACAGGAAACTAAGAATTTATTTATTTATTATTTATTTTATTTTACATTTGTTGACCGGGCTAGTCTAACTGGATATATGTCCATTTTCAGTAGAGGCCCGGGGAGAAAAGCTCCAAGCAAAAAACAATGACAAAGTTAATAAACAATAAAAAACAGAGAAGAATCAGAATACATGGTTACATTGGTCTAAAATCCGTTATCATAATAAATGTATAATCTATTAAAGTTTTTAGTGCAACATTATTTTAAACAGTTATACATAAAATGCACCAATAGGTATGAGGAAGTCTCAGACAAGGGAAAAGAATATTTATGTTAATCTCGTATTACAAAGAAAGAGTAGTTTCTTGATTTGGAGGCATAGGTTATAGGAGTAAGAATAGGGGTAAGAGCACGAAGTAGAAAGATGTCGGTCTGGGTTAGCACATGGACAGAGCCATTGAGTTTTCAGATGTTCTTTAAGATGTTTTTTAAAAAGGGAAATAGAAGCAAGGGTAGATCGTTCAGAAGGAAGCTGATTCCAGATTCTTCCTGCAGTGTTTGAGAAAAGTGAATCGCCGGCTTTGTTATTAACTTTATTTGAGGAAACTAGAAGCTTAGTAGCAGAGCGTAGTGTAGGTAGATTAGTATATGGTGTAATTAGGTTAGTGAGGATAGGGGTGTTGTTAGGATAATATAGGATCTTTTGAGTCATAAGTAATTGTTGACAGAGTATATGGTTTTGCAATTCTAGCCATCCTAGTTGTTTGAGGTTAAGGCAGTGGTGAGTTTTAAAGGGGGAGCTGGTGGTGAATCTAGCTATACTATTGTAGCATGTGGAGAGTTTAGAGAGGTTGTTCTTGGATAGGTTAGTATATATAATAGAGGCATAGAAGAGGGTGGAAACGAGGTGGGTTTGGGCGATAGTTTTCCTAGCAGAAGGGGTAAGGAAGGGTTTGACTCTATAGAGGGTGCCCAGTTTTTTGTTAACAGATTTTATGGTGGAGTTTATGTGTTCATCATAGCTGAGATGATTATCAATTGTTACACCTAGTAGGCGGGTTGAAGTATCAGGGGTAATGATGGTGCCATTGTTAGAGGTTATAGAGAAGAAAGGATTGTCTGATTTATGAGTTGGGGTAAATAGCAGTAGTTTTGTTTTTTTGGGATTAAGGTGGAGGCAGTGTTGCAGAAACCAGTTTTCAACATTTTGAAAACAGTTTGGGTATTGGAATGGAGGGAGGCTATATTCTTGGCTGTACAGATTAAGGTGGAGCCATCAGCATATTGAATGCAGGTGGCTTGAGCTATGTTTGTGTGTACATTGTTAATAAATAAGGAAAAGAGTAGGGGACCTAAAATAGAGCCCTGGGGTACACCAATATTAACTGGTAGTAGTGAAGACAGATTATTATGCCAGAGTACTGCTTGCTGTCTATTTTCTAGATAGGATTTAAACCATTTTAAAGTTTGAGGATCAGGAGAAAGGGCCTTTAGTTTGTTGAGAAGCAGGTTATGGTTAACCAAGAAGACTAATTAAGTCTAACAAGCCCAGTTATGACATCAACTAGCTAAAGACAACCACAAGACCTTATACAGTTATATCCAAAACCGCAAAGGCAGCAGACAGCAGTGTTCCAGACTGGTGGTCAGTGGTGCCACCTTCAATGATGGGGCTGAAAACTTCAGCTCAAACTTCACCCCACTCTCCCCTGCCTCCCCCCATGAAATGCCTAATAGCATAACCCCTCCTTCAACTATTAACATGGAGCAAGTTTAGGCAGCACTCGCTAACGTCAAAATCGCAGCCTCAATGAGCTACAGCAATATCCCAGGATGCCTCCTAAATAGCTTGAAACATGACCTATCAAATCAACTTGAGTCACTTTCTGACTACAGCTCCCAAACAGGCTTTGTACCATGAGACTGGAGGACTGCAGATGTTATCCCACTTCACAATGATGAACCATCATCTAACCCTGAAACTGCAGACCCATTAGTTTGACTAGTCTAATATCCAAAACCGTGGAGTGAATTAGCACAGAAATGATCAATAAAGACATTGGTAACCTTAAGACACTAGATCCAACCCAGTTTGGCTTTGTCAAGGGAAGGTCATGCCTACTAAACCTGGTGGCATTAGATGAGGGGAAAATGGTTCAGACTGCCTACCTTGACCTGGCCAAGGCATTTGACACAATAATTCACTCGGGCATTGTTGACAAACTGTACATGCCCATATGTCACCTGGTGTATAGCAAAATGGATCACAGACAGGACCTAGGAAGTTAGAATTGTGGAGTTCACTTCTAGAAAGAGACCAGTCACAAGTGGAGTCCCTCATGGATTGGTCCTTGGACAAGGGTGCCCGCAGGCAGGTGCAAGGGGGTACACTTGCACCCCTCCTGGAACTGGCTGGCCAAGAAATTTATTTTATTTTAATTTTTAAGGGCATTCCTCTTTAAGAACGCCCTTTGCATCCCGTCCAGTCACACAGATGCAACAGGTGTTTGTGACCTGTTTTCATCTTCAGTGTCTGTGCGACCAGTGGTTTACGGCTTTGTTTTTCGCGGCTACTGTAAATTTGAATTACCGTGGATGTTCCCACTGTGGACGAACGTAGAAGTGAGAGAGGTAGGTGTCAGATGGGCAATGGAGTGTTTCAAAGTTTCGCATTCTATAGTCCAGCAGTTTAGACACTGTGCTAGACTGATTCTCACAGTGTGGGTTTTTGCTTGTTAGGACTGTTGTGTTGTTATTGACACGTAAACAGTCTGGAAGTTAGCAGTTACTATTAAGTTTTGTTAGCAGTATTTAAGGTTTTGAGTTCCTCTGCCTTCTTTTGCCTGCTGTGTAACTCTGAGTAAGTCACTTATTCAGATGGCTGTCCCAGACTGGGTCTGAAAAGGTGTCCACATGGATCAGTGCACTACCCTGGTTAATAAATAAATCAAAATGGTCAGTGAAATAAAAAACCCAAAGAAAAGCAGCGTTTAGTCATTATTAACGTAGGCAAAAAGTTGGCATTCTATTTTGTTAATTCTGTACATTTTAATACAGGAAATATATGTTAAACAATATTGTACTTTTAGATTCTTAAAATGTTGAATCTAGAAAATCATATTCTTTCTTGCTTGTTAGTGTGTCTACTACAGATCTTGAGGAAAATCCTAACTAGACAAAAATTAAAAGATAATTATAATTATGTCATAAATTAAAAGACTACTGCTATTATCTTCCTGTGTGGTGCAGATACGTAGCTGACTTACTTTATATGACATAATGCTAACGTTTACATTGCATGGCTTTATGTGCACTTACCACCCACAAGGAAACACGCCTGTACCATGCAACATGCTTGTATGGCTGAAGAAGCTTTAGACAGTGTTAAGGTTGCCTTTCAGAGGCTCCTGCCTTTTTCTCCATAATGGAAATAGCAAAACCTGAGCACAAATGCAATAACAATAACTGAATTTGCCAGTATAGCTAATTTTGTCTGAATTACAGTCTAAGTAGGTGTGTATACAGGCAGGAGTAGCTGATCTTTACAATAGTGAATATGCTGGCAGAAGTTTAAAAATAGCTGATGTTAACAAAACTGAATATATTGCCAGAGCTACAGTCCATGGGGCTGAGGGCATTGATAAGCATAGGTTCAGTCTAGGATTAAAATGTTCTGGTTAATATTTTATATGTTCGTAACTGAACACCAGGTTGAGTGTACATTAGACAGAGAGATAATATAGCATTATGGGTTTATCTAGCGTCCTCTTACTATATGCAGTGTTTTACTTTCAGAATCATTCAGTTGTTATAAAGTCAACACCCATTTGTAATGTACAAGCAGAAGCATTGTACATATCAAATCCCAGCTGCTGTTCTCCATAGCAATTCTGTAGTTATATCATTCAAGCAATGTCTCATCTTTCAGGGACACTGGTTATGGCCTGCCAATAGAGCTGATTTACAGATCTTGTGAAGTATGATTCCCTTTAGTGATTCAGTAATGATCACAGCATGGTGGATCCTGGAAGAGATCCACAACTTCTGTATCTTTTTCTTAAGTGTTTGCTCATTGTTGATTTAGGAAAGCCACAATCAGCTTGAGCATCCCTGAAGCTCTTGAGTTATGCCTTGTGCATTTTAGACAGCTGCGAGATGCTAGCAGATGTGAGGTGTAAAGATTACAAATTTACTCCCCTGCAAACCTGTCCAAAAGTGATCCAGTAATTTTGTTTGCTAACTTTAATTATCCACATCTAGGCTGGGAGCATTTTCGTGTTTTCTCTTAAACTAAGAAACAAAGTAAAAAGGTCAAGTCAACAAAAATGTAAAGAGCAGACGTCTAGTGACCTTTTTAAATTTAGGATCCACTTAGTTACTGACAGACGGCAACACAGCCGAGGAAATTGCATGTGGCACCTTTGAAATATTGTGTAGGCAAACATGGGGAATGTTTATTTCCATAATTAGGATGTAAATGAGAAATTATTTTTCCTAAAGGTAAGAACATTCCTAGAGGGTGGTCTACAGGTATAAACAGCAGTAAAGGTAATCCACAGAGGCAACTTTGTGATGTAGAGCAAAGGTGCTGATCTAAACAGCAGTACATTAAACAGAAATAATCGTTTAAATGTTTCAGTAGGAGTCTAGGACGCGCGCGCGTGTGTGTGTGTGTGTGTGTGTGTGTGTGTGTGTGTGTGTGTGTGTGTGTGAGAAACAGGTAGGTAGGAGTATGTGGATGTAAAAAGTAAGTAGGAGTGTGTATGCGTGTATGTAAGAAGTAGGTAAGTAAAGGTAGGTGTGTGTGTATGTGTGTTTTAAGTGTGTAAGAAGTAGTTCCTACTCAAACTGGGCTGCTTATCCTAGGCAGTCAGCTCCCCACAGAATAGTAATAGCCAGCAGGACTACACTGGTACACGACTCCAATGAATATGATATTAGTAAGAAATATTGACAGGTCATGTCACTGTAACTCTTTTTGCAGAAAACCTCTGGTGAAGCTTCTGAATTTGTAACCTTAATCAATAGCAGAAGACAAAATAGCCAAGCCTTCTCCTCCTCTTTAAAAAGAGGCTAACAGGTTATGTGGATTATGTTTGGTTAGGCAAAGAAGATATTTTAGAAACTGTTAAATATTTGTTGTCAGTTTTTCAAACAGGTTTATACACATGCTGTAATGTCCACACTTTGTGCAGCTGTCCAAAAGCACTAGAGAATCAATGCAACTTTAGACTGGACATCCTCATGCCTTTTTATTTTTCTTGTTCACTTGTCCACATACTAGGGAACCCCAGCTTCAAACAAGTACATCACTTGTTAGTCTGGCCACTTGTATTACAGTTCGCCAGCAGTCTTTCTAGTTTCTGAAGCATTATATGTATTACAGACTAACAGAGTTACCATATCATTTAGTCTTTTTGTGGAGATTTGTTGTTCAGAAATGTTATAGCTGAGGAGAAGAAAGCTTTATTTAAAATTAAAAAGTAACACTTAAAAGACCAGGAAAGCATCAATATGACCTCTTGAACTAAGATTTTTTTATTGCCAGAACTGCGGAGCTCTGCAGAACATGCATCTGAATCTTGACTGTTAGAATCCTTGCATCAAAATAGGTATTACATGCAGTGAAAATTACAAGTGTCAAAGAAGAGCAAAAGAACATTTCACACTTCACTAAGAACTATTTGTTCATCTGTATATCATTCAAAACAATTTTCCTGTGCAAAACATTTTAGACAGAAACCTTATAAAACAGTTGCACGTGGGTTTGGCATTGCTAGCAACAGAATAACACAAAGTCAGCACTAAACATTGATTAAATTTTGCATAACTAGATTTATAGTTAGACATTTATCCTTTGATGGTGACTATTGGATGATTTCTTTCCCTTGACAACATAGTCATTTTGGTGGAGTGGTAAATCCCAGTACCTTGTCATGCCTTATTATCTGTATACTGTGTCCCTTAGTAATTTTTCTCATGGAGAACATAACATTTACTACAGGTTTAAAAAGACATGACTTACTAATTTACAGATATGCAGAGAGACATGCACAGTATGTTTAACTGTTATGTTCTGGTGTGTATGCATTTTTATTATATGCTGGATTCTTTGTTGCTGCTTATCGAGAAAAGCTGTTTTCTGGGGTCTAAAGGTTAGAAAGAGGTGTTTTATGCACTTCAAGGACTGTGACAAGTTATGAGCAGTTTACAAATCATAAAAGATTATCTTCTTCCCCTGTCGTACTGTATTTTTATTTAATTTTTTTATTGATTAACATTAAGTAATGTGCACTCAGTTACTGAATAGTATAGTAAATTCACAAAGAGTGATCAGGAAAGAGTTAAGTATCTGTTAATGAGTATGTTTTGTGCTAATGATTTGAAATTTTGATTTTACAGGATTCAGTCTTATAAACTAGTAAGCCAAATATTGGTATAGTAGAGTTTATCCAGCATTGTAGATTATTTATCTGTTACCTGGAACTCTTTAATGGGCAGGCAAAGAAGGGAAGAATGCAGGCAGGTTATCTGCACAGAGAAGTAGTAAGTACTCTGCAGTATGGACACATGAATGTCATTAAGGGTCATGTACTGGGGAAACTTTTTTTTTTTTAGATATGGATAGGTCACAAGGTAAATGTCTCTTCTACCATCAGGAGATTACTGTGCTAGCATGTTCTCTTCTTTTTCATGCACTGGAGATCGAGGAGGCATGCAGTCTCATAGCAGATAGAAGCACTGACAGGTAATAAAAGGGGAATAGTAAGAGTGCTGCCAGAACAAGATATGAAAAAAAGAAATAAAAAGGAAACAAAAAGGTACAAGACTCAAAGAATCAACCCTGGAACTGGAGAAATGTTTTGGAAAAAAACTATGAGTATGCATGATGTGGTCAGGACTTTACATACATCTACACACACACACACACACACACACACACACACACACACACACACACATATATATATATATATATATATATATATATATATATATATATATATATATACACTATAGATAGAGAGATAGATATAGAGATACATATTTGTTTGTTAACTTGTTTTCTAGGAGAAGTCATTCTCGGGTATGATGGGGAGTAAATATGTATAAAGATATTAGAAACTACTCACAGAGTAAAACAAGATAAGTTTATTTACACAACACTAGTATACACTTTTGCATTCAATGCTTCATCAGGCAATATTACCTGAGGAAGCATTGAAAGTGTATACTAGCATTGTTAAATAAACTTGTTACTCCATGCGTGGTTCCTGATATCTTTATACTTGCATTTTTGGAATTTTGGATTATATGGATTTATCTCTTAAGAATTGTTTTTTTTTTTTTTTTTGAGGATGATAGGAAATAAAAGCAAAAAGTTCAGTCAAACAGTTCGTGTCCCAATTACTCATTCTGAATGTCCAGGATTCAATTATTGGCTGAAGCACTTAATTCTTTCTACACACTCCACGGTATATGTGTATCATATTCCTATGTATTTTAATGCAAAATTATTTGTGTGGCCACTCTTTTGTTCTAAGAAATATTTTATCTAGTCTTTTCAGTTTCATAGCTAATAGTGGGAAAACATGATATTCTGAAATGGATGGGCTCACTTTCAAGCAATAGTACTGAATTATTTTTCAGAGGTGTTTTTACGAACTCTCAATAAATGAAGACAGCACATATTCCATATGTAATATGTAATTACTTTTGTAGTCATTGATTTCATGCTGGGAAGGATTAAGGTGATAGAAGTATAGCTATATTCTAGTTCTTTTAATAATGTAGCTGGTATTTTTGTATACGAGTATCTTGTAGACTCAGGTAAAGGATCCGAGTGCAAGTCTCAGCTGAAGTGCTTCATTCCTTATCAGTAGGTATCTAAACCATTCATTTTATTTTTTTGTGAGATTATGTATCTGTACTTCAGGGACATTTCTTTGGATGGGCACACCTAGTATACATAGTGGTACAGTAGGTATCTAAAAGTGTATGTTATAAAATTGCAGGCAAAGTACTTATTTCATTACATAAAGCACCCAATGGGGCTGTAAATAAAATGGTTGACTAATGTTACTTTGCATTTCAATTTCTTCCCAAGAAATTCTGTAGCTCATGCTGTTTTCATAATATTTTAGCAAAGTAATGTTCTAAACTATTTTCAATTATCTCCAGTGATTCCATTATTCTGTTTAGCTCTCAGCACTTCAGGTTTGGCACAAATTGTAGTAGTTAAGACGCTGAGTCGCACTGTGAGGAAATTACATAGGTAATATTATTCAGCTCTTTAATTAGACCTATTTGTAGTTATTGATCTACTACTTATTTTTCTTTGGTAGTGTAATTTGTCCATTGGTAGTAAGTGACTTTTTTATTTTAAAAACAGTCTGGGTTTGAATAACTTTACAAATATATATTTGTCATGCGTGTCATCAAGAAGGTACTTTGTCAGAAGCAGGTGTAGATTCTAGCCATGTTCTAAGTTCATGACAGCAATATTTATAATATGTTCTTATTTATTTTAGGCTTTGTCCAGATTTCTTCCACTAAGAGGTTGAGGTGTGTGTGAGAGAGAGAGAGTGAAATGCCCTAGTTAGAGTTAGCAGGTGGATTTTATTTTCAAGTGCATTTTCAAGGAATTGTGAGCTTCAAGGGAAGAGAAATTTACTGCTGCTCATGCTAAGCCTGCTTAAAATGTGCAACTGCTTTGTTTAGCAAATGGTATCACTATTGTGGTATAGAATTTTTAAAGCAGCACAGCAGGTAGCATACTTGCATCTTGATACAGAAGGCTATAGGTTCTACTCCCACAACATGTAGATTTGTATTTTAAGGAGGTGGAGTGCTACAGTCCTGAGTATGTCCTCCTTTGGATAAGATGCCTAATAACTATGAACTTGTTTTTCAGCTTGCCACCCATTCCCTATTGCAATATACCAGCTTACCATTTTTTTAATATAACGTAGGCAATTTATTCTTCAAGGGCAGCAGGCATTGAATTTGTAGATTAAACACTGAAATATAAAGTTGTTTTCTAGCAACAACCTCTTTACTGGTTTCAGATCTCTTTAATGTGGAATTATTCAGATGACTTTTACTTCTGCAAAGATTCTGCATATTAATTGATATTGGTAGATTGTATGACAGAAGTTTGAGTAGAGTGGCCCTTTATGGTTGAAATGTTCTGAATTGGGAAGGTTGTCATTATTGGTTCATATGATTTGTTTCATTGTTTAAAGAAAAAATGTTCAGAACTATAAATTTAAAACACACTCTAACAAGTGGTGCTGTATTATACAAGGGATATAATTCAATTTTTATATAGTATAATTAATACAGTCAGGAAGGTGAATCAAATAACTTTTTTCCATGGTTCTAAAAATGTGTGCAAGGAGCCTATGATTAGAAAACAGCCCAAAGGTAAACTTACCCTGCCACTGGCCAGATGCATTTTCTCTGAATGTGGGTTTCAATGTTGTTTCAGTGAATGTGGGTTTCAAAGGTAGAGAAGTTTTAATGCTAAGTCTGTTTTCATTGTAAGATTATTGCTTTGTTTAGGTTTAGCAAATGTCTATCAGTGTTTGTGCTATAAAATTTGAAATAAAAGTTGTAAATGAAATCCAAATATCTGTAATCATTGTAGAAGTAAAGCATAAAACAGTATGCACATTGAGAGATTTGAACAGTGTCTATGACAAATGGGGAGAAATAGCCAAGTAATGGGACACTGGAACGGCTGCGTGGGTAGGTGGGGGGTCTGAGTGGGTGGGGACAGCAGAGGGGGTGGGGCTGCATGGGCAGGGCTTGGGTTTGCACCCCCCCCTGCAAAAAATCCTGTGGGCTCCCTTGTCCTTGGACCTCTACTTTCTGGCATTTACTTCTCTGAAGTCAAGGCCAATGTCAATGGTCTGTAGCTGACTAAATTTGTAGATTATTGTAAATGAGGAGCTGTCAAGGAATTCCATGCTGACATAAATGTTCTCCAGGAAGGGCTGACACAGAAAAACAACTGGTGTCAGAGCCATGTACTAAAACTAAATGCCACAGAATGCATAAAAGTATCCTTTGGGGAGTCATCCACCCCTAGTAACAATCATATTGACAGCACACCCTTAAGAGCTGATCCAGTAGTAGGGACTTTAGGGATACACATAGACAGTAATCTGGCCTTTGACCATCATGTGTCTACAGTAGCAAGGAAACCATTCTATGTTGTGCAACTTATAAACAAAGGAATGGCATCTAGGTCTAAGGAAGCCATTTTTCCACTGTATTTGGCATTCATCAGACCTATCATTTAGTACAATGACCCCTTCAGTATGTACCTAACCAGGTATATCCAACAAGTGGAACAGCCACAGAGGTTCCTCACTAAAAGAATACAAGGAGAAAATAATATCCTATGCAGACCACCTCAAAGCCCTAGCCCTGTATTTTGTCTCTTACAGGCTACTGACAGAAGATCTATGCCTGGCATACAAGACATTGTCAGATCCCACTCTGATGGACCTCCTACATATCTGCAAAACAAAGAACACCAGAATTACCCATTTTAAAGACTTAAACCTTGCCTGTGATATAAACGCTGATAGCAAATGTATGTGTTGTGAGGTGTCTAAAAGCATTACTGTCTCCAGAGGCAGCTGGAAACACACACACACACTTGGAAGGGCCGGGAGTTGAACTGACACCTACCTACATGAACATACTACAGCATGATGCATTTACAGAACACGCTACCAAGATTACTGAGCACAGCGCTGTCAGAGGTGTACTTCTAGGTGGGTGACATCATCCACAAAGGAATAGACACTGATAGCAAATGTATGTGTTGTGAGGCGTCTAAAAGCATTACTGTCTCCAGAGGCAGCTGGAAACACACACTCGGTAGGGCCGGGAGTTGAACCTACACCTACCTACATGAACACACTAGAGCATGATGCGTTTACAGAACGCGCTACCGAGATTACTGAGCACAGCACTGTCAGAGGCATACTTCTAGGTGGGTGACATCATCCGCAAAGGAATAGATGCTGATAGCAAATGTATGTGTTGTGAGGCTTCTAAAAGCATTACTGTCTCCAGAGGCAGCTAGAAACACACACACACTTGGAAGGGCCAGGAGTTGAACCTACACCTACCTACATGAACACATTACAGCATGATGCATTTACAGAACACGCTACCGAGATTACTGAGCACAGCACTGTCAGAGACATACTTCTAGGTGGGTGACATCATCCGCAAAGGAATAGATGCTGATAGCAAATGTATGTGTTGTGAGGCATCTAAAAGCATTATTATCACCCAAGGCAGCTGGAAACACACACACACACTTGGAAGGGCCGGGAGTTGAACCTACACCTACCTACATGAACACACTACAGCATGATGCATTTACAGAACGTGCTACCGAGATTACGGAGCACAGCATTGTCAGAGGCATACTTCTAGGTGGGTGATATCATCCGCAAAGGCAAGGATGCCGATAGGGAATGATTACAGAGTGAGCAGTCACACAGCATGTTACTATCCCAAGGTGGACGTACAGTAACACGGCAGTGCTGCACTCGGGAATACTAACTATCGACGGAGCACTACATCACAAAATGGATACGGGATGCACCACAGACAGTACATCCTTTGAGAGAGCAACCAGTGTGTTTGATGTAGGCATCCATTGTGGCATAGCAACTTTATATAATTCGCCTGGATGGCCACCATGGCTATACAGGATGTCAATGGCCATGGCTACATGCCTAGTATCAGACGTCAGTGTCGAATGTACAGTGTGTCCATGAATGGCGTACTGGGCATGCTCACACACTTAGCATTTGCAAAGTGCAAACATGCATACACATGGAGTGTAATCATGAAAGGGCAGAGTGTGGAATGTACTGTGTGTCCACTTACACAACAGCAAACTGGGCATGCTCACACACTTAGCAGTTGCAAAAGGGAAACATGCATGCACATGGGGTATAATCACAGAAGGGCGCAGTGTGCAATGTACTGTGTGTCCATCTACACAACTGCTTACTGGGCATGCTCACACACTTAGCATTTGCTAAGTGCCGTCCAGCATGCAGATGGAGTGTACACACAGAAGGCATACACATGGAGTGTAATCATGAAAGGGCAGAGTGTGGAATGTACTGTGTGTCCACTTACACAACAGCAAACTGGGCATGCTCACACACTTAGCAGTTGCAAAGGGAAAACATGCATGCACACGGGTATAATCACAGAAGGGTGCAGTGTGCAATGTACTGTGTGTCCATCTACACAACTGCTTACTGGGCATGCTCACACACTTAGCATTTGCTAAGTGCTGTCCAGCATGCAGATGGAGTGTACACACAGAAGGCATACACATGGAGTGTAATCATGAAAGGGCAGAGTGTGGAATGTACTGTGTGTCCACTTACACAACAGCAAACTGGGCATGCTCACACACTTAGCAGTTGCAGAGGGGAAACATGCATGCACACGGGGTATAATCACAGAAGGGTGCAGTGTGCAATGTACTGTGTGTCCATCTACACAACTGCTTACTGGGCATGCTCACACACTTAGCATTTGCTAAGTGCCGTTCAGCATGCAGATGGAGTGTACACACAAAAGGCATACACATGGAGTGTAATCATGAAAGGGCAGAGTGTGGAATGTACTGTGTGTCCACTTACACAACAGCAAACTGGGCATGCTCACACACTTAGCAGTTGCAAAGGGGAAACATGCATGCACACGGGGTATAATCACAGAAGGGCGCAGTGTGCAATGTACTGTGTGTCCATCTACACAACTGCTTACTGGGCATGCTCACACACTTAGCATTTGCTAAGTGCCATCCAGCATGCAGATGGAGTGTACACACAGAAGGTCACAGTAAGGTAAAACTGTCCACACGCACAGGGTGGTCACACATGCAGTTACTTGTACACACACAGATGACATCACAGGTGTCACGGGTGCAGGTCACACATGTACACACTGCAGTGAACACTGTAGCTGTCATGCCAGCACCATGTCATCGGTGCAGCAGTAAGCCTCATGGTCCAACAACAGCATGTGACATATGTCCACAGGTCTGTATAGCAGTGTACACCAGTTGTGCAGAGTACACATGTACAAACAATGATCCAACATGTGTGATGTAGTTCACTTATATCAGTATACATGGACAGGTTGGCTCAACACGTACCACGGTCCTGACACAGCTGTGACACATGACTGCTGCCGTACCACAATGAACAAACATCTGGATATGTCATACATGTGATTGTCTGGATGTGTGCATGGACTGCACACATGACACATACAAAGCCTGTGATGTACCACATGCATAACACTGGCATACTCAGTGCTACACACACGAATGGAAGGTGGACCCATGTCTGTGGAATGCTCCCACTACAGGGCGTAGCAGTGTTGACTGGGACACATACCCTTGTATTGTTTGCCTGTGACAGCTGTGATATCATACCACAGTCCATGTTTTATGTATGTCAACACACATGTCAAAAAGTAGCAATGCATACAAACATGGCAACAGAAGACACATGTGACATGTGTACTGTGCATGGAGTAGCCATGCATGAGCAGTGACCGATGTCCATAACATAGTTGCAACAACCTACCACATGCATACCCATCATAGGGGCCGTTATACGGTGGCATACAAACAGCACATATGGAGGTATGTGTGTACATAATGTGTTTAAACACCTGTCTACATGCATGTGTGCAGGTGGTGGCTCACAGTTGTGTCACACACCATCCTACCCTGCCATGTGCATACAGTATGCTATGTCGCTGTTACATGACAGTGCTGACATAATGCATACCCAGCGGTCAGGTGTTATCAACTGTATGTCACATGGCAACTGTAACACCTACCACCTCCCATGTGCATATATCAGCACATCTGCCGGATACAGTGTTGGTACACATAATGCACTACATACCGCTGCATGCCGGCACATGTATCATATGGCAGGTGTAGTATTCCCAGCACTGACATGTGTGCATGAATGTGTGCCCATGTATGCTACATATCGGGGGGAATATGTCCCACTTGCTACACATCCCTGTACACCATAGTAGAGATCTGTACATACCTCAGTGTGGGGAGCATGAATTTGGATGGTGCAGTACATGCAACACATTGTCTCTCTGTGTACACATGTGTGGTCACCACAATGTGTGTGTGTCTACATGTTTGTATGTCTGCTGCTTGGTGTGAGGGTGTATGCTAATATACTGTTGTGAAAGAACACTAACCACACATGGTGACTATCCCGTACTGGTGCTGCATTGCACAACCCTGTTGATGCCATAGGTGTGAGCCATACTGGCTACCTGTGCATGTATGCTCCCTGTGACATGGCGTGTGGGTGCATAGTATTGTGAGGGTGCTGACCACACAGGCAGGTGTCCCCATCTGCACACTATGGGGTGTGCATCATAGTGGTGTACACCCCGTGATTGCAACCATGTTCCTGTACTGTTACAGGGTCCTACTGCTGCACAGCATGCCCCACAGCTGACAAGTAACACCTCAAGTCAGTGGCCATCACGCTGTGTACAACACCTGCACCATGTCACCATACCTGTAGTGTGTCCTGCTATGTATGTGATGTCTCTGTCCACTGTAGCCTGTGGCACCGACCACATGCGTCAGGTGCAGTATATGTGCGGACATGTGTGTCATGTAGGTGTCCAGTCAGTTTGAGGGTACATGTAGTATGCTGATATTGCCAGATGTGCCTGTGAGTAATCCACAGCTACACGTGGGGGACCGATAACAGTGCTCCCTGTAGGCACATGCGAGTACAGCATAGGAGGGATTCAGGGTATCAGAACCAACATGGTGCTACACATGTAACCGTCACACATACCGTGAACACATCACAATGCATGCTGCACCTGCACTACATGGTATGACTGCTGCATGTTGACAGTACACAACCCATGTCACATACGCATCTGTCAGTATTCATACACAACCACTGCAACATACACATCCCATGCTATGCATACACAGGTATCACATACACCTCTCATTATCCTGTCCACCCTGTGCATCAGAATATATTTGCATAACCCTGCACCGATGGTGTGGATGACAGGGATGCGGCAGAGGCTTCATCATATGCACAGGGTGATATGTTTGCCAGGGGCATAGGCTGCACCAATGGATAACATCATGTGTGTGTGTAAGGGCCGGTGAGTTTACTGGACATGTCTGTGCAGAATGCATGTGGATGTGGTGGAGCCCTACAGTTGTGTCTGCTGTGTGGGTATGTGTGTACACAGTTCAGCCATATGTGATGCCTACACAGGGTATAATTGACAGCCCCATGACCTGTGCCTGTCTGGGGTTGCACGGGCACTACCAGGTGGAGGTACAGAGTGGCTACTGTCCGATGACACATATCCGCTGGAACCGTGTCCACGATAGGACCAGCCAGGGCCACGTCCACATGGCCTGCTGTGTCCTGGTGTGAACAGTGCAGCACCAGCTGCACTGCTACTGCTACCGGCACTATGTGAGTGGGCATGAGAGGTGGCACGCACATGTCGACCTACACTAGGTGGTGTTGCTGGCCTACGCCCACGTGTCCTACGCCTCACCCCTACCAGGTGTTCCAGCACAGACAGCTCACGCTCGCGGATTGCCATGCCTCGGTCGATGATTCCAACCATTTCACCTAATCGCCTATCCAGTACATTAGCAATCTGCTGTTGGGCATTTGCCAATGAGTGGATGTTGTCATTTAGGGTACGGATTGCAGCCCTCTGCAGCCTCTGCCCTTCTTGGTTCTGCCGTTCTGCATGTGCCTGTGCTGCCATTACAGTCTGGAACATGCGTCTGGTGATACCAGCTGCTGCACCCTGTACTGCAGGTGCATGTCTGCCAGAGGTCCTCCTACAATCAGCACCAGCCACATGCCTGTATGGCACATCACCAGTCATTACACTGGCAACATGGTGTGTAGTCACACCTTCTGTAGCCACCACACATTCCTGTTCAATGCCAACAGACGCTGACTGTCCTTCCTCTATGGGCAACGGTGATGTGGTATGTGTTGGCATCAAAACTGTGTGCGGGGAAGAGGGGGACATAGGTTGGATGGTAACCAATGGCACAGATTCAGCTCCTGATAACCCTGCCTGTACCTCATGCATATGGTCATCACCCCTAGTATCTGTGGGGACACTAACATCAGATGGACCATAGGAGGGTAACACACCTACACCACCTGTGAATGCAAAGAAATACTGTAAGGTACATTACACACAGACACACACAGACACACACAGACACACACAGACACACCATGCATATGATATTTCAGATGGCATGCAGCATTCCTGCACTACAGCACAGGGAATGCAGCTCAGACATTAATAGTGTTAGTATGCATACCACCCTGGGGTGCACACTACATCAAGCAGGTGTCATATCAGTAGTCATGCAGTACACACAATCATGGTAGTTTGCATGCATCACCGTGATACACCATGTGGCCACGAACAGGTTAACAGTACACATGGCTGACGTTACCTTGACATGTAATCCGCTGACATGTGCAGTAACATGTATACATGTTTGACACAATGGTGTCCTGACACATGCACAGCATCATAATGGGCTTCACAGTGCAGTGTTGTGTGTACAGCCTACAGATAGAATGCATGTTTAGCAAATGTGCATGTGCAGGTGAGGTTAGTGTGAGCCATGTACATAGCTATACAGTGTGGAGTACAGGCACTGTGCCATTGCATGGCAACATGATGCATGTATGTTGCTGTGCAATGCTTAACATGGATGCATTGCACTGCCATGACTGCAACACAGTCATGCTGTTCCACAGATCGTATATGGTAGACATCGGTGACACCTCTGGTAGCTGCAAACAGGCATTCCGGTTGTCCGGTGTAACACATCAAATGTACAAGTGGTCCACTACGGCTATGATTGCATTATGTGTGGACAATGTGCAACGGGTTCTATCCACATAAGAAGTACTGTGTGGCAACCTGCCTGTGACTATCACCCATGGCCATGTGTGAACGGGTCTTGGACAATTGTGTGTGATGGGCATCTTGTACACATGTCTATGGTGTCCCATGTGACATACACCCATACATGTCAGAGTTGTCACAATTCACAGGGCTATGCAAACAACAGTGTGGATGTTTGTTATGTCAGGTGTAGGTCATGTGATGGTGTGACAATATTGCAGACAGAACACCACATGCTTGGGACATGTCAGGTGGCATGTCACAATGTGTGCACACAATGCAGGGGCATATGTCACAATGGTGACACCTGTGTGCTGCCCATATCACAGCTCACTGTGTGGTACTGTGTGCATACCACAAATGTTGTTCCAATGCATACTACATATGCATCCATTGTAGAACACCTCCACCGTTGTATGCATAGCTGACCACACATATCACATTGACAGGTACTGTGGTTTCATGCCGGTGTATAATAACGGTTGTATCTATTGCACATGGGTGGCATGTGTGTATGTCTGGTTGTGCAACTTGTATAACGTGACTGGAACAAAAATCAGGTGTGCATGTTATACCTGGCCACATGGCAAATAACTCTACACTGTAACATGCCTGATACTGACAACAGTCTCACCTGCGATGGACCCATGTCTGTGCGACACGCCAGAGGTACCTGTATAGGGGTGACACAACAGTAGAAACATTATCCATGACTGTATGACAGCCACAGGTTGCACTGTGCATGTGAACACATTTACCTGTGTGATAGCATATGGTATGCACATGTCTGCATACACAACGTAGCATACTGTAGTATGCAGCTTGTGTGCCCATATACCTGGCATGTGTTGTTACTTTACATGATGTACAGTGACACCTGCAACTACATTGGATATCATACTCATATGCAGGACTGACTTACCAGGCAACTCCAGGCTCATTGGTTGGGAGACACCCACCTCCACGATGGCGGCTAGTGTTTCCGCATGCTGTTCCCTGGGTGTCCCCAGACTGGCCAGTAGCTCCTCTGTGTGTGTGAGTGGGGGCTGGGTTGGTGGCCCACTACCTGTTCCACCTTGTTCTCTGGCGATTGCAGTGGCACGCTGTTTTGCATGCCGTATCAGGTCCGTGCAGTGTCTGCATACCTGCTGGTAGGTGCGGTTGTTGCCACCCACATCATTCACCCTCCTGCGTATATCCTGCCACAGGTCATCCCGCTTCTGAGCATGCTGTGGCACATGGCTGAACAGCACGTCATAGTTGTCATGGAGCAATGGAATTATGACATCATCCTCCTGGCGGCTGAAGGCTGGGAGTCGTGAACGTGGCATTATCTGTAAGACATAATGATGGTGACAGGTCACATTCTCACTGATGTACTGGCATACCGCTGAACATACATTGCTATGACATGTACTACATCTGCACAGTAATCTTTGAAAAGCATCATGACACTGACACAGCTGACATGTTTCTGTCACACCTGTCACAAAATGTTATGCAGTGGATATCATATCATATCTCTGTGTCAACTCATTACAGTGTACATACTCCATGTAGATGGTAACTTGCTGTGGCCATGTGTACTTGCCTGCACCTGTGTTCTTACCAATCTGCACTTGGCCCGATGTGTCCACAGTAGTACTGTTCACCTGGATGCTATGTATATGTCACATAGCAACACAGACGCAACCGTTATGGACTTCAGCAGTGACACTGCACACATACACATGGACACCTGTACATGCATGTGTTTTGCCATATACATCTACTCAGCACTGTACGGGTGTTGAACATCCTGCCACGGCTCGCCTGTATTGCACATTTGATACACATGGGACAATGTCTATTCATATGACATTTGCAGGGATGGTAAAACATAGCATGTGTGTGCATGTTTTACATGCTGTCACATAGCAATTGTGACAACACAAGGTGCATCAGTGCCACATTACTGATCCAGTCAGTTGATAGTGCATGTACCATGTGGCCATCACACCATGTATGACTGTGATGACACGTGCAGCCTTCATGGACAGGGTTGCATGGTATGGCAGGGTATATCACATATATGGCACAGGGATGTGTCCAGCCTGTGGAAAACCAGTATTAGGACGGTGGCTGTCCATTACATATGTCATTTATATAGGTACATGGACATGTCGCATGTCCATCATCATGGTGTAGACAATGTCCTTCTGCAAGGTAGGCAGCATGCTGCATGGTGGGTGTGTGTATTGTGCATGCTGGTATCGCACATCCATGCATAAACATTACCCCTTACAGGTGCTATGTGCTGTAATATTGTTCAACACAGTGCTGTATATGCCTGCACGGTGATATCCCGTGCACATGGATGGTACCCTGACCTGACATGGGTACCTCATATGACTACCTCCGGTGCCTGCTGTCATCACCATGTCGGCGGGTACACCGCACATCACCATCCCTTCCACAGTGATCATGGTGTTGAGCACAGCCTAGGTATTCATTTATGGGGACGGGGATATTCACATAGCGGTGACAATGCTGGTATCATCCATCAGACCGTACACTTATGACACACACCTCACACACACATCCCATTCAGTATGTTGTTCGCAACACTGACACAGCTATACTGCTAGGTCAGGTCCATTCCCAGCTGTACATACACAGATGCATAACATTTCTCTCTGTGGCATGGGCTACAATGATGGTGGGGTTCAACACATACCGTGTTCGACTGTAGCTGGCGCTGATGTTCTGTGCACATGTCAACACATTAACCCTGTTCTACTGTAGCCAGCGGTGATGTGCTGTGCACATGTCACTCTTGCACATTGTGTTGATGTCTGTCTGTCAACAGGCCACTGGTGGAACACGCAAAGGTATTTGTAATCAAATATACATGCCACCCTGTACAGCTGTACTGCTAACATCTCAAGTGCTAATGTGTCATGGACATGCACACCTTACCCAGAAAAGTGCATTGCCACCCTTACTCATCACCTCTTGTGGGTTGCTATTATCCAACACCCTATATGTAATGTATGGTCAAGCTATGCACCTGTGCAGGACATGTGAGCATGTAATGCGCTACTGATTACCTTTGCACCCATTGCACAACATGTCACACCGGTACACTGGCAGTCATACACTTCACAGCTTGCTGAAGGTACGACAGGTGTTGTACACACTTAACACACATATCCTGTGGGACATGGTCGTATGTACAGGCATGTCCAACTGTCACGTACCAGTGCTACCCCAATATGACGGATATGTCGTACATGTGGCACTACAGCAACTGTCACATGTACTCGTTCACTGCTCACCTACCAACATACAGCAGTACAGCCTGTGGGTGATGTGCTTCTGCATCCATGCTGTGCCCATAGCTGTCAGTTGTACATCATTACGTGCAACGTACCTCATTTGGTGTTCTAACAGGTGCATGTTCATCAAGGTTCCACATTGGAAGGGTCTGTCACACATTCATTGTTGTACATGGTTTACATGCCAGCCTTGGCTTAATAGATGGGAATCATAGTAATTCATTGGGATATCATATTTATACATTAGAGCAGCGTATTTCAGCCATCATATACCCTTCCTAGTTGACACTGTTAGTCAGCCAGTAGTAGGTGTTCTACGATCTGCACATTAGTCACACAGTACGAGGGCTACTGTTACTCATTTTGGGGACAGGGTGCTGACAGCTGTGGATGGGGGTGATGCTGTTGACAACCATGACTGCACCTGACGGTCACTTCTGGATGTGTAACATTCACATCACACACCTACCATCATGTAGTCCCACATCATCTACAACAATGGACATTCCTGCAAGAACAACGTATGCAATATGTCTGTATAACCACTGTAGGCACCACTGGTGGCCCCCATCATGGCAGCCAACATCACCAGTGTATATCCCGCAGACTAATGGGTTACAACATTCACAACACACCAGTCACGGATGACTCTGTTGTGAATCACAATGCAGTTCCACACATCATGTTACACAAGGCATTATGCACTTAGATGTTGCGGATGGGTGAACACCTCTGCAACTCAACCTACGCACACATGACACATCACCTGGTACAATATATCTCTCATACATCATGTTATTGTGACTGCCCTGTGATGGCAATACACAGACTACATGTGCTGGGACATGCAATGGCTCACCGGTGTTATAGCCCTCTGGGTGTGTGTCTAGCCATGGTGTACATTCAGCATTGATCTGGACACAAGAACACTGTACATTGACCTACTGTGTCACTGCAACAGTTGCCTATGCTCCTATTGTTATTGTACAGGCATGTGGTATCTGACTGCTATGACAGTCCAGGTCAAACACAATGCTGTGGCACGCATGACCTGCAGCCATCAGCCTAGGGAGTAGAGCACACATGTACATCTTCACATGCTATACTGCCTCTCTGGCAGTTTCACATAACTGTCACCGGCAGGGCAGTAACTGGCAAGCACGACATGGGGTCATGTGGAACAATGCTTGCATCTTCCACTGTGATGCACACAAGCGAGGCACACATACTATTGCACCACTCACATATCTCTGCAGTGACTGGGACCTGCCTCTATGCTCTGCACAGAACACCTGCGATGACGGATTGTACACGGACCGTACCTTTCAGGCACATACCTGGACCAGAACACCCACAGATGAGGGGTTCACACATCACACAGTGTTTTGCACACATCCTGGATAGTTGCTTAGCACAATGCATCATAGGTGCTCCATGTGCAGATAACTGTGTTTGTGACCGCTATACACATTGTAACAAGCGACAGAGTCGACATTTTACACCACAGGTTACATACCTTCTGTGTTGTTATAGTGGACATTGGGCCTCAGACAGCTACTACTGATGTGTGCTGACAGTAACCCACACTTCCTGGGATAGACACCCATGTACCTACACATGCTTGAGTCATGCACTCCGCTCAGCTGGATAAAACAATACACAACACATACAATACCTACACTACCCTTAGCATGAACACTACCTCCATGTGACTGGTGTGACACACCTGGGGTTATCCCTCTTTGGTGGATTCAAAACATATGCTACACGGCCTTGCTAGCCACATCCTGGAAACACACCCATCACAGCATACACGGAACATGTGTACTACAACAACTACTACAGATGTCTGCTGACAGCAGTTGTTAACATCATGACACCCAAGCAGATGGACACTACACATACATATGCTGACACATACCACAGTGCACTTCAGTAGCATGTACACAATTGCAGGAATCATGCTATTCCACACAGAGACATGGCGGTACTGACCAGATAACAGACGCCACTGTGGTGGTTATGTTCCATGAACATATGATGTACAACCACAGGTACAGGCTGTTGCACAGTGGTGTACATTCACATGTGTGGGTGCATCACTTGTCAGCCATGGTGGGTCCACAAGGTCCATCATCACATACTCCAAGGCTAGCTACCTAAACATGACTGCCACACATTGCGGTGTGGGGCCTCAGGCATTGTGGTGGTATGTCAGTATTCTTTGGCAACATCCACATCTGATGTCACATACAACAGTCAACCAAACATTGCAGACCGAGGTAATGTTGGCAACGTGCCAGGCGATGGCGTACTTACCGACAATACACCCTCTCACTCACTACAGGGTCGCAATCCGAACATGAACATCATAGTGTCCCTGTGGTCACATACACAGTACTGACATACACACAATATGTCCTGGGACACTGGCCCAATGTCACCTTCCAATGTCTCTGGCTGTAATGTCCCACCAACCTGTTCAGTATATGTCTCCACACCAGGCCACTATATTCACTGCTAGCCTTTTCTCGGACATTGTAGACCCTGAATGCCACACAGCAGCATTTATCGCACTACACACAGGTGGCACTGCATTGCACGAGTGGGACTATAGTCATACACTCCTGACTGGACCATTCTGCATGGCGATGGGGCACATCATCAGGAACGTGATTCCCACAGACATTGATGGCCTCCAGTCCTTTCCTAGCACCTGGGTTGGGCTTGTGAATGCCACAGCAAGGCACATACACATGCTGGGCACCTGTCATACAGTTGCTAGGGCAGTTGATGATGGTACGGAGGTCAACACATCATACATTGTCCTCACATTGCCTTTCAGCACCATTCCACATTCTGGTATTGACAACATACACATCCACCTGCACATCATACCCTGTGTCTCAGGATGTTATGCTATGTGGCTCATGGGCAGCAAACACAGTGGTGCCAGCATACCATAGTACCTACTACATGTCAGGTACATATTGCATTACACAGTCCTCAGTCATAGGGCCACTCATGTTCACTATATGCTTACATACAGAACATGGTGTCACAGAGTACTGTTCATGCCTAGATTTCAAACACCTACATACCAAGTGCCATTATTGCTCCACCAGCTCATACTGATACCAACCATATGGGTGTCAGTGTGAGAGATACTTCATATGAGTATCATGGCATCAAGATGCATGACACAAGGTGCATGCACATCACCTTTGCATAACAACATTCACCCACTGACTATCACATGGATAGTGGTCCCCTACATACATATCACATTGTACATGGTTGCAGTACACACATATGTCACACACAGTCCTGTGGTTACCGTATTCCACTGTGGCATGGATATCCTTCTTCAAGGCCACACCTATCTGTACTGTGTGTGATGCTGGTACATAGGTAGCCATTGTACCTGTGAACTACACACATCTACACACAGTCAAGGGTACAATACCACATTTATAGTGTACCTTCAACAACAGCTACAGCTTTACATGGCACAACATTGACATGCCTTGATGTTTACTGAGCCCAGACAGTTTACATATAAGGCTGAACTACGGACAACACATCTGTACACATCTGCATACCACATACTCAGGGGTGTCTTCTTCTGCTCTGACATGGCCCAGGTCCACCACATTATTGATGCATATACTCCTCATACATGACATCTGCGGTGGGCACTGTGAACGAAATGCTCCTGGATATGTGCACACACACCACACTGCATGGGCTGTGCTTCTGTGTTACATCCACAAACCTAACACACACCATGCTGTGGAACATAGGTCCTGTGTACATCCCGCAGGGACACACAGTAGCACTGTTCATGTGATACCTCCCTTGCTGTTTGGGTGACACATGTAGTCCTGGTATCACCACAGCAGCTGTACTGTGTAGAGGTGCAGTTGACACCTGCCTCTGCTGTTCACAGGACACTACCATGGAGAGGTGACACTACTGTGTACACTGTACATGTGCTTACACATGGACTTGCCAGACTGCATTGTAGCCCACTATGCACCTGTGCAGCTACTGCAAGTCCTTTGTGCATGGTTACTTGGTGTCCCTTCCATTTAGAGTAGCTATCATGCTACTACTATGTCCCATACCTACAGGCCATATGTATCCTGTTATTGTACATACCAATAGGCGATACCTGTGTTATGCATGATATGCCTGTGATACTGTGTAGGATATTTGTCATATCTACCTAGACATCTATACATTACACATATTTCACATAGTATCCTCTAATGCAGAGCATACTTGCACGTCGGCCACACCTTACATATGTCATCAACGGTATATGCCCATACACATGCGTGCTGTGACAGTATACATACATGTACTATCCCCTGCTATGGCACTTCCTTGTTGGACATCCACTACCAGCAACAGCGTGTGGTATGGCATTGTTCTCTTTAATGCCCTCCTGTAGCATCTCTTGTGGTGTCTCTGCTGTGTACATAATGTCCCACTGCTGTACACACGGTTTCTACAAGCATTGGTATGCTCAGCAAGACATCACTACATAACTACCTTTCACCACTTTATGCATTACGGACAAGTGTAATTAATTACAACCACCATTCACATACAGTACAACTTATTAATACAGATCATGCATTACACAACTTTACATATCGTGTCTTCTACATACCTTGTTGGGGTTTCGTTTCGTTTAGTTTATTGTTTTGTCGTTTCCTTTTGTTTTCAGTACTTTCGATAGTACGACGCTTTTTCAGTATGAGCATATGGTTTGAATATCTTGAGAGCCATCCTTATATACGTCGATACCTGCAACATGTGAATTCATCCCACCAATTGCTGTTCCTCAGTGAGTAATTACGTGCATATCACCTGTGCATCTACTCCATTCGGAAATTACGCGTCGACACTGGGGTATAATTGGATTCTCCACCTGGGCGTTGGCTATTTGCCCTACCTTTGTGGAGATGGTCTGTATTGTGTTATGTTATGTGTAACTGCAACTGCTATGCATAGGGACAAGTATATTTTGAATTCATGTCACCCGTGGATTGTGTGTGACAGGTGTAGTATTTGGTTCAACATGTGGGTGTACCTGTCCTGCCGACGAATGATAACGGAGTATTGCATTCAAAACTGTAACATGGCTGTTTTTTTCCTTTATACAACGCATGCAATTATGCATCCGCCTTTAATTGTGTCTCCCACGCGATATGTTGTGGTTATGCAGATGTCATTGACTGACTGTATGTTTGTGCTGCTATTACGGTTTGTATTCCTTTATTATCTACTGTGGGGAATATCGGTGGTTGTACGTAACGGATACGGATTGTGGGCCTTGCATCTCTACATAAACAGTATAGTTGTCTGTGTGCTCCATCCCTACTTGGAGAGTTAACAGTTAATAGTCTTTTGTTATGGGATTGTAGGTTGGGCTGTTGTTAATTGGTTTCGATATCGTCTGCAGGTGAGCTTGATGCATGTATACCTCCGTAACTTATGTGGCATATCAGCGGCTATGTGTACGTGACAACTATCCCTTGTCTTTCTGTCGCAGATATTTGCAGTCATTGTGGTCATGTTGTTGAAATAGCCTGTTTGCCAGTGGTTGCCACATATTCATATGGGAATTGTTTGACACTTGTGGAACACACAGCGGTGTTTATGGGCCAACACGTAGCCACGGTCAGTACTGAGGTAGCACATACTTTTTTCCGCGATACATACCTATTGCTGTGTGACTTTGCCAACGTATCATATTGCATGTAACATATCAGTGTCGTACATACAGGCATGACTATTACATACGTCTTTTACATTTCTTATGGGGAATATTCCTGTGCTACCATCTTGAACATTTTCACTTTGTATCGTTCTATGTCAGGACACACCTAGCCAGGGTGGGGCTGTCACTACTACTCTGGGACTAGTAGTGAACATATGCCTGAGGCTAGTTTACCGTATGCCTACACCTAATATTCTGATCTGCCTCTAACTTGGCACCAACATACACATGTTGCAGGCACACACACATTACACTCACACAGCGATGCACACAGCACCCTCAATGCACACGTACACATACTACGGCACTCACGGGGACGATTGCACACAGTACCTACGTGGACTGCAACACCGGCAGCGGTGACTAACTCTCCCTTCATATTATCATCATACTATTACATGCGCATGTACTGTTACAGTACTGTGTTCTGTCGGTCTTTCAGCCTCGCGGTTATGCATACCGGTATGTTACACGTTCCATGGTTGGTGGTATCCTATTATTTTGAACCTCCCGGATGTTCAGATTGTCGCTGGATACATCTCAGTCACCTTATATCCCTCTTAATTCCCTTTCTTATCTGTATTATATATAAGTATATGTGTACATATATATCTATATATATATATATATATATATATATACATATATATATATATATATATATATATATATATATATATATATATATATATATTATATATATACATCTTATTAACGTGGCAGGCACACAGCAATGCCATATGCTGTAGGACTCATGTACTGTTCAGGTGTTGGCGTTACATGTTCCACTGGCTGTTGGGTTTACAGTGTTTGGGGGCTGCCTATGTAGGAGTCAGACATAAGGCCACCCATACATTACAATTTACAGGTGGTCATGTTTGTGTGCCGTCCATTTCACTGTGTGTGCAGGTGGGGAGGTGTCAGTCCATGGGGCCTACGCTGTCAGAGTATGTGCTATACGTTCCCTCTTTGCCAAGGCGTAGGCATATTGGGTACGCCTCTGTCTGCCTACTGGGGCTGGCACAGTGTGTTCATGGTCTGGAACCCTCTGTGCCTGGACTGGCCTTGGCAATTGTGGTGGGCTTTGTGGCCCTTCACCATTATGTCCCTGCAGCAGCTGCTTCCGCAGGATCATATTATGTAGCATGGCACATACTATGAATATGTGGGCACATGTGCCTGGAGAGTACTGCAAGGCTCCACCAGATGTATCCAAGCACCGGAACCGTGATTTCAGCATCCGAACACACGCTCTATGATTATTCTGGTTTGTGCGTGTGCCTCATTATGGCATTCTTGCATGTGTGTGTGCATTTCTGATGGGAGTCATCATCCACGGCTCCAGTGCATAGCCAGCATCCCCCACAAGATGGCCTTGTGGGATGTCCCCCCTGACAAATACCTGATACAGCTGTGAGGCATGCCAGATATGGGAGTCGTGGTAGCTTCCAGGGCTGCCAGCACACACATCCATGATAATGCCCTGGGCATTGCACACGACCTGGCAATTGATGGAGTGGAATCCCTTGCGGTTTATGTAGTGTCTACCCTGCTCACCAGGTGGTGACTTGATTTGTATGTGCGTACAGTCTATCGCACCCAGTACCTCCGGGTATTGTGCCACACGGTGGAAGTGGCGCATATTGCTAGCCAAATCCTCCTGAGATCTGGGGAAGTATATATGCTCATTGGCATGTGGTAACATGGCATCCAGGAACTGGTGTAGTACCCTGGATGCTGATGCCTGTGAGATACCTATTATATCTCCAGTTGGCCTTTGAAAGGTACCTGTGGCCAGTATTCGCAAGCTTACACATACCTTTGTGTCCACTGGGATGGGTTCCCCTCTGTTGTTTCTTGTTCTCAGGCGTGGCCGGCACAGCTTCACTATTTGCTGTAACATGTCCCTGTCCACCCTGTAACACTTTACTATCTCCAGGTCATGTAGCCACTGGTAGGTTACCCTTGGTCTGAACACTCTCCTTCTCCTCCAAGGCCTGCGGTGGTTGTCGGCATCCTCCTCCACAACACCGTCTGTCTCTAACACATGCTGATGGATCACAGCTATGGCAGCACCCAACATGTACATTTTAAAAGTTCCCCGTGTGTTTACACCTATGGTGCGGTGTTTGGGAATACACGGCTGTGTGTTGTGTGCATTCACACTTTATACTAGTGTGCTGTGCACACCGATGATGTCATAGGGTGTGTTTGTATGGCCATATCTAAGGGTTATCTTCCGTGTTTTACCGATGGAACTACAACGGTGTTGCCTTTGGTGTTGAATTACTTTTGCCTGCCATGGATTACCTTTCAACCTTCCCTTACTATTTCTGCACGTTGCACCTACCATTTTCTGGCATGCATCCTGCAGAGCACTGTCATTTGTACTTTCATGGACATGGCATATCATGCGTTTTGTGTGTTACTGCCATTGTGCTGCCAGTCTGCTTTGCTCTGCTGTGTCACGTCTTCTATCTTTGCAATCTGCTACATCCCCTACTTTCTTTGCATTCATATGCCTCCCCTATCCCATTTTGCAGGTTTCTGCATGCAGAGTTGTCAGCTGCCGTCGATTGGCCTTCGTGGGTTGATTAGTGTTGATTGCGCATTAGTACTCCAATTACACTTCTTCCACATTTCCTTATATTCTTCACATCACCTTCCTGTTTCTGATATTGTTTGCGGGGCGTGCGTCAGATTATTAGGTTTCGGGAACGTTGTCATCCTCAAACACATGCACTTTTGCGCGCAATGTGTGCTCTCAGCTAAACTATTACCCCACACCCCGGTCCTGCAGCTTTGATTAGCGATGTACAGCCCAGGTTTGCTATGCTCCAATGTGCTTACTGCTACGGTGGCATACCCCTCTGCAGATGTCATGTATTTCCTCTGAGCCACTCCTCGGTGTTTTACCGCTGCGCCGTATGGTACAACCTTACTCCGGCGGGACATTTGCGATTCAGTATTATCTGCCTCATTTGCATGGCATTGACTACTAATTCATAGTTACCACGCCGAAGACTGCCGCGAGTCCTTGGCAATCCTTGCACCGTGGTTGTGGTGTTCCATGCATACCATGGTGTATTATGCTGTAAACCTGATTTCTATTATGCTGCTATTTTATAACATTGTTATATTATTTCATTATGTTGCACCTTCCGCACACATGTCCTGCGGTTCTGATGTGAGTTACTGTGGACATGACATTTAAGTTGTTATTTACGTGTTGTGCATCTTTTCTTATCCCATTGTCTGTGTATTTCGCCATTGGCATATGTTAACAGTGTGATACCTGGGTCTGAAACTCTTCCATTACTCCGATGTTATGTTTGGGGAAATGTAAATCGTTTTTTTTGGTTTACATTGACGTGGGCTTATGCTACGCCTGCACCACTTTGTGAATCGCTATATGCCTTCATTTGCATGGTGACACACTGCACATAGGGTGATTAGCATACCTACGCCGGGGTCTGCGCAGATCTGGCGTACGCCGGTAGTGCATGTGGAATTGGATCGTACCTGAATCGCTCGGCGGCCATATTTGGCATTATAACGCCTACGCTATGCGTGCGCCTGGCGCAAGATTCATGAATCCCGGGGTGATTGTTCTGATGGAAACATTGATTCTGCTGGTTAGCTGTTTAAATTTTATGTTACACAACAATTTCTTTGCTTTTAAATATAAATATTTTAAAAAAGTTGCAGGAGTAGTGATGGGAAATGGTATAACCCCTAGGTACTCACATACTGTTATGGCACAATGATAAAACCTTCATGATATTAGTTATCCACCTTTTAGATTTGTTAAAACCTGTTTTCACTTCATTTGTATTATTTTATTTTTTTTTGCAATAATTGAACAACTTAATGTCATTTTGTGACACAATGATCTCTTTAATCCCTTTTTGAAGCTGAATGTTTTACATCATTCAGAAAGCAAATATTTGCATATTATCATATCGAAAGAAGTAGACTGTAACATGGCTTTACGTGCATTTAGAGAAAAAAGCTGGCTACCAACTATTATCTTGAATACAAAAAAGTATATACCAATTCAATATTAAAAAGAATATTGCTAAGGTCACAGAAAGTGCAGAACTATAACTAAGGTGGGGCAAACAGGATGGTTGCCCTAAGTGCAGGATGTAAAGGGATGTGATCAGCAGGTGTAGAGGATGTGAGACTGCAGCACTGGCAGTGCTTTACAAAGCACAGGAATATCGTAGCTTTATAAGTCAATGCCACTACTGTATTTGTGGTCATGGCATATATATATATATATATATATATATATATATATATATATATATATATATATTTTTTTTTTTTCTTTCTTTTTTTAAATGGTAGCCAGGTACTAGTTTGTGGGACTGAATACACTGCACAGGACACCAGAATACTTAACTAGAGTTCGGGGAATGTGACGACTAGTAGGGTTACAGTAAACAAAGAGGCTTTTGTACAAGAAATGCAGAAGCTCAAATACAAGTTTCCTACAAGAGAGTATTCCTCCAAATTTTTGAGGGCAAGATTTGCTTATAACAACTCATAACAAGATTGGCAACAAGTTGGAGGGGACAGATCAACAAAGTTGCTGTATGCAGATGATGTGGCATTACAGGTGGACTCTAAGCAAGAAATTCAGCAAAGGCTAGGGGAATGGAATGTAAAACTGAAGACACATGGGATGAAACTAAGTACAGATAAAACAGTGGAAATGGCAGTAAACTGAGGAAATCAGAAGGAGCTGAGAATTGAGATAGAAGGGAACATAGTCTAATAGGTTAATAGCTTAAAGTATCTGGGAGGAGTGGCTAAGATGAGGGGAAGTCTGAATAGAGGTCAAAGCTAAAATCAGAGGGGCTGCAGCCAACTGGCAGAGTGTCAGGTATAGTATATGACAGAACAATTCCAAAGAAGCTGAAAATTAAGGTGTACAAAATAGTGGTGTGACCAGTACTAGTGTATGGTACAGAAACCTGGGCAGTAAAGGCAGAGCAGATGAGAAAGCTAGATTGGATGGAAATGAACTGCCTGAGAAGAGTGGTAGGAGGCACACTGTGGGACAGACGAAGAAATGAGGACATAAGAACAGAAACCAAAGTAGCTCCATTTGCAGAAGAGATCAAAGCGAATGGATTACAGTAGTTTGGTCACATGTGCAGAAAAGCAGAAGACAATTTGGTGAAGAAGATATGGGACAGACAGAAAGACGGTAAGAGGAACCAAGGGTGTCCAGCAAAGAGGTGGATGGATTGTGTGGGAGAAAATCTGCGACAGTCAGGCATGAGTGTCGAAGCAGGCAGAAGTGAGGCATTGAATTGAGAAATATGGTGACAGTTAACATGACACCCCGACTCCATGTAGAAAATGGGAAAAGAGGGTTGTTTGATGATGATAACTTTCCTCAGAATCGGAATCTTCAGCTTGACAAGAGTTAACAGAAGAATCATATTCTCCCTCCTCTCCTTGCTCATCTGATAGAGAATCATTGTCAGAGAGTGAGGATTTTTTTCTTTTTATATTAGAATATAAGAAACCAGAATTTAGCACATTAAAATCAGAGAGTAATTGCTTAGTAAATCCTGATAAATCGTACCTGTCCATACCTAAAGATACAGAAGAAGAAACATTTTTTAAGATTCTGATTTTACTTCCTTGGACACTCCCTGGAAAAGCACTTACCCATGAAAGAGTAACTAGCCAGGGGATAATGATCCTTACCCCAGCTAAGCAGTAAACCATCATCCACTGTTTCCCTCAAGCCCAACAAAAAAGTTAGGTGCTCACTACAATGTTCCACCTGTTTTGTCCATTTTCATTTTCCCTCAACTGATGGGTTCAGATCCAACATTCAGCTCTAACTTGGCCGCTTCTAGCAGATCATCAGACCTTAGAATTCTCGAGCTCCTCCCTTTACCCATAATGCCTCACCAACCTAACGTACCTCAGATTGAGTTTGCTGTCCCAAGATATAAAAGGGCCACCTATTACAGAAAATACCAGCGGTAGAACAGAAAATGGGAAGCTGGAGCGCAAACAAGGAAAAGAGGTTCCTATATAACTTTTAGATCTCTCCAGAAGCAAAAAAAGGAGGGGACAGGTGGCAGAGCACTGAAGAAGAATGAAAATGGACAACACCTAATGGTGACTACATCATTTTTTTTATTTGATGTCATTTTCATTCATTCTTCAACCAATGGGACAGAGTACGCAGCTACTGTAACCCTGGGAGGCCCCTAGCACCGCTGAGCCAAATGTCGCTCTGTTCCTGGAAATCACATCCAACTTGTAATAATCAATGAAAGTGTGTGGATTAGACCAGGTTGCAGCTGCACAAATATCATCTAAAGATGTTCTGGACCAAAACGCTGAAGAAACTGCCATAGATCTTTTGGAAGGCAGATCATGTCTCCTAAACCTGGTAGACTTATTTGAAACAGTCACAAAAGCCATAGACAAGGGTAAGGTGGTTCACACAGCCTATCTAGATCTTGCCAAGGCTTTTGACACCGTCCCCCACTCTGGAATTATAGATAAACTCACTAAGTATAACTAAGTGTAAATCCCTATGTCACAAGATGGGTTGCCAACTGGCTTACTGACAGAACCCACACTGTGAAAGTAGCAGACTCCAAATCCGACTTCAGACCAGTGACAAATGGAGTACCACAGGGTTCAGTCCTGGGTCTTCTCCTGTTTGGTATCTACTTCTCTGAAGTACAGGCTAACACAGAAGGTCTTTGGCTAACTAAGTTCACAGATGACTGCAAACTAGGAGCCATAATTGAAACTCCTAACGATGTGGACATCCTACAAAAGGGCCTCACTGAGACAGACGCCTGGTGTCAAAGCCATGGCCTCAAGCTCAATGCCAAAAAGTGCATTGTCATCCCCTTTGGTAAAAACTCTGTACCCATGAACTACAACATAGGTGGTAGTATACTTAACACCGAAAGTGTGATAAGAGACCTTGGGACACAGGTGGACAGTAGTGAATCCTTTGATAATCACATCACCACATTGGTCAGGAAATCCTTCTACGTGGCACACCTCATCACAAAAGGTTTCTTATCCAGAAAAAAAGAGGTCATTGTTCCCCTCTACTCATCACTCATTAGACCCATTATAGAGTACAACGCCCCTTTTGGTATGTACCTCACAAGACATCTACAACAACTGGAAAGGCCGCAGCAATACCTTACAAAGAGGATTACTGGCCTCAAACAGATGCCCTGCGCAGACCATCTCAAAAAACTCCAGCTTTACTCCATCACATATCGCCTACACAGAGGCGATCTATGCCTAACATACAAAGCTATGTCAAACCCAGAGCTGTTGGACATGCTCCACTTAAAGAAATCCCAATCCCTCCAAGCTACATGCTCTAGGTGCCTAAACCATGTCACCACAATAAACAGAACATGCTGGAGGGATAGATTCCTGTCCCAGAGACTTCCCATACTTTGGAACAGATTACTTAATGTCAACCAGAGCTCCTCATTAGCACTCTTCAAGAAAAATCTTGATGCTTGAATGGGAAATAGGAAATTAACCCCGGGGATCACTTCTGTCTGGGTGGCGAAAGCCAGGGTACTTTTTTGGCTAGGCTTATATAGGCCCTAGGGCCAATAGCCTACTACCTATCTATGAACCTATGAGCCAGAGCCCTAAGGAGGTTTTGGAAAAGATAAAGCCAATTTACCACTGACAAAGGTTATACAATCAGTCAGCCATTTGGCCAATGTTACTTTAGATACTATGTTGCCTAATCTGGTAGGAGAAAAGGAAACAAATAACTGATCAGACTTCCTAAAGTATTTGCTTCTGTGAAGGTAGAAATTAAGTTGTTTATGCACATCCAATAGATGTAACATGTACTCTCCTTTGTTTGAAAAATGTGGAAAGAAAACTAGGAGATTAATGACCAGGTTAATATTTGACTTAGAAGCCACCTTAGGCAAAAAAGAAGGGTCAGTTCTCAAAGACACCCGATTTTTATGAAAACTTAGATAAGGAGGGTTTGAAGACAGAGTGTGGAGTTCGGATATCCTTCTAGCTGATGTAATGACCACCAGAAAAATTATTTTCAAAGATAAAACGTTTAGGTCTGCTTTGGCTAAAGGTTCAAATGGAGACTGCATTAAGGCCTGAAGGATTACATTTAAATCCGAAGAAGGAGTGGGATCTTTTAATGGATTAAAACACAACGCTGCTCCGGCACAATAAAGGCTGCCCCTTTTCCCATGAACCAAACAGCTGTAGCAATCACAAAAGTAAGACAATGTTCAAACGGATAATTTAAATATATTTAATGAAAAGGAAAATAAAAAACAGAAAAAGTAACTGATTAAGCGCTTTCGTCTCCTTAACGGAGACTTCTTCAGAATCCCTTCTTTTAATGGATGTCTAAGCAAAGAAGCTCCCTTTAGAAAGGCCTTGCATAATTTAGAGGAGGATAATGTTGAGTTATTTTTACCCATGTGAAAATTAGAGATGACTGCCAACTTCACTAAATCATATCAACCTAACTAGATTCTGTACCATGTGTCAATATTGTTCCTGGAAAGAATGATAAAGTCTCTCCCCCTGTTTCTCATTGTGGTAAGGTACTGCTTCCTAAAGATGGTTGTGTGTAATTTCAGACTGTCCTCTGATGACATACTTGTCTTTTTTTAAAGCAATTTCTCCTTGTGCTCTACTACTGATGCAAAGGCACTTAAACTGTTTTATCATCCCTAACCCAAGACCATCTTTTTTTTCCTCAGCAATATGCATACCAAATGCTTTTCCTCCCTATTTCTGCTATTTGAAATGCATTATTTTATTACCTTCCTTTGGTATGCCAAAATGCTTCTAAATGCTAGGAGTATTAACATGAAACACCAGTGCTTTTCACACTGGAAGTTGTCCTCACCTTGGAAGACACAGTAATCTGTGCAGTCACAGAGACCTGGTTCAAGGCAGTGGAGAACACCCCAGCCATACCAGATTACACCTCCTACCACATGTTAAGAGCACAAATGCAAGGCATGAAAACTAAAGGAGGTGGTTTATCAATAATTATTAAAGATAAATACATCCAGATTGGTTAAAAGTATGATTCCCTGGAGAGACTTCAGGTACATCTAACTGTTGGTAGGACACCTGTTGAAGTCATTGCCAGCTACAGGACATCCTCCATGAATCAAGACACCCACTCTGCCTATTTGGATCTACTGGACTCCATCAAGATACATCTGAACACCATGGTTTTGGGTGACTTTAACTACCCACCCACTGACTGGGTAAATTGCTCGTGATATAACTCATTTGCCCAAAGGTTCCTCAACTTCATTAACTCCAATGCCCTGGACCAGCTGGTGGACACCCCAACTAGAGGTGTTAACATCTTGGATCTGGTGCTTACCAATACGGGAGACCACTGTAGCACCCCCACTGTGAGGTCTCCCCTTTTCAGATATGACCACAAATCAGTTTCATTCAATGTAACTATCACACTGGACCAGCCTCTAGCAGCAACTAAACCTTCTCTAAACAGATTATATCCTTCTAAGGGATGGTATAAATAGCTTCACTGCATCTCTCCCCTCAGATATCACTGGCAACTATGCCAGATCCTACACCAATGCTTTTTACAAACACCTGTATAACTGCATTGATGTGGCCGTACCTGATATGACCAAAACAAGCTCTTCAAGGAAGGACAAACCTGCCTGTGGACAAATGCCATTAACAAGCTTTACAATGAAATGATGAAATTGTTGTCCAAACATAAGAGGCAGCGTGCCCCAAACTGGAAAAGCTCCCTCTTCATCTTAAAAAGTAAATAAGACTTCTTGTGAAGTCCTGCAAAGCAAACTATGAATCCAAATTACCGTCCTCAACTTAAAACAACCATAAGGCATTCTTTAGTTACATCCGTAGCCTAAAAGGTAAGACCCAGATTTGAGATGAACTGGTAGTTAATGATACTGCACACATTGAGGCTGTGGACATAGCAAATATGTTAGCTGATAGGTTCTGTGAAAACTTCACTCCCCTGTCCCCACCACATATACCCCATGACATTCCTTTGACTTGTCCCCCACCTTGTATCTTTAGAGAGCAGGTCATAAATGCCCTCTCTAATGTCAAAAACACAGCATCTATGGGATGTGATAACATCACAGGCTGCATGTACTCTTTTCAGTCATAGTTTAAGCACTGGTTTTGTCCCAGCTAAATGGAAAATGGCCACCGTTATCCCCTTGCACAAGGGTAGTGCTTCCACTGACTCCAGGAACTATATACCTATCAGCCTGACTAGCCTTAACTGCAAGGCCATGGAGTGCATCATCATCATGGAGCTTATCAACAAAGATATAGGTAATCTCCTAACACTTGACCCTACTCAGTTTGGATTTGTCAAAGGGAGATCATGCCTGGTAACCTGGTGGCCTTCTTTGAGACAGTCACCAGAGCTCTGGACAAGGGGAAAACTATGCATACAGTGTACTACAAACACTTGACCCTACTCAGTTTAGATTTGTCAAAGGGAGATCATGCCTGTTAAACCTTTTAGACTTCTTTGAGACAGTCACCAGAGCCTTGGATGAGGGAAAACCTGTGCATACCTCCTACCTGGACTTGGCCAAGGCTTTTGACACTATTCCCCACTCAGACATTACTGATAAACTCACCCAGCTAGGTATCAGCCCTTATATCGTTAGGTGGGTTGCTAACGGGCTCACCAATAGAAGTCATACAGTCAAAATAGGTGAATCCACTTCCAACAGCAGACCTGTAACCAGTGGTGTTTCACAGGGATCAGTCCTGGGACCTCTACTGTTCAGAATCTATTTCTCTGAAGTACAAGCAAAAACTAAAGGTCTGTAGCTGACAAAGTTTGCTGATGACTGCAAACTGGGAGCAGTCATAGAATCCCCAAATGATGTCAACATCCTGCAAGAGGGTCTTGCACAAACAAATGATTGGTGCCAAAGTTGTGGCCTTAAACTCAATGCCAAAAAATGTATTATCATCCCTTTTGGTAAGAGCGATGTTCCTGCTAACTGCCACATCAATAGAAACTCCCTAAGCCTGCACTCAGTAGTGACAGACCTGGACACACAGGTTAACAGCAACCTTACTTTTGATAACCATGTCTCCACAGTGGTTAAGAAGAGCATTCTATATTGCTCATCTCATAAGTAAGGTCATTGTCTCCAGAAGAAAAGAAGTTATAACCTCCCTGAACTCTTCCCTCATCATCCCAATAATTGAGTGCAACATCCCTTTTGTTATGTACCTTTCCAGGCACCTGCAGCAATTGGAGAGGCCACAAAAGTTCCTCACAAGGAGAATTCAAGTTATTCAACATCTGTCCTATGTGGATTGGCTGAAATCACTGTCACTTCACTCCATTTTATACAGACTACTCAGAGGCAATCTCTGCCTTGTGTATAAGGCAGTCTCTGACTCTGGTTTATTGGAGTCCAATGGCTCATGGGTTACTCACTCTAAAGACCTTAACTTGGTATGTGACATTAACAGAACCTGAAGAGGGTTCTGTTACCGCACCTGTGGAACAGACTCCCAATTCATGTCAAGCAGAGCACCTCTTTGGTCCTTTTCAAGCACAACCTGGATGACTGGATGGGTAACAGTAAATTCAACCCAGGGGTACCCCCTGTGTCTCTCTTGGACAGGGACAATAGCTGCTGATCATGGAAACAAGGGCAGAACTTGGTTAGGCTTGTAAGCTCCCTGGGGCCATTAGCCTAGCTACTTCCTATGATCCTATTAAGAAACTGCATGATAGGATTCTCTAAAAATATACAAATATGCAGTGATATAGAAAGTCATCTGTCTGGAATCTCAGAACTTATTAAGTTATTAAGTTATTACATTATTAGGTGTTTTATGGCAATCTCTCCTTTGACAATCACGTTGCCAAAGTGGTTAGAAAGACCTTCTATATAGCCCACCTTATCACAAAAGCGTTCACATCTAGATCAAGAGAGGTCATTGTGCCCTTCTACTCATCACTTATTAGGCCTATAATTGTGTACAATGCCCCATTTACCCGACACCTGCAGCAACTGGAAAGACCCCAAAAGTATCTCACCAAGAGGATCAAGGGGCTCAAACAAATGCCCTATGCAGTTCAGCTAAAGAAACTCCAGCTTTACTCAGTTGTGTACCGCCTACTCAGAGGCGATCTGTGTCTGATGTATAAAGCCATGTCCAACCCAGAATTAATGGACATGCTTCACCTCGGGAAATCCAAATCCCTTAGAGCTACACGCTCCAGGGACTTGAACCTCAGCACAGAAATAAATAGGACATACTGGAGGGACAGATTCATATCCCAGAGGCTCCCCTCACTCTGGAACAAAATCCCAATCCATGTTAGGCAGAGCCCCTCACTGACCCTCTTCAAGAGAAATCTTGACGTGAGGATGGGAGATCGTAAGTTTACCCCTGGGATCTCTTCTGTGTCCCTGCTTGACAGAGGTACAGTAAACTAACCTTAAAAGTGCTACCTTCTGTGACCTACTATACAGAGGCACAGTCAACTAATCTAAAAGGGTGGTGAAAGCCAAACACACTCTGGCTAGGCTTATAAATGCCCTAGGGCAGATAGCCTAGTATCAACCTATGGACCTATGACCAGATTTTGTAAGAATGATGCAAAAATTATGCACTGATATGGCAGATCATTTGTCATGAACCTCAGAGCATATTAATTTATTAACTAATAAACTGCATAAGAAGATTCAATGAGGTGAATTTATGCAGTGAAATAACTTGTGATTTACTACCAGTATCAAAGCAGATAGATCAGCAGATTGTAGCAGCTTACAAATGGTCACACATTAAGGTTAATGGAGCTGTACATGCTATTTGAAACTTCTTCAGATGTGTTCATGCAGAAAGTCAGACACATTAATATGACTATCTGTTGGAAGAACAAGTACAATGAACTGTGCCTGTAAAATCAAAGATGTAAGTTTTCTTCAGATATTTCCATGAATAAACTGAGTCTTATGCTTAATTTCTTAGTTTTATAAAAAATGAGATGCAATTAAAAACTATGAAATGAGAATATCAGTGACTCTAGCCATTCTGACTATCTCATAAAGAGTAAGCTGTAAAAAAGCAGAAAAAAACAACAACAAAAAATAATAATAACAAAAAAGCATTGCTTTGTGGGTTTTTTTGTGGCTCTCCACAGTTGAGTGTAAGCTGATCCCAGGGGCCTTTCCCCCTTTACTGGGTCTACAATTAGTCTTTGTAAAATTTCATCTGAATAGTGTTTGGAGACTATGAAGAGACTGATACACCCTGGATCAGAGTAATATTGCTGCTGGGAAGTACATTACTGCTCACAAGTTTCCATCTCCTGCATCCACCCACTGTGTCCCAGGGAGGTGCATGCAATGGGCTTGTTGACATATTGCCTGTGTTGCCACCACGTGTTGTCCTGTGTACTCCTGCTCTTGTGTCATATCATAACTCACACTTCTGAACAAGGCAGAGCCAGATTGCCTGACCTTGCACATACAGTCACAGCCTTCATCAATAACATGCCTCTGCCCTCCTGATCAACTTGGGGGCACCTGGTTGTTGCTACTCAGCTGCCTGTGGTTCTTAAAATAGTTAAGTTACACAATGGACTGGCAGAAACCATGCTTGGAAGCATCACATTCAGTGGAATGGTACATGATGTACATCTGTGCAGCCTCTGTGGTGTGCACTGCATTGCACCTCTAGATGTATTCAGACATCTGATCTGGGCTTTCAGCACACCATATATTTATTCATTGGTGTTCTTCTCAGCAGCTGGGAATGGGGATCTGAAAGGAGTTGTATGGCATGGGTCCAGTGGATAACTGCAGTCATCTGTATTACTGGTGCATCTCAACATATTAGTGGACAGGCTTATACAGTGATATACTGCAATGCCTACATAGTAGCATCCCCTTAAGGATGCCTCTATCCCTAAACATTGTCCATAGGACACTGTCCATTCATATAGAGGCATCAGGGATGCCTCTGGGTATGCTGAAATGAGGTTTATGATGCGGTCATATTTTGAACACACAACCTGTCAAGTGAGTGAGGTCCACCCCCTTCTAATTAAAGTATCATTCAGCATCTGCCCTGGTAGGGATTTTAATTGGTATATGGCTGCAATCTATTGCACTAAGAACACAGGAGAAGGTAGCCATGATACATTCCATGGCAGAGTCACATTTCCATAGTATATTAGGGAAGTGGAAGCACTTATTTGCCATATGGCACATGACTGCCAGGAACTTTTCTAAATTCTGAATAGCAGCAATCTGGGGCAGCCCTACAGTATCACTCTTGTACTATTGCAATGTCCCAGAAACCAGTTTATCAAGACTTAGGCATACTTTAATTTCACTTGGACTGAGTTACCCCATAGATCGTGTATGGACATGGGGAGGGTAGACATCCCACAATTAATCTGCATTAGTTCTTTGTTTAAGCTGTCTGTGGTTCTTGATCAGGCAGCGGGTCTAACTCTGTTTTGCTGGCTGTATTGTTACTACTGTATGCGTTCATATGCTGTACCTTAGTTTTGGGGCTCTGCTTTGCTTCTCAGTATGTTATGTTTTTATTTCTGTACGGCACAGACACTGTGTTTTGGAATTGGACATAGATCCACTGATGCTGCAGCTATGCTCCATCATAAACATCTGTGCAGCCTCCCTGAAAAAGTCCCCAAATATAACAAATTGGTCAATATCACAGACAATACTTTCAGACACACATAGAACCATAGCTAGGGTGGGATGAAGGTGGCCCCTGGACAGAAGGTGCTAGAGGCATGATCAGCAGATAATAATAGGCAGGTACTATAGTGCTAGCATTAATGAAAATTAATTCAGATACTGCTTTTACTATCAGAACTGAAGTGCTTTGTTCAGGACTTCATGTGTAGTGTAAAATGTAAGTGGTTTGCTATAGTTTTTGAAAGAAGAAAATGCTTTTTTTTTTTGATGAGTGCAGATTGGATAAGCAAATGACCTGACCAAGTAGCTATAGCTCTCATTAGGGAATGGCTAGGAATGGATTTTTTTTCTTTTTTCTTCCGTAAAGGGTGCCAGATTATGGAGAAGCAGTGGTTATTAGCTGAGCCAGCTATGGCTCTGGGCACACCACACATGAGTCTTCCTTGGTATGTCTCAGATTTTACAGTTTATTGTCATACACATTTGTTATGCATGTTTTTCTAGCAAGCATTATATGGCAGACAGACAAAATCTCTCTCTCTCTCTCTCTGACTTACTCTAAGCTGGAAACAGTGCATTTATAAAAGCCTTATGCTAAAGCCAGACTTGTATAGGTTCATAGGTTGGTACTAGGCTATTGGCCCTAGGATAATCAATCTTCAAATGATATAATTAGTCCATATCAAAAATGAGTGCCCCAGTGGTTTGTATCATGTGCTCTCTTTGTTGTCACGCAGGTGATATTATGATGTCTCACCTCCTTTTTAATTCACCTTGTGATATGTCTTCAAGTAGACATCACATTCTTGCCATCTCCATTGTACTTTTTCATTTTGTTAGAAAACAATCTTTGGTACCATTGTCATGAATCTTTTATCAAGTTGAATTGCATTCTTGTACATCACATTCAGTTAAATATTGATTGATGCCCTGTATTGCAGAACTATCCTCTCTCAGTCTGACTTGTAAAACAGTTAGAAAAATAATTATGAAATATATTTAAAACAGACAGATGTACATTATACAGTGACATAAAATCTTAATCTAGTTACCCATGCCATACACAATGTAATTAGCTGGTGCTTTTCAACCTTTAGCACAAACTCCATTTCCTTTCCCGGCAGTGTTGAGTTAAGCTTTGACTTAACAAAAAAGGATACATACATGCATACATGAACGTGTCTTCAAGTTGTTGTTGTTTGTCTTTCGGCTTTTTCCCGGTAAGGGGTCGCCACAGCAGAACTCCGGTCTGCTAATGATTGGCAGTAGATTTTTTTAGGAAACGCCGAGGTGCCAGCTCGACGCCCAACCTTCAACAAAGGCACGCCCATTTACGCATGCTTGTCTTTCGAATGCTACCGAACCGTGGGGAGGACATGCAGACTCCACACATAAAGCACTCCCAAGCCAAGCCGAGAATCGAACGGGAGAACCTCTTGAAGAGCAAATTAAAAAAAATCATTTTTGTTAAAAAAAAGAATCTTTTTTCTTTTAAACTATAGCAAGCTGCTTGCTACAAATGCAGCAAGCAGTTGCTACAATTTATACTCTGCACAGAGTGCTATAGCACTCAGGTTTTAATTAAAAAAAAAAAAGAAATGCTTTCAACTGTAGCAAGCACTTGCTACAGTTTAGAACACAGAGGGAGCCATACATCACTCAGATTTGACTGTGAATGCAATACCGGCTTTTAAAAGCTAGTATGTATTAAAGAGCAATCAGATTGGCCATTCAGGCTTCCTCCAGTACTTTGAAACTGAGACACTTGCCCTGTTGCCCTACCCTAGCTATAGTACTGCTATGATATACCGTGTATCACACAACTCCTGCTATATAAGTATATATTGTAAGAAATGGACTGAATGTCTTTATTTTTTAATTACCTTGTGCTGTGCTGACAAGTGCCAAATATCTGCTTCTCCTTTATTTGCCTTTATATACCTTTGAATGGAGAATTGGGTTGGCATAATAGCTAATGTGTTTACCTCACAGACAAGAAGTACAAGGTTTAATTCTCATTAATGGATATTAACTTGGCTTACAATAGTCCACAAAGGCACCTAGACTAAGTTTTACCTATGGGGTCAGGATTAGTATAATTGTTAAGGTCTTAAACTCATAGACACAAGGTGTGGGGTTTGATTCTCACCTTTGGAAGGGAAATTGGATAGACTCAAAATGCCCCACAAGGACAGGTAGCCTAATACTTACCTATGAAAAGTCTTTACTCGCTGTGAATTTGATAAGCATAGTTTATTATGCATTTTACAATGATAGCTTATTACTATTCAGAAACCTGCATGCTGATTAGTCAGACCAATCAGCATGCCTGTTGTAAGTCAAGCATATACCAGTAGAAAAAAAGTCTGGTCTCTGAAGCACCATTAAGTGAGCAGAATTTATTCTATCAGTCCATGGTACAGAGGAGTAATCCTCAACTGTCCATATTTTTGCTTCATATTTTCAGCCTGTTCCTCATAAAATTTGTTTTCTGATAAATCATTGAGGAATGAAGTCACTAAATAATGACATGCATTTCATTTTCAGACTTCATATCCTTCTAACAATACACAGTAACACAAATCTTCTTATTCTTGCGGCTTTCTAAGTTTATAAGAGTAGCATTTACTGTCAGTCCCCCTTTTGGGCCTTTGTGCCCCCTTTGTTTAAGGTTTTGTCTACATTTCTTGTGCTAAGAAGTTGAGAGATACATATGGAGCGCAGAGTAAATGCAAGGAAAATCGGGTACATTCTACAAAACTAAATAAATGTACATGATTTTTCTTGTATTTCTGCCCTGTCTCTCTTGTACTTGTAAACTGTCCAGATTTTATAATTAAAAAAAAAAATAGCAACAGAAATCTTCCTTTCTCTTTTGGTTGTTTTCCACATCACTAATGTGCTGTGCAAGTGTGGGAATGTAAGTCCTGTACACATGCACAGTACATCAACAACCACAGAAAAATGGGGAAACAACGTGGAGGAACACCACTGTGCCTTTATACAAAAACATTATTTAAGAAAAGGAAGCAATTTTTTCTTAAATACTGTCAATGTATAATAGCAATAACTGATTTGTGGGTGTGGATATATGAGATTTATACATGGTTGGCTTTGTTTAATCATTTAGGCTTCACCCTTGTGATCAAATCATGCCAACTGTGGGTAATTCCTCAATATGTCCACACCCACCCATTGGTCATTGCTGAAGTAGCAGCATACGGTGGAGGTAGAGCTGAACATGTCTTATACTGATACTGCCTCAAATAACAGTGCTGATAAATTGAACCAGACTGAATAAACTGTCCGTTGTAGCTCTGAAATCAGAATTGTTCCTTTTCTCTGTAATGACAGAATTAAGGCACACTGCACTATAGTTACTGAACTTTTACTGACTTCTAAATATTTGAACTGCTGGTCATTTGGCCTGACTTCTGTATTGAATCTCCTGAGTATCTAAACTGAACTTCTGTACTCATACATTGTTTTTCATTTACATGTAGGCCATTGCTCTGGCACCAATCATTAGTCTGATCTAGACCCTAAACTTCTCCAGACTGAACTGAATTCTTCCTCGAAAATATATCTCATAGCACTAAAACCCTGTAAATTTTCTAGGATTAGTACATACCTCTTTAACCTTTGGTCCCAAGCCTTGTACTGTCTAAACAAGTTCTATTTTTGTACCAAATGTTCCACGCATTGTGGTAGTACATTTCAACCTCATCAGTGCATTGGGCTGAAGATTATTTTACTGAGCTCATTGTATCCTTCATTGAAATATAAGTAAAATAAATAAAAACTATAAAATAAAAATTACTGAAACTGAATGTAAAATGTGAAATATTAAAAGATGATATAGGTCTGCTTTAATACAACTGCATTTCTAGGCCTATGCAAACAGAGTACCGCATTTAAGTAGTACTTGTTCTGGCAAAATTGTATTTATGTCAAGCCTATTCTAACATGTATGTGCACGCATGCACACAAACTGAAATACACGTGCACATGTGTACACACACACACACACATACACACCAAATAGGTTTTTTTCATGAATTGTGCTACTTTCAGACTTTGCTACATCTTCAGAAATGCTAACCCAATCATCTTCCAACATTTCAGTGAAATAAATTTTCATCGCCCCTTCCTAGAGCCATGCACAATGGAATTCAAATCCTGTCCTATTTTTCTCACGGGAAAACGGCTTCTTCTTTTACTTCATTATTTCCCAGAAGGTATATAAAAGATTGCGAATTTTCCATTATTGGGGCAACAGTTTTAATGTGCTTGCAATGATCGCACAGCTATTAGCCCTGAAGCAGTTGTTTTGAAAGAGAAAGAAACAGACCTTACTGTGCTGCAGTGTTTGTCTGGTTAGAACTTGAAAGCTGTAAACAATACATATATATCTCATGTAACTTTTTGTAATATGTACAGTAATATATAACATCAAGACATTACGATATTATCAAGCAAAGAAAGAGCTGGCGGACTGTATAATGTATTTAAAGAAGAGCCTAACCATGTTCAGACACTAGTAAATACAAAGAATGCCCCGTACACTTCACATAGTTCATTGTATTAACTTTAAGATCCTATCAGGTTTGAAGTCCTCTTCTTCCAATAATAACTTATTCCTGTGCAGAGATGCCTTTAGGTTTTGAATCTGAAGTTAGTCCAGTTTCTTGCACAGCCGTTTCTTACACAGACACTGCTATGCAGCCTACCCTTGTGTTTTTTATTGGGGTTTCCTGCTCATCCTCTGGCCTGGGGATGCTGTAAGCACAACTAATATTTCAAATATACAACCATCCACATTCTACCAATCAAATGATTAAGAACAGAGAATAACAGAACACGATACAATTTCTGGATGCCAACATCTTAAACAAAATCTCAAATAGGCATGAATGAACCTTTTTGAATATGGAAAAATGGAATTATGACCACTGGTTCAAGTCCCACTTAACAGCGACACTTCACGGAGAGCTTGACAAGAGATACACACAAGGCTCGTGCACACAAGCGCTCATTACAACCGTTCCCTCCCGATAACAGAAAAGTACCAAAGACTGTTATAACAGTTCCAGTCTTTTTATTCAAGATTATACACTAAGTTCTTCTAGACCCCAAATGAACCTGGGAGTAAGTGAGAGAGAGAGAGAGATAATTACACCACGCACACACACACACAAACACACACACACACACACACACATACATACACACACTTATATATATATATATATATATATATATATATATATATATATATATATATATATATATACAGAGAAAGTAAACTTACTTTAATGAGAATTGCAGTGATGCCTTTTCTATATGACCACACAGATATGCAAGTACTTGTCATTTGGGTTGAATATAATATACCTTTGTGGGCAGCTGTGGGCAGCAAAAAACTTTCTATGCTAAGAATGCACAGATGAATGGGTGACATACATGTATGGAAAAATATTCATCAGTGTCCACAAAAGGTTCCCAGAACAAGCATTACAGTGTAGCTATTGTGTTCTACATAGACAGGCTCCTGTAGGAAGATTCACAAATGTATGCAATATCATAATATACAAGTACTATCTTCCATACAAGTCCTTAATGTCAACAAACACATGGCAGGAGCCCTATAGTCATGTACCTCAAATGTGACACAGCACAACTGATGTGGCATAAAATAAGTGGGCACACATTGGTATCAGGTAACTACACTATTTGTCCATGTCCAGGTAATCCAATATATGTGAACATCTCAGAATAGCACAGATTTATATGACATATTTGCCACCATATTTTTCTCTTCAATACCCAATATCACTAATAGACCTCGTTAGCATAAAATGTTTCAGTATTCTGGGGACTCGTGTCATAGTGCACCACTGTGTGCCAACCATTATTGAGTCCAAAAGTATGTGCCAAGCCAGGCCTTTTTGAGGTAGCCAATTCTGTTGGTGCAGAGCAATAATGTAGCAGTGTGTCCACACACCTTTCCAAAGTAGTAATAACAGTACTAAACCTTATCTCATACCATTATAAAAAGCTTTGTCATGCTGGAAAATGTAGTTATAGGTATAAGGGACGAACAGTTGTGGTCATTATATTACCTAATCGAATGTAAGTACTTATTGCCTACTTGTAGGAAAGGTTATATTGTTACTTAATAGGAGACATATGGTAACAATTGCATTCCGAGCAGTGGCATACACAGTTAAATGAAATATATTCAACATGTATAATGTTTACATGAAGACTTTAATAACCTCATATGTAAACAAATAGTATGGATATGTAAATAATAGGTTTCTTTTTCTGCTTGTATTATATGATTGTTTTGTTAGCATCAATGTGTAATGGGACTGGTGTACTTCATGTGCATTGCATTGTTTATGCCAGGGGTGTATCACTGTTTAATATTTGCAGTTGCCACTAATGTATGACAATACATAAAGCATTTATGCTCATATGACTTTGTTGAATGCTCTAATATAATCTATGGGATGCAATACTGTAAACAAATGTGCTAATGACATGTGACCAAAATTCAGGTGAGTAGACAGAGCATACAAACTAACAGAGAGATTCTGAGGTATTAATCACTTTTTTATTGGCACACAACATAGGGATTCTCCCTTCATTTCATTTACATATTTGTTTTCTAAGATAGTGTGTATTCCCAGCTTAGTGACTTATATTCCTCATACTGTACAGTAATACAAATCAGTTACCACATGTATAACAGTGAAAATAGCTATTTTACTATTGCAGAAGTTACTGAACTTTTTGGAATTAGCACTTCTGAGCTGTACACATTAATTAATCACAGTTACACATTAATTAATCACAGTATACCATTACTGTGACTCAGTGATTTTTGTATTTAAGTCTCCGAGATACATGTGAACTTTGCTTTAAATTTCAGCAAAATAGGAATGTCATTCTGTATTATCTATCCTTACACAAGTCAATAGTTAGTTAGAATATTTAGCTACTGTAACTACATGTAAAGTGCATGGCTACACGGGCAGCCACATACTAAACACCATTGTTAGATTATTAACAAAAAATGTGAGCATGAGTTATCTAGCTTGTTATATTTTGACTATATGCAATACTCACTACACATGTGGTGGTGGCATTGTATTATACTTATGCAGTCTGTGCATAATATACAATGTAGCAATATAGAGGCATCAAAGTTCAATAGAAATACACATTAAAATGCAGCTATGTTAACAGATCATGAATATTACACGTGTCTGTCCAAGACTCATGGATATTACTCAATTATAGCTGAGAACACCTCTACTACACCTTGTAATCAGGTATAAGTGGTCAACATGGATGTATTAATTGCAACATCTTTACCTTGAACTGCCCCCCCCCAAAAAAAAACAACTTCAGGTAAATAGGCAGTAAAGAATCCAAGTAACCCAAAGAATAATCCCAAACTTTATAAAACATTTTAATACATCACAGATATTACATTAGCATGATGGTACAAAGTTTCTTCAACCCCAAACTTGAACTAACAAATACTCTCCATTAGCTATAAAAACTACTTATCCACAACCAATGAGCGTAGGATGGAAAGATCAGCTGTGCTACTATCTAATATATATATATATATATATATATATATATATATATATATATATATAATAATGTTACAATTACAATGTTACATCTTTAAAGGCTACAGAACATCATACAACATCACAATCAACCAGTCTTCGTGTCTTTAAGGTCCAGAATAACATTTCTCCTCACCACAAGTCAACTATTTTCTTAAATTACGTCTTAAAACTATTCAATTCTATTCATTACTGATTGGTAGTAACCTGATTAAAGTGTAGCTATCATTCTAAGCGTTTTGCTTTAAGCACTTAGGCTTCAGACCAGTTGTTTTACATTAAGAAGGTTTGTGGTCTGCACTGTTGTGGCAGGACAGGTAGCTTACATCCTTCTAAGTTGGTAACTGCTGATTGAAGGCTCAGTGTCTTATTCTAAAAGTGTATTAGTTCTGGTTTAAGTACTTGGGCTTCAGGCCAGTCATTTTACATTAAGAAGGTTTGTGGTCTGCACTCTTGTGGGAGGAGAGGCTGGACTCTGCCCTTCTGAGCTGGGAATTTCTGGTTAGAGGCTTATAGTGCCTGCATATTTTAACTGTTTCTTACTGAAATTGGTGTGCCTTGTTTGCTGTCACAGAAACTAGATTCAGGCCTGCTGAATCTAGCTTTGTTTGTATAACTTGGGCACTAATCCAGGTCTTCTTTTTTGGAGACGGTTCCCCTGTACCCCAGTGGGAGGAGTGTGCAGTTAGAACTTGTATGATTGAAGAAGACAGGAACAGGGCTCCGTTTTGAGATTTTTTTTACTGGTTAATTGGGTAATTTGTTTAAAAGTCTTTTCTGATTGCTTGTAGTCATCTAAGGCTGTTTTAAATGTATTTTTTTACTGTTTGTAGTCATTTAAAGCTGTTTTAAGTGTATTTTTACTGTTTTTCCCTTATCTTTTCAAAAAAAAAAATGTTCCTTGTTTCTGACCTTTCTAAGCTAGTATAGTCCAGTTTTCAGGCTAGTGCTGAATTCAGGGCTGTGTTACAAGTTTCTGAGTTGCCCATACCTTACTTGGATAGAAGGAGGCTTCTCTGTTCACCTGTGAGAGAGGGAGCTTTGAGCAGCCATCTGTCCCTGGAGGAGTGGTTCAAGCCCAGACGTTAGTAGTTTATAGGCCATTTTGGGCTAATTTCTATCTCTTTCATTTCCCTGCTGTAAAAACCATGTTTGCATGGTTTTGCACGTCCAGGCAGCGCCGGTTAGCTAGGGCTAAATTATTCCCAGATCCACCAAGTCTCCTCTTCAGTTTTTCCCTTGAAAGTAGTCTAACTCTCCTAAGTACTTAAAAAACATCCTACAGTCCAGCACTTGCTCAGACCTAATAGCAAGCACTAATATACCCCGACACTTGATTGCCCAGCAGGGCAAGGCTCATTATTCACCCCTCACCAACCAAGCAACTAAGCAGCTCACCATACTATTCAGTCATGACCAAAGGGAAATTTCAGGTATACTCTCCAGTCCAGCTGGTGAACCTGGGTATCCTGAGGCAATGTTACAACTGCCTCATGTACACAGACAACCCTCTCCTCCCACCACAAAACATTAACATATGCGAGAGATGCAATTATATAGCTAAATTGGAGGCTAAGCTCTACTGGAACAGGCAGTCATGAGGAGAAGGTTAACACTTGCACCACACCTCCAGCCTCACATAGACCTATTAAACCAGCACTGGCAAAAAATACACATAAATACACAAAATCATACTCGGAGGCTCTAAATAAAAACCTGCAAAAGCATCAGATACCTCCAAAGCAGACACTCAAAAAACCTGCACCTCCCATCACAAACCAGACAACACATAAAATAAAAAATCAGTGTGCCGCACAATCACAGCCCTTAAGGCGAAATAACATACCTAACACACTAGTAATAGATGACGCTATAGTCAGGCACACTGACGTCCCACTCACTAGGCTGGACAACAGAAGGTTACTGTTAGCTGCCTGTTGGGACCCAAAATCTGCCACATAACACAAGCACTCAGGTCACTCCAGAACAAGTACAAATATGACCCTGTCATTGTTCATGTTGGCGTGAATGACCTGAGACGTACCTCCCTGGACTACATGAAAAGAGACATGGAAGAGCTCTCTGATCATGTAGCCTAGGCTGGTATGTCCCTGACCCTGAGTAGCATCCTGCCCTCACTAAGAATGATATCGCAGTATAAAGAAAAAATGATCAATTTCAACAATTGGCTAAGCTTCTGGTGTCATTCAAAGTGGATCCAGTGCCTGTCAACCTGGGATGACATGCTCAACAAGCCTTGTTGCTTCACAAGAGATGGCTTGCACCTGTCACCCCTAGGCTTTTGCTGCCCCCATAGTGCCTTTTTTAGGTAAGGTTCAAAAGTCAAACCCACCTCCATAAACAGCACAAATAAAAAAATGAGGGTTATGCTACTCAACGCCAGGAGTTTAAATCTCAAAATGCAAGCACTCAAAGCACGCCTCAGTATGGAGAACGTCGACATCTGTGCAGTAACTGAAAACTGGTTCAAGGCTCCACAGAGCACCCCAGCACTACTGGGCTACAACTCATACCACACATTTCGGTCACAGAACATGGACCGAAACACAAAAGGAGGGGGTGTATCCATATTCATCATGGATACCTATACCTCCAGGTTAGTGGCGCAGCATGATACATCTGAGATCATCCATGTGCAACTACCATCGGGCAAATCTGCAATGCAAATTGTGGCCTGCTACAGATCACCCTCCATGACCCAGGACCACCACTCCACCTTTCTGGAGACACTGGAAAACATGAACGTCCTACCAAACACCCTGATATTGGGTGATTTCAATTACCCTACCATTAACTGGGAAAACTACTCAAGTACAAACTCCCAGGTCCAGCGCTTCCTGTAATTTATCAACTCAAATGCCCTGGATCAGCTGGTAAACTCCCCTACCAGATGTCAAAACATATTGGACCTGGTCATCACCAACATGGGCGACAGGTGTTCCGCACTGGAGGTCAACCCGTCACTGGTTAGATTAGACCATAAACTAATCACTCTGGATGTCCACACCACATCACCACCCCCAACTAAGGAAACCACAGTGAAAAACTTTTCTATAGCAAACTTCACCTTACTTAAGACAGTGGTGGTAAGTTTTGCAGCCCCCACGCTAAAGGATAACAGTGTCCAAGATGCAGGAATCTTTACAAATGCACTCTATGAGCACCTACAAGGATGCATGGATCGTGCCATCCCTAGCAAAACTAAGATTCACTCCCCTAAGAGAAGGAAACCAGTCTGGTGGACCCTTGCCATAAACAGGCTATACAACAGAAGGAGTAAACTAGTTCAGAAAAAAAAGCAAATCCCAAGAAGGAAAGACATCCCTGATGAGTACCAGTAAGAAACTAAGGTCCCTCATAAAATCATCCAAGGCTAACTTCGAAAGAAAAATAGCCAAAGATTCGAAAGATAACCACAAAGCCTTCTTTAGCTATATCACGAATCTAAGTGGCAACTCGCAGATATGCTCTAAGCTAGTGCAAAATAGCACAAAATATACTGAACGTACTGATATTGCCAACATCCTGGCAGATAGATTCAGTGCAAATGTCACCCCCTTCTCACCCCCAAAAGGGCCCACAACAATACCGGAAAAGTGTAGTGTCACGGAAATCACAGACACACAGGTGAAAACAGCCCTTTCAAAAGCCAAAAGCACAGCGTCAATGGGCCAGATGGTGCCCCAGGCTGCATCTTGCATGAACTACAGAACGAACTAACCCCCAACCTAAACACACTGTTCAACCTCAGCCTCTCCACAGGCTATGCACCCTTAGAATGGTGCACAGCAACGGTTATTCCACTCCACAAAGTAGGGGCCACAACTGACCCTGGTAACTATCGACCCATAAGCCTGACTAGCCTGGTCTGCAAGGCTATGGAGTGCATCATCATGGAACTCATTAACAAAGACATTGGAAACCTCCAAACACTTGACCTGACCCAGTTCGGCTTTGTTAAGGGCAGATCATGCCTACTAAACCTGGTTGACTTCTTCAAGACAGTCAACAAGGCCATAGATGAGGGGAAGTTGGTTCACACAGCCTACCTTGACCTCACCAAGGCTTTTGACACCATTCCCCACTAGGGAATTATAGAAAATCTCACCAGCCTGAACATAAACCCATACATCACGAGATGGGTTGTCAACTGGCTTACAGACAGAACTCACATGGTAAGAATAGCGGGCTCCGGGTCCGACTCTAAACCAGTCACAAGTGGTGTTCCACAAGGATCGGTCCTGAGACCCCTACTGTTCAGCATATACTTCTCAGAAATACAGGCCAACACAGGAGGACTATGGCTAAACAAGTTCACCGATGACTGCAAACTGGGAGCCATAATTGACTCTCTGGCTGACACGGACATTCTCCCAAAGGGCTTTACTGAGATGGACACCCATGAATTACCACATAGGTGGCAGCCCCCTTAATACAGAAGAGGTAATAAGAGATCTGGGGACCCAGGTAGATAGTAATCTCTCCTTTGACAATCATATTGCCAAAGTAGTTAGGAAATCCTTCTATGTAGCCCATCTAATTACTAAAGGATTGGAAATAAAGAGGTTATAGTGCCCCTCTACTCGTCACTCATCAGACCCATCATAGAGTGCAATGCCGCATTTGGGATGTACCTCACAAGACACTTCCAACAGCTGGAAAGACCACAAAAGTACCTCACCAAGAGGATTACTGGCCTCAAACATATATCCTATGCAGCCCGACTGGAAAAACTCCGGCTGTACTCAGTGGCATATTGCTTACTCAGAGGTAATCTCTGCTTGACTTACAAAGCCATATCCAACTCAGAATTGATGGACATGCTCCACCTAAAGAAATCCAAGTCACTGCGAGCCACTCACTCTAGTGAGCTAAACTTCGCCACAACAATAAATAGAACATGCTGAAGGGATAGATTCCTGTCACAGAGACTCCCCATGCTTTGGAACAAAATTCCTAACTACATCAGGCAGAGCCCCTCACTAACACTCTTCAAGAGAAACCTTGACGAGTGGATGGGTAACATAAAATACACTCCAGGGATCACTTTATTGGCTCTGCTTGACAGAGGCTCAGTTAATTAATTAATGGGGCAGTGAAAGCTGACACACTCTGGCTAGGCTTATAATTGCCCTCGGGCAGATAGTCTAGTACCTACCTATGAACCTATGAGTCCAAACAACGATATCCTCTATTTTTTCCTGCTCTAAATTAAAAAAAAAAAAAAAAAAAACTTCTTCACAGTTAAGTACTCATTTTATTCATTTTTATTGATATGTTATTATTTCAAATCATTTATTCATGCAACCGGAATGCTACAGCTAATATTTCTTGTATGGATATTTTTTAAAACTTTTGCATATTCAAATTAGATCTTATGCTCTAATATTTATTTTACATATAATTGGTACAATGCTTAGTAAATATAATGCATGTTGAACAAATGTTATATTCCCTGTGTATGCCACTGCTCCAAGTACATTGTGCAGCACATAGCTACTATGATATAACCATTTAATCTTTCCTACAAGTGTACAATAAGTATTCAGGGGTACTAGGGTAATATGTTAACCACAACTGCTAATGCTGTTTCTCCACTTCCTTACTCATATAACTGCATTTTATCAGCATGACAAAGCCTATCGTACTAGTATGTTGTAAAGGGTAATACTGTACCCTCAAGCCTTCTACTGCATGATAACACAGTTATATAACATTAGTCAGGTGATTCACTCCTCCATGTTGGGATCACCAATTGAATGCAGGAAGAGAGCAAACCTGGGAGACATTACTGATGCTAACACAGGATGGCTTGAAACAGTTGTAGGTGGCCCTATCCTGATGTGCTGGCATAATTCTGAAGGTGAATATCAGTTACTGTTCATATGTAAGTACTAGGTTAGCTGCCCTTCTGGGCCATTTTAAGCCTGGCCAATTTCCAAAGGTGAGAATCAAATCCTGTACCTTGTATCTGTGAGGTAAACACCTTAACCATTATGCCAACTCTCCCTTTGGCATGGGGGTCTATCTTTAGGTGTGTCTCCAGTCACTGTCCAAAGATGACAATACCTCCTTATAGCCTGTCGATTCACCTAGCCCAGCTGCTGTTCATGATTCTGGTCTATACCAAGGCCCAGAGCTAGAAGTATCCTCTATATTACTCCAGCATATTTTCATTCTCCCTCTGCTGAATAGAGATGATTCATATAGTCTCATAATTCCTTCCACAACAGATCCGAGAACTGCCTGGACTGAAAAAAAGAATGCAGGTCTGGGTAATTCTCAAGGTTTCATCCTTCTACATTAAGATTGCTGGCTTGTTATGACTTGCAGACTTTGGCACATACTGGTGGATCAGGAAATGTTTGTGAATATTGGCCAAGGGTGATAAACTCTACTTACACATTTGCAAGGAACAGGATTCTAAAACATTGCATACTAATGAGGCCCATTAGTGATACATGACATTGAAGATCTAAATATGTGGACAATATGCCATACAGGACTCTTGTATTCTGAAATATACACATATAGGATTATTGCCTCTACATGGGGAAGTAATATATTTACCCGATACCAAGGTATGTCCATTTATGTGTTATGTTACATCTGATAGGCTGTATTACATGTGTTTATGTCTGTGTTGTATATGTACATGACTATAGCACTCTTGACATTTCTTTTAGGGTGGCACTTCTGCATGGAAGAGTCAACCTACATCTTGTGATTCTGCATATATTTGTGAGGCTTCCCAGGGAAAAACTTTGCTGTTCTGACAAACATACACACAACTCGAGCACACCAAAATAAATAATCCACACACATACATGTCACGAAACCCTACACTAAACCAGGCATACACCACTAGCTACCCACTTACCTTAACCCAATCCTAACCCTAAGGTCCCTAACTATCGCACACTCACCTTACCTGCTCCCTATCCCTAACTCACCTACCCCACCCTAACCCTCACGTCCACACAATCGCACATTTACCTGACCCACGCCTTAACCCTAACTCACCTAACCCACACCCAATCGCACACTCACCTTCATTCACACACTTACCTTAAACCCAGTCCCTAACCTTCGCTCCACAGTTGAGGAAATAGCGAAGCTGCAGAAATGGCCCACTGAATACTTTCCCTAGGAAAGTATTCGGTGTTCTGCAGCTTCGCTATTTCAAGTGTTCGCTCTACTGGGTTCGATATTATAACATTCAAAATTTTTAGACTTCGATGTTATAATATAGACCCACACTCATATACTATAGTTGCATACAGGATACTTGAAATTACATGCAGGGCACTTGAAAGTGTACTTTTGTTAATCTCTTGAATGCAGTTCAGTGGCTTCTCCTTCCTTTACATCTTTAGTTCTATCACAGCATCTAAAATTATTGTCAACACACCTGAACTTCATATTGTCATTTTGCTTACTGACTATGTGTACTATTTTTGTGTGTTTTTCAGTATATTTGTTCTCATCCTCTCTCATCTAGTTGTGCAGACTAGGTATGCAACCAACAGTGGGAGAGTTATATTTCTCTTTTTTGAGATCTCCAAATGTAATTTATTTACTTAGTTGTTATTTCTCTTTATCAGGATAGTACAGTGATCATAATGAATCATTTACAAGCATAGTCTGGGTAAAGAAATCCATGAAAAAATAAAACAGAACTAATTCATAAACACAAAGTAATCACAGAAGGTACAGAGTCCAGCAGACAACTAAAACAATGAGCAAATTGTAGACCAGAGTGTAACGTGTGTGTGTGTGTGTGTGTGTGTGTGTGTGTGTGTGTGTGTGTGTGTGTGTGTGTGTGTGTGTGTGCTATGTCTTTAAGAAGCATGCAAGGCTGTGTGTACACATATAAAGTCCAGACACATGCAATCCCTAGTGCCATTTTGCAGAAGCAGCCAGTGAGTGAGTATATATAATCTACGTAGTTAGTTAGTATATAAGTTACTTAGTCAGTCAATAAGCCACCACTACAATGATGTGTTTGTATAGAGTAAAGCTACTTAAACAGAACCCACAAAGACTCGTTTATTCGTGTACCAACATGAAAGTGACATGGTGTGAGAACCAGGATGGAAAAGAGAAGAACATTTGGAGCCATGAGATTGAAGGTGACAGAGAAGGTAAAACTGAGAGAAAATAGTACAGACACAACGAGAAAGAATCAAAGGTAATGAAAAATAATATGAATTATTTACTCCATGCAAAAAGGCAAGAAATGGCATTACAAGGGCACAAACCATATTATCAAGCAAGTGGAAGATACAAAAAGTTTGTTAGCTAAAGAAAATGTTTAAGATAAATGTATTTGACAAGGTGATTGACTTTAAAGTACGAAACGAGCATGTTTAAGGCAAAATGAGTATGTTTAAGACAAAACAAGCATGTTTAAGGCAGAACAAGTGTATTTATAGCAGAATTGGCATGTTTAGAGTAGAACAAGCACAAATAAAGCACATTGGGCATAAAAAAGGCTTAAAACGAGCAAAAGGAATAGAAAAAGAAAGGAAAAGAAAGGAAAAAAAGAGTACAGTAAGCAAAAATAAAGCAAGGCGACTGCTTGTGTCTGGGCGAAGTGCTGTGTTTGGGCATAACTATGACTTCGTATTGTATCACGGGCATAATTAAAGTTATTCGAAGTACCTCAGAGTGTGTAAACGTGCTTAACGTGAGCTTATTACAGTGCATGTATTTCAGAGTTCACTGTGTGCAAAGTGCAACTATCACATGTAATCCAGTCAGAGCAAGGTTATTTGAAGAAAGCTTTTTGTACTGTGTGCATCTACTCACAGAGTGCTGTCATGACAGAGTTCCTCTTGTTTGCCTAGCAAGGTACCGCATTTTGTGGACATTTCAGTGTATTGCATGTAGTCATTTGCAAAGTGTGCGATACTTCAAAAGATATTTCCCAGGATTCACTAATCTTCCGTGTAAGACTAGATTAGTCTTACACGGAAACGCCAGTCCAAGAGTATGATGGCAGCGTGCCATACATATTAATGAGGGCACGCTGCCTCAACTCTAAAGCTTACACGGAGCGTGGACGAGTGTAGGGGGCATGTCAGACTGCCGAGCAGTCCAAAAATCCATGCCCCTGCACTGACAAAACCCAAGAAATGTCGAGTTACATGAGCGAGTCCGCTCACATGTGTACATTGTCACTGCACTCCCCCATATGTTAAACCTCGTACAAATTTAAAAATTAAAAGAAATTTTTTTTTGTTTGTTTTATTTCCGATATAGCTGCCCATATTTGTGTGTGTTTGAGCGGGATTGCCCGTTGCTTAGCTACAGTTAGCAGCTTAAACACCGAAGAGGATAACAAGAAAAAAATATGCAACTTAAGCAAGATAGCATAGTGGTTAGAGCCTTTACACAAAGAGGAGGTATTCCTGGTTCAAGTCCCACTACTGCACGTTCCATTTTCTTTTAGAAATTTGTATACAAAAATATTTCCTGAAATTTATCATGTATAAGTTTTGTAAAAAGCATTCAAATGTTATATGTAGTAGTGAACAAATTACATATATATAAAGGTGAAATAGTTATGCATTCTGAGGCATGAGTAACTTATTTTAAGCAATATAAAGCACTAAGCACATTTTAGCAGTATTTAGCATATCTAAAACCAATTGCTCGTAGCTGAACACCGCGTCAACAAGCGCAAAATCTTTGCACGTAGCTGCACACCGCGCCAACTAGCGCACCTACAATGTATTTGCGCATAGCTGCCTACCACACTAACTAGCGCAACATCGGGCAAAGTTGGGCAATGTCGAGCAACGTTGGGCAAAGTTGGGCAAAGTTGAGCAAACTCGGCTAAACACGGCCACACCTCCTTTACTGTATCTTAACCATTCAGGTCTGGCCAGTAGGAAAATAAAAAGCAGTGACAGTGCTTGAACTCAGGATACTGTGCACTATAGTCACAGTACATAACCACTAAGCCATGACAGCATTTCATAACCATGCACTTTCAACAGACACATATCTATCAAAGGAATATTAAACATTGCCAACATCAGCTAAGCAGGTGTGCCTACAGCTGAGTTTTTTCAAAACTTGCCAATCACAAATAAGTGAGGGAAATAAGGCATATTTAAGCTCCACAGGTGGGAATATGTGCCATAACTGGTTGTAGCTCCCTTCTGCAGTCAGCATTGCCGGTGTTGGAGAAGGCACTCGATTTCGAGTGCAACGCTGGGACATTGAGGAGTCCAAAGTAATGGTTTGGCTCCTTGTTCACAATCATGAGGAAAGACTCCTGCGGGGCCAGTACCAGGGCACCCAATATAAAATGGAAGCCTGGTACAGTCTTGCTCGTGATCTTACCAGTGCCAATGGCATTCCACGGACTGGTGAGCAGGTCAGGCACCATTATTCTGACCTGAAGTGACGTAAGGAGGATCAACTGGACCAGTGGATCCAGGAGTCCCGTGCGATGCATAATGCCCCACTACTGAGTAAGTAGCCATTGTATTAAGTAGTTAAGAATTCCTATGCTTGTCTATACTATGGATAGGTATGTCTCAATATCACTGCATTTACTTCACAGCTACAGGTGTCCGGGCTATGAATCTGCAAGCCCATGAAGATAGGCTACAAAGGCTGCGTCATGAGACAGGTTAGTAATTATTCTGCATGTACTGTTATATAAAATAAATGAGAGAGCCTTCAAAAAGTCTTTTAAGCCAATAAATAAAGGTGTAATGATCCTTTAATAAATGTATAAATCCTGGAGTGAGTCTATGTCATTTTTTTTTATATGTTGTTGTACTGTTGCATTTTACAAATAGTACTGCTGTATTAAGCAGTGTTAACCCACACTTGTGTAGGTCCATATAAAGTGGATGACGGGAATGCCAGTAGCTTTTATGCATATTTACAGCCCTCAACTGTTGGCTCATGCCCAGCATGTACAGATTAATCTGGCACAAGAGTAGCTTGGTATTGTGTTCCCCGGAAATGTCAGTGTGCTGCCAGAAATGTAGAGAGCTGTTAGATAATTATATGAAAGTAGAGCTGTCAGTGTACCATCTTGGCAGTAGTGTGTGTGAGCAACTCTCAAAATATGTAGAAGTAACATCTGCATCTTGGACAGTTTGTATGTAAGATACAGCTCATGTATATAATGATCTAGCAAACCCCAATTACACAATACAAGGACATTGGGTAGTGTAATAATACATGTAAGGGACATATAACTGCAGTTAATAGGAATGTAGTGAAAATTAGAAGGATATATAAGTTGTTAATTGAGCTATCCTTTTCCACTCTACTGTATGTGCATAAAAAAATGCAATTCCACACCTCAGTCATTATGTCTAATCTCAAAATATTTGTTGGGACATATGTCCTATTGGTTTATAAATATTTTCATTTATTTCTATGCATGTGCCCTGTTAAAATAATACCACAATATTGGTGGCCTGTTGCCATCAATTCAACCTGCATGCGGTTGTAATGTCCACTATTGTTCTATATATGCATGTGTTATGCTTGCTTTTCAACTGTTGAAAATCTGGTGTGTTGGGTTAATGGGAATACTTCTGCATGCTGTTATAACTAACTGGGAATGCTGTTGACTGTTACTAACCCATATCTTTATTAAACCCTCCAAAACATAGTTCGTATGGGAAGGCCGGTCCCAGCAGACCCACCTGTCCCAACTCAGCTGGCCATGGCATCTTGCACCAGCAGGTCCGGTGCCCAGCCTGGGACCTCCTCCTCCATTGGCCTTGTGCCACCTTCAGGTGGAAGCACTGCAGGGGATGGGGCTCGGCCCCCCCAATGCAAGCGTGGGTGGAGGAGGGCCACCTATCACCCTTTGAATGGTCTGGGCTGTGGTGCATAGAGAGATTGAATGTTCTGTTGCAGAACCTCTACGCCAGCTTTAGGCATGAGTGGCACAACTCCCGGGTCAGCCTGCCCCTCCTACACAGCTCCTAGCACTGCCACCCTCTGAACTGTGAAGGTGCAGTGGTGACTGACCATGGGTGGGGACCTCAGTACCACTGTTTCCATCTGTGGGCTCATGGGCTTGCGATTTCCAAACATCCCTCCCTGTCAAAGGTGTTCACCTACCACATGTGTCATATACAGCCCATGTATGTGTCTTGTTTGTCTTGTCTGTTTACCTCCCCAACCTACCTCCTCAAATATACCTACTTCCCCTACCCCACATTCCAATCTTACCTGAAAAAAAAGGGGCAATCTGCTCCCAAAAAAAAAATTACGCCCCATACATAACTGCCCATTTTGCACACATGACCACTGGACACATAAAATGTAATTTAATTGGCATTACAACATACTTTGTTGTCCTTACCCCTCTTTCAGGGGTTGAAGGTTTCCTATCTACCTCCAAATTTATTCCATATGCACAGCTGTTGCTGTTAAAGAAATGGGCAGCTATGGACCTTCCCTACACCTGTCCTGCACATCCCGAGCTATTTTCCATACTGTCTTTCCCCCTTTGTGCCCCTTTTTCACCACTTTCCTATTTCCCCATTTTCTTTTCTTTCAAAGAAATGAGTGCGGGGGTTAGTGGGAGTAAGCACTATTAAGCAGTAGTTAGCGGCTTTGCATGAGTGTGCGCTTGTTTGCGCTTAGCTAAGCATTGCTGAGCATCACGCAAACCCACGCAAACCCACTTACAACTGCTTAAAAGTGCTTTAGTCACTTTGTATGTGAAGGCCCTTGTTCTGCTCAGGAGCAAAATAAAACACCTCTGTCAATCTCGAACCCCGGACCTTGAGCACACTACACAACATGAAGTACCACTAAGCCACGGTAGATATACAACAAGTGGGTGCTGAAATAAATATATCATGCATCAGAATGAGTGAATGTAAAGGAAAACTAGGAATGCCATACCACACAACTTGTTCTGTGGATCTTTACCAACAGTTGTTGTGGGATTACATTACATGACTGTGATAAGAGAAGCAGCCATTCTAGCAGGAAATAATGTTACAACATCACTTTACAACCCCACACAGTATCACAGCAGGGCAAACACTGGCATATCTGTTTAGTATAGAGGCCATACCTCCCAACTGTCCCTAATTTACAGGGATGTCCCTGATTTTGACACAAATTTTAGCTCTGTCTCTCTGAATCCCTCCTAAAACTACTGACTTTGGCCAGAAAGGTGGTGAATTACACTTAATGAATAATGACAATAATTAGGAGGTAGACACTTCATTTACTTCAGAAAAAGTGTATCAATTCATATGCTCTGATTCTCTCAATGTTTCACCTTAATGGCACTAACATTTTAAAGGTGTCCCTGACTTTTTCCTTACGTTTCCCTGAGTCTGTTCAAATATGTACCTGAGTGTTTGAGAGGTCTGGCAGAGGCAGAAACACAGAGGCATATCAGCCTTTCTGCTGTTACACACTGTGCAAATAGCTTTGGAAGGAGTTTCGGAAGCATACCTTTATGTAGAAATACAACACTGAAATACAAATGGATGTAACCATGTACTGGTAGCAACCAACTGTAATAATGTCATTGCTCTATTGTTGAAAAGACCTGTGTGGTGCACAGACAAAAAAATAACAGGCTATTCTCTGGCTACCATGTGGATAGGTCCACAGTTGGGAGTTACGCAGACAGACTACTTGCCCTGATAAACTAACATGTACACAGTAACCCTGTAAGTCCAGCAAGATAAAATCCACACAATAATACTTACGCTCTCTGTACTTCTGCACCCCTACCCAAATGTAGAATATACCTGTGTGTGCAGGGTCTACCAAGGATGTGGGTAAGCATACTCACTGTACTGAAATGTGTCCAGTTTTTCTGAGCAGCTTGTGCTAATGTCAACACTAAAAAAGCACAAACTGTTTAGAACTGAGTAAATGAATATTGACAATATAGCAGTTCACAAACAATTTTCGTGCCAAAGGAATACATCTCAATAACTAGGTTTGTATGGCAGTTAATTGTAAAAGTTGAAAAGAAAGTACATCTTTCCATGTATCTTGGGGTAGCATTTTGAGGGGTGAGTACATTTCTACACTGACAAGTGGGTACTGGAAGCAGCAACATTAGGTCTGAGTACAAAATGTAAATCTCTGGCTACTCCCCTGGCTTCTGATATTAGAACTATATCAACCTTCTGTCTTAAACAATGATGTCCACAGCAAACAAGGATGATCTCCATCTTGGAAAGCTGAAAGGGCCACACCTACCTGAGTTAGCAATTTATAGTACTGGGTTGCTATGACAGTGATTACTGCAATTACTACACAGCAGGCTGCATGCAATTAGCAAGCGGTGGCCACTAATTGGTGCAGAGGCCATCACATGCTCATGTGCAAATACCTGCAAAAGCAAGCTGCAATCTTTGCCAACAAATGCAATCACTCTATTGCAGAGACTGACAGAGAGAGAGAGAGAGAGAGAGACAGAGAAAAGGAAAAAGAAAAATAAATATTACCAAATCATACAAAGGAAAGGTATGTGACACTTATGTATTTACTGGCATGTAGTAGATGTTATTGAAGAATAGTCTACATAATGTGAACCACTCATATGTGGCAGTTGTACTTATTTATGCAAAGATGTTCTGCTTAATTACTGCTATGGACAATACAGCATGTACCTGTGGGCAGTGGGACATACCTGTGAAATGTGTAGCTCAGCATTAAATGTCAAAGATCTGATCCATGTTATCTGTGTTCTGTACAGTAGTGTGGCCAATGGCTGTTGGGGGGATTAGTGCTGGCATTATATAAACATGGGTGTGACAGAACAACACATGCATGATAGTCATATTAAAGTGTAGCTTAGCATTGGCAACTGCTGTAGCAGTCTAGTATGCTTATCTAGCATTTGTAGCCATATATACCCCCCCAATGTTAGTGTGTGTTCATATGTGACACCTGTTTGTTTTGCAGCAAGGCCCAAAAGTTCAGCTGTGAGGTCCAGGGACTTACAGCAGTGTGGACGTTGTGTGTATACCACACACAAACAAAGAAATATATATGTGTCATATATATTCACATCTGTATATGCGCATAGAGCAGGGGACATATTGCAACTGTTTGTGAGGGGTGGAGATATATATGTTGGTGAAGGTTAGTATGCACATATTTGTATGTAGGTTTTAGTGTGTGACAAACAAGACAGCATACAGTACTGGTATATGACATGTGGTGGTTAAACAATGGGTAATTTGTTCAGTTTGCAATGTTGAAGCCAGTGAGGCCTGCTAAAGCTACCTGGCCTGTGAATACCTTCAATGCATTTATCCCAAGACTGTGCAATTTTATTACATTACTGTATACCTCACATCCTTTGTATAATTGATATTCTCACTAGGAAAGGTGAAATGTATATGTGCCTACATATATATGTATATGTACACCAATGGATATGTATATGGCAAGGTACCTTTTTGGCTGGGCTTGTATAGGCATCAGGGCCGATAGCCTAGTACCTACCTATGAACCTATGTATATATATATATATATATATATATATATATATATATATATATATATATATATATATGGTTCTACCTCAGTTAGACGACACGCGGAACATCGACACGGAAATCGCGAGCCCCAGAAGATAGACAGTTCAGAAGACCGAAGCGACAGTTCAGAAGACCGACCTGAAGGATGAAAGCACCGACGCCGAGGATGCCGACATGGGAAAAGGCTGTGTAAGTATGCGGTAGTGACGGACGTTAGGGTGCGAGTAAGGTAAGTGTGGATATTGACGGTCTGTGGGGATAGGGGTGGGTTAAGTGAGTTAGGGTTAGGGAGCGGGTCAGGTAAGTGTGTGGTAGTGATTGTGTTTGGGTTAGGGGCGGGATAAGTGAGTTAGTGTTAGGGAGCGGGTCAGGTAAGTGTCTGTAGTGACGGACCTTAGGTTTAGGGTTTGGTTTAGAGTTGTATGTAATTGTGTGTATGAGGTTTAGTGTGGGTTTGTAGGGATTTTGGTGTGCTTGTGTTGTGTATGTGTTTTTTGGATGGGGAATGTGTTTTGTTTGTTGATTGTTGTGATTGTGTTGTGTGCAGTGTATGAGGTTTCGTGTTTGTGTACCGTCGGTTATTTCGTTGTCAGGCATGTGGGGTTTCGTGTTTTTGTACTGTCGGTTATGTGGTTTCGGTGATTGCGTTGTCGGTGTTTTGGGGTTTCGTTTATGTCAGGTAGAACCATATATATATATATATATATATATATATATATATATATATATAGTTATATATACTCATACACACCTACATCTACTTGTTGCAATAGATTCTCTGTACTGTTAACTGACTGTGATGGTCAATGTGTTTGTGAATACGTCAAAGATATGTATTTGTGGGATAGCTTAGTTGGAAACTGTTTTTGTCATGGTATTATGGGTCCTTGTTTTGATCCTAGCAAAAGCTGTGTATTCTGTTGCTAGGCAGAAAAAGTGCTATTGCATACAGTGTGATCAAGTCCCTTGGTTTTAACTAGGGTGTGTCATTGGAGGCTAAAGCACTGCATCTATGATTATTGATTGGTACTGATGTTGAATCCAAATCCTGTGTGTACTGTAGTACTAACTGAAGCTCTGGGCATGTACAGCAAAGTATGGTGTATGTCCACATTGCTTGCATCCACTGTTTTGTGTGGTCCTTGTATTCATCACAGATTATATTTCTCAAGATTAAGGTTGTGTAACTACTGACACACAGTACTGTATAGTACACACTGACAGCTTATCTGGGTTGTCATACCTTTGTGTCCTGTAATTATGTCTGATGTGTGTGTGGGTATGTCTGTAACATGTCATTTGACATATGTGTGGTAAAACATATAAGTGCGTATCTAGCAACATTCATAGGGTACTACAGCAGTATGCAACCTATATTCCCAATTGTGCACATATTTTGGACACGGGTTTGCCACTAACAAGTTGTGTGGTATAATAGTAATACATTTACTGGACCTTACACTCATTGTGATGGATGATATATTTCTTTACACATCAGCTTGATGTACATCTGCTGTGGCTAGGTGGTGCATCGTGTTGCATACAGTGTGCCAGGTACTCTTGTATAGTCTTATATAGTGATTTTATTTTGTTGCTGTGCAGAACATGGTTCATTAGATTGAGAGTGAGCCAGGCACTTCCAAGCAGTTGTGACGTGAGCAGCGATAAGTGGCAGTTAAAGTGTTTCACTCTTGGTTAGCTAATAGTTTGCTATATATGGCAGTTCAGTGATATCTGTACTGTATAATGTTAAATGTGTCATATGACTTTCTCAGACATATTTTCATATTTATGTCTTCCAGGGATCATGGCACATTGCAGGAACCCCACTTACAGTAGTGCTGAAGATGACATAATTACTACCAGTATGATTCAGCACTACAGTGTCATGTTCTCACGAACCAGCCAGGACCAGCAGGAGCATACTGCAATGTGGCAAGATGTTGTCTGCAGGGTAAATGAAGTAGGCCTGCATAACCGGACATATGAGCAGGTACGCCACCACTGCAGCGATCTTCTCAGACATGTCCGTCAGCATGCTGCTGATGTGCGGAGACAACATCTTGCAACAGGAGGTGGTGTTAATATCCATCCCCCCCTCACCAGAGTGGAGGAGCTGCTCCTGAGCCTGGTGGCACCTGCCCAACAACAACAGCAGCAGACATACACCATGATGGAGGTTGGAGCCTCACAGCAAGCACACATGGAGCATGCAGGTAACATGGCATATCTGTAGCCTACTGTTATCTGTATTGGTAGATCATGCATATGTGAGATGTGGAGTGTGCCATTAAAAGATGTGGAGCCTGTTGTTGTGCAATACTGATCATTTGGAACATAATCTGTAGCCCTGTGAATGTAAACTGTTGTTGTACTGTAAGATTGCAAACACACAGTATCAATGCCACAGTTGCCACTGACAAACTGTCTCATCTCTATGTAGGTCCCTCTGGGGTGATATCAAGGCAGCAGACAGATGCTGGTGAGTGTGTTCTACATTTATTATTGTAAATAAAAAGTGCATGTCATAGTTAAGGTGTAGGCCATCTACACATGTAACACACCTACACATAATGCATGCTGTGCATGTTTGGTGTAAGACCACGCACATCTCACTAATGTGATTAGCTGCCTCAAACACATGCAATACCCAAACCATCTCAAACAAATGTGGCTAGACTGTAGTGACCATTGGATAGGCACAGTTGATACTCAACATGCACATAACATACACATCTATGTCATACACATAGCATTTTAACATGCTACACATAAAGGATTCCCAAACCCTCTGTAAAGACACACTCCAGTACTCTAAATCTCATCCACACATTACATAGAGGCCCATCATGGGGCATGTAAACACTCTGCAACACACTACATATTCATGTCAGAGAATGCTTCTCATTGGCCTCCTTACAGACTCATGTAACAACTGGTTGTGAAATGGTGAATGTAGCCAAGGTAGTACAGTTCCAGTACAGCATGAGTAGTGCTGGTTTGGGAAACATTTGTAGCCTTGAATGACTACATGATGCTTCATGATGATGGCCTATGGTACTATACCCCATCCAGTTATTGTAACCACAGTACTACACATAGCTTTCATTGCTATACACCTTGCTATATACTTTAATGTTGTGTGTGTGCACACATATGCACCTCTAAACAATATGCATACCAATCACCATTTGCACAACTGACACATATATGTCTTGTAATGCTATTGAGTGGCTAGGTCATATGACACACATTGGGTATGTGTAGTGTTTAAATATGCAGTTGTGTTTTAGCATGCCATGTCATGGATGACACTGGCATGTCCACAATATGATCTACACTCACCATAAGTACTGTACATTGGGTATGTGGCCGAATGGTATTCCATCAATTATCCATGCGCCACTGATGATGTTGTGTGAATACTCATCATGCATGTGCTAAAATGTGTCTACAATTATTTGCTAAAGACACAGAGGCTGTAATCAGCATTGGATACCTATCTGACACACAGATACACATCCAGCCATGGTATATACACCTGTTTGTTATGGTGCACAGTACATTACAGAGTTTTGAATACCTGCACAGCAATGCTGTGTCCATGTATGAATTGTGTTGCAGAGGGAGGCCCATCACCTAATAACAAAACACATGCATCAAAGCCATGTATACTGTTAGTAACAAGGACTGTCTACACTTGCACTGCATGCTGTTGAGCAACACATGTCCTGCATGCTGACATGTGTGCTATGACTGTTTTGCTTGTGATACTGTACGCCACCATCACCTGCTATTGTGTATGTTCTGAGATTGCTGGTGTTGTGTGTGTCTGCTTTAGGGAGGAGTGTATTTTTGTGTATGTGCATGTGTACATGTGAGCATGTGTGCATGTGCGCATGTGTGCATGTGCACATGTGCACATGTGTGCATGTGCGCATGTGTGCATGTGTGCATGTGCACATGTGTGTATGTGCGCATGTGCGCATGTGTGCATGTGGTCTGACATCATGTTCAGGTCTTAAAGTGTGATTCCTGTTTTCCTCTCACAGGTGCCGAGGTGGGGCTGGTTCAGTACAGCAAGGAACCTGATATCACTGAGACAGACAGTGATCATGAGGATAGGTGTGTTGAGGCACATTCAGGTTTGTCAGGGTCTGTTGTTGGGCCACCAATTTACAGTACACAAGTCTTCACCCCATCCATGCACACAGTCATACTGCCTGTACATCCATCATCACCATTGCCCTTAGCTGAGGGACAGTCTACGGTTGACACTGGCCAGGACAGTGTGGTATCTATGGCACATGTATCAAGACACAGCAGCCATAGCCAGATTTCTGAAACGGTACCACATAGGCAGATGCCCACAGGTTCTCATCAGAGCACTGCTGGTCATCATGCCCTTGGCAGATGTGCCACACCTCTTTCTACCACACGCATGTTCCAGGCTGTCATGGAGGCACAGACATGAATGGAGCGGTACACCAGACAGGGACGAAGGGCACAGAGGGCTCATAACACCTCTGTAAATGACAGTATCTGTGACCTAGCAGGTGCCATATGTAATTACACTAAGGTCATTGATAGACGTTGGGGTGAGACATTGGATGTCCTCCACAATGTCATGTCCATGTGTCAGGACAGTGCGGGACAGATGAGACATTGATGTGGATGTATGCCAGCAACATCAGCAGCTGGAGGTCGCCGTGGACATCCAGCAAGTCACAGCTGCTCCCGTAGTGCCAGTACCAGCCCCAGCAATGTTGGGGGGGCTGTCCATAGATCATCCTAGAAGATCATGTGCATGTGGCTCTGGCCAGTCCCAGCAGGGACCTGGATCCAGTGGACATATGTCAACCTCTTCAGATAGTACCCAGTCTGGATTAGTACCTGATACTGTCTGTAGCACCCCTGCCAGGCACAGGTTCTGTATCCATGGCCAGAGATGGTAATCTGTAAAGCCTGCCAGGTACAGTCTGTAGCTGTCTCACAAATCCCCGTATATGGCAGCCACATAGTGGAACTGTGTGCATGCAGACACACACACATATACCAGAAACCTAGGGCAAACATACCCACACACATTACATCAACATTGGCCCATAACAGTACTCATGGACCTCACACACACACTGACAAACACATGTCAATTGTATGGCTCAGTGTAGGCCTCTGGCAAACCAACAACACACCCTGTGCATATGATGAAACGTGCCACCTCCTGTCATCTGTAACATTGATGCAGGAACAGGCTAGCATGGTGCTGATGCACAGGGTGACTTTAATAAAATATAGCAATGGTTGAATGTGTAGCATGTTGTCAGCAGTAAAGTGTAATGATATCTTTAAAGGTGTAGCTGAGCAGGCATGATGCATTAAAGCTGTAATTAGCAATGTTGTATTGTTTCCACCAGTGTTTATTCCAATTGTGTTTTGTTTGCCCATGTTCCACTTGGCTGATGTGTGTAGTTGTGTCAGCATGCGTTATACAGTGGAGAGTAAGTGTGGGGTGTGTGCAGCACAGGTCTGCAGGTGTACATTTGTGAACATGGTGGAGGTGCACTGTCTGCATGTACGTGCATATTGGACACATGGGCAGGGTGACATGCCCTGTATTGGTCAGTATTAACACTCCATACTTTCTATTGGTGGCCAGTACACATTGTGCTACACACATTTTGGAACTTGAGTATGCATGTGTGTGTATGACACGGGTTGACACTGTGCTGTGGGTGATGCTGCTGTTGCTATCTGTCATTGGTTTGCATTACTAAGGTTAACACTGTCCCAGCTGCATAATCCTTTATTAATGCACACTGTTCATCTACAAGGTTGCATGGACCGTGCTATCACAAACAAGAGATTCTCACTTATACAGTAAAAGTGTATTAGTCTCATGGACCCCTGCCATGAACTAAATATATAATAGAAGGTGTGAAGTTGTACCAAAAGAGTTACATACCAAGAAGGGATAACCTCTCTGGTCAGTATCATTGGGAAAATACAATCCTTCAATAAACATACAAGGCAATCTTCAAAATACAAAATGGCAAGGATTCCAAAGACAACACTAAAGCTTTCTTCAGTGTTGTTCATAATCTACAGGGGAAATCTCAGATCCAGTCACAGTTAATGTAAATGGTCACAAAGTACACTTATCTGACTATCTGACTGGCATTACCAATTCCTTGCCAGACAGTTTGAATGTGGATTTCACCACCCTGTCATTACACAAGGGCCACATTTCCAGACCTGAAGAATGTAAAACCTGATGATTCACAGACACTCTAGTTAAAACATCTCTTTAACAAAGTACACACCACAGTGGCAATGGTACTGGACAGTGTACCTGGCTGTGTCATACACAGGCTGACATATGAAGTCACCACTCACCTAAATGCTCTGTCCAGATGCAGGCTCTATACAGGTTACATACTTGTGGCATGACACATGGTAATGGTGTTCACAGTCCACAAGGGTTGAGCTACAACGTCTTCTTCTTCTTCTCCTTTTGAATGCTCCCATTGGGAGTCGCCACAGTACATCATTTCTTCCTGGCCTTTGCATCTTGCGCTATCACACCATCCACCCTCATGTCCTCTCTCACCACAGCCATAAACCTCATCTTAGGCATTCCTCTTTTCTTGTTACCTGGCGGCTTCATCCTTAGCATCTATTTCACAATATACTCTGCATCCCTCCTCAGCACATGTACAAACCAACTTAATCCTGTCTATCTGGCATGGTCTACTAACCTTCAAACCTGGCCTGACCCTCTAATATACTTATTCTTAAACCTGTCCACCCTCATCACACCCAGTGCAAATGTTAACATAAATTGATTAAGGGTAGAACTACAACAGGCCCTGGAAACTCTCACCCTGTAAGCCAGACCAATGTTATCTGGAAGGCTATGGAGCACAGCATTATGGAACTCATTAACAGAGACATTAAGAACCTGCAAACACTGTGCCATATCCACTTAGGTTCTATAAAGGCCAGATCATGGCTCCTACACCTAGTAGACTTCAAGCCAGTCAACAAGGCTATAGGTGAGGGAGGGGAGGTCAACACAGCCAAGCTATAGCTCACCAGCAAATCATACCCATCCCACATACTTGTATTAGACATAACCTCAACAGGCTGACCATAAACAATTGTTAGATGATGGCTTGACAACTGACGCACAGATGTAGGACACACAGTAACATTTGCAGCCTCCATGTGCTATTCTATGCCAGTAACAAATGGTATTCACCTGCACTCAGTTCTGGGACCACTCCTGTTTGGCATATAGCTTTCTTAGGTACAAGCAAACACAGTAGGGATATGTCTGCCCATGTTTGATGAAAATGCATACTGTGGGCTATACTTTATTCTCCAGATGACACACACATCCTCCAAAAGGGTATCATACAGATAGATACCTGGTGTCAAACTCATGCTGTAAAGCTATAAGCCTAAGATAGCATAGTTATCCACTTTTAGAAACCAAAGTATCCCCAGAGTAGCACATAGGTAGTAGCTCCCAAAATGTGGAACAGGTACTAATGTATACATAGAGCCATGTGCTAAGTCATCTCTCCTTTGATAATCACATTACCAAATGGTTTTGGAAATCCCTCTGTGGAGCACATAAGCAATAAAGGGTTTGCATGCATATCCACAGAGGTTGTTGCACACCTATAATGATTAGTCATCTTTGCCAGACTTTGCTTGCTTTGGAACAGGTTTCAAATATACCTCAAGCATAAACCTTCACTCACACTCTTCAATAGAAACCGTGATGAGTGGATGTGAAATGGAAGCCGTAGTCCAGGGTTCACTGCAGTGGCTAAGCTTGTCACAAGCATACAGAAGTGACCTAAGGTCTGGAAAGCACCAGCATGCTCTGGCAAAGATAACACATGGAGAAAGCAGAGTACCCACCTATGAAATACTTGAGATCACATGTATGTATATGGATTTGCCCCACAGCTACCTTACATGTGTAATGCACATACAGTTGCCATTGTGATATGTCATACACTAGAAAAATTAAAACCAACTCCACATTGGCCAATGGTGTCACACACCTGGAATACAGACACACACAGTCAGCAAGTGTGAAATTCAAACTCTTTCCTAACTACAGTATGATACTACAGCAGTATGCATTTACGCAATGCACTATATATATTACTGGGATTTCACCTTTCCACAGGTATATTTGTGGGATGGTGACATCATCTGACTTGACAAAGATGAGTATACCACTTTTAAGTTGTGTGAGTAGTCTCCAAAAAGGTACTCCTCTCCAGGGAGACACACACACACAGTTGATAAGTGCAGGATTCAAACCCCTACTTAACTATATTATGATACGACAGCAGTACGCATTTACACGACATGCTATACACATTACTGTGATCTCACCTTTCCACAGGTATATTTGTAGGATGGTGACATCACTGGACTTGACAAAGATGAGTATACCACTTCTAAGGTGTTTGAGTAGTCTCCAAAAAGGTTGTGCCTCCCCAGAGGGGAACACACATGATTCAAACCCCTACCTAACTACATTATGATACTACAGCAGTACACATTTACACAACGTGCTATACACATTACTGGGGTTTCACCTTTCCACAGGTGTATTTGTAGGATGGTGACATCATTGGACTTGACAAAGATGAGTATACCACTTCTAAGGTGTTTGAGTAGCCTTCAAAAAGGTTGCACCTCCCCAAGGAGACACACACACAGTAGGCACATGCAGGATTCAAACCCCTACCTAACTACATTATGATACTACAGCAGTACGCATTTACACAGAACACTATACACATTACTGGGATTGCATCTTTCCACAGGTATATTTGTAGGATAGTGACATCATTGGACTTGACAAAGATGAGTATACCACTTCTAAGGTGTTTGAGTAGTCTCCAAAAAGGTTGCTCCTCCCCAGCGGGGCAAGTGCAGGATTCAAACCCTGACCTAACTACATTATGATACTACAGCAGTACACATTTACATGACACACTATACACATTACTAGAATTTCACTTTTCCACAGGTATATTTGTAGGATGGTGACCATCATTGGACTTGACAAAGATGAGTATACCACTTCTAAGGTGTTTGAGTAGTCTCCAAAAAGGTTGCTCTTCCCCAGGGACACACACACACACACACACACACACACACACACACACACACACACACACACACACACACACACACACACACACACACACACACAGTTGGCAAGTGCGGTGTTCTTAATCCAAACTAAGTACGTCTTTACACTCCGTCAAGCAATATGGAGTTACAGGGTGCAATACATACATTACTTGCTGACAGTTTGCACAAAGGTTTTTTTCACATTTGCTAACCTCATCAGGCTTATCATACTAGGTGTATTGTGAGTGTATTGTATGCATAGGCCATGACCATATCATACATGCTGGCACACACAGGGTCAAACCTTGAGTAGCATCTTACCTTCACCTACATGATACTGCAATATAACAGAAAGATGATAAACTTCAACAATTGGCTGAGGTTCTGGTGTCATTCAAAGGGGATCCAGTCTCTGTCTGCCTGTGATGACATGATAGACAAGCCTTGTTGCTTCGCTACAGATGGTTTGCACCTGTTGCCCCTATGATTCTGAATACTGGCCAAGGCTCGTGCTGTCCCCATATTACCTTTTTTAGGCAAGGCTCAGAGGTTCATAGGTTCATAGGTACGTACTAGTCTATCAGCCTTGGGGCAAATACAAGGCCAGCCAGAAAGGTACCCTGGCTTTTGCCACTCAGGAAATTTATTTTCCTGTGCCACTGTCGAGAAGAGACACAGACGTGATCCCCAAGGTGAATTTCCTATTTCCCATCCAATAATCAAGATTTTTTTTGAAGAGTGCTAATGAGGAGCTTTGTTTGATATAGATAGGTAGTGTATTCTGGAGTATGTGAAGTCTGTGGGACAGGAATCTATCTCTCCAGCATGTCCTATTTATTGCTTTGCTGAGGTTTAATTCACTGGAGCATGTGGCTTTAAGAGATTTGTTTTTCTTGAGGTGGAGCGTGTCCATTAATTCCGGGTTTGACATGGCCTTATACGTCAGGCATAGATCACCTCTGAGCAGGCAGTAAGCAACCAAGTAGAGCTGGAGTTTCTTTAGTCGAGCTGCATAGGGCATCTCTTTGAGGCACATGATCCTCTTGGTGAAGTACTTCTGCGGTCTTACTAGCTGTTGCATGTGCCAATTAAGGTACATACCAAATGGGGCATTGTACTCTATTATGCGCCTAATGAGTGATGAGTAGAGAGGCACAATGACCTCTCTTGATCTAGAGGTGAACCCTTTCGTGATTAGGTGGGCTACATAGAAGGAATATCTAACCACTTTGCAAATGTGATTATCAAAGGAGAGGTTACTATCTATCTGGGTCCCCAAGTCCCTAATTACATTTTCTGTACCTAGTGGATTACCACCTATGTGGTAATTCGTGGGCACTTTGTTTTTTCCAAAGGGGATGACTATGCATTTTTTGGCATTCAGCTTGAGGCTATGGTTTTGACACCAGGTAACTGTCTCTGTAAGACCCTTCTAGAGGATGTCTGTGTCAGCCAGAGTCAATTGTGGTCCCCAGTTTACAGTCATCTGTGAACTTAGTCAGCCATAGTCCTCCCATGCTTGCCTGTACCTCAGAGAAGTATATTTATTTTTTATTTTATTTTTTATTTTATTTAACATTTCTTGACCAGGAAAGTCAGACTAGGTTCCACAGATCCTGTTTTCAGTGGAGGCCCGGGGAGAAATGCTCCAGAAGCATGTCTTTAGAAATGTGGGAGGAAACCGGAGTACCCGGAGGAAACCCACGCGAACACAGGGAGAACATGCAAACTCCACACAGAAGGCACCCCAGCCGAGAATCGAACCAGAGAACCTCTTGCTGTGAGGCGACAGCATTAACCGCTGCACCACTGTGCCACCCTATATACTATATACTGAACAGGAGGGCTCCCAGGACCGAGACCTATGGGATGCCACTTGTGACTGGTTTAGAGTTGGACATGGCACCTGCAACTCTGACCATGTGTGTTCTATCAGTGAGCCAGTCAGCCACCTATCTCATGACATAGGGGTAATGTTCAAGCTGGTAAGCTTGTCTATGATGCCAGAGTGGGGAATGGTGTTGAAGGCCTAAGTGGGGTACAGGTAGGCTGTGTGGACTACCTTCCCTTCATCTATGGCCTTGATAACTGTTTCAAAGAAGTCAGCTAGATTTAGGAGGCAGGATCTGCCTTTAACAAAGCCAAATTGGGTAGGGTCCAGTATCTGGAGGTTCCCAATGTCTCTGTTTATGAGTTCCATGATAATCCACTCCATAGTTTTGCAGACCAGGCTGGTCAGGCTTATAGGGCGATAGTTCCCAGGTTCTGTTTGGCACCACCTTTGTGGAGTGGGATGACTGTTGCTGTATGCCATTCTTTGGGTACATAGCCTGTGGTAAGGCTGGGTCTGAACAGTGAATTTAAGTGATGGTTTAGTTCCTTTTGGAGCTTGTGTAAGACGCAGCCTGGGACATCATCCAGTCCCATTGATGCTGTGCTCTTAGCTTTGGAGAGGGCTGTTTTTACCTGCATGTCCATGATGTCTGGGACTCTGCATTCTTTTGGGATGGACACAGGCCCTTTTGGGGGTGAGGGGGGGGGGTGAAGTTTGCACTAAACTTGTCCACCAGGATGTTGGTAATGTCATTTGGTTCAGTGTTTTTTTTGCCATTTTGTAGTAGCTCAAAGCATATCTGAGAGTTGCCACCTAAATGTTTGATATAGCTAAAGAAGGCTTTGTGGTTATCTTTAGATTCCTTGGTAATTTTTCTTTAGAAACTGGCCTTGGATTATTTTATGAGTGATCATAGTTTCTTGCTAATAATGATCAGTGATGCCTTTCCTTTTTGGAATTTTTCTCTATCATGTAGTAGTTTCCTCCTTCTGTTGTATAGCTTATTTATGGCCAAAGATGACCAGACTGGTTTCCTCTTTTTGGAGGAGTGAGTCTTGGTTTTACTTGGGATGGCTCGATCCATGCATCCCTGTAGATGCTCATATAATGCACTTGTAAGGGATCCTGCGGATTGGATAGCATTATCCTGTAGCAAGGGGGCTTTGAAACTTTCCACTTCAGTCTTGAGAAGTGTGAAGTTTGCTTTTGAAACGTTTTTCACAGTGGTTTCCTTGACTGGGGGTGGGGTCGGGATGTGTATGTCCTGTGTTATTACTTTATGATCTGATCTTACCAGCGAGGGGTTTACCTCTGGTGTGGAACACTGATCCCCCATGTTGGTGATGATCAGGTCCAGTATGTTGTCATCTCTAGTGGGCATGGTGACCAGCTGTTCCAGGGCATTTGAGTTTATAAACTCTAGGAAGCATTGGGCAAAGGAGTTTGTACTTGAGTAATTCTCCCAGTCAATATTTGAGTACTTGAAATCTCCTAATATCATGGTGTTTGGTAGGACCTTTATACTTTCCATTGCTCCCAGGAATGCTGAGTGAGGGTCCTGAGACAAGGTAGGTGATCTGTAGCAGGCTACAATCTGATAAGCAGCTTTGCCCACTGTTAGTTGCACTTGGATGGTCTCCGAGGCCTCGTGCTGTTCCACTAACCTGAAGTTGTGGGTATCCTTTATGAAAATGGATACACCCCCTCCTTTTGTATTTTGGTCCGGGTTTTTGGGCTGAAGCTCTGAGAGATTGGGATTTCTTTAAGTGGAGCATGTCCAACAGCTCTGTGTTTGACATAGCTTTGTATGTTAGGCAGAGATCACTTCTGAGTAGGCGATATGCGACAAAGTAAAGCTGGAGTGTTTTGAGACAGTCTGTGTAGGGCATGTATTTGAGGCTGCTAATCCTCTTTGTGAGGTATTTCTGCGGGCTTTCCAGTTGTTGTAGATGTCTTGTGTTGTACTCTATAATGGATCTAATGAGTGATGAGGAGAGGGGAACAATGACCTCTTTTTTTCTGCATGAGAAACCTTTTGTGATGAGGTGTGCCACGTAGAAGGATTTCCTGACTACTGTGGCAATGTGATTATCAAAGGAGAGTCTACTGACCACCTGTGTCCCAAGGTCTCTTATCACACTTTCAGTGTTAAGTATACTACCACCTATGTTGTAGTTCATGGGTACAGAGTTTTTACCAAAGGGGATGACAATGTACTTTTTGGCATTGAGCTTGAGGCCATGGCTTTGACACCAGGCATCTGTCTCAGTGAGGCCCTTTTGTAGGATGTTTACATCGTTAGTAGTTTCGATTATGGCTCCTAGTTTGCAGTCATCTGGGAACTTCATTAGCCAGAGTTCTTCTGTGTTAGCCTGTATTTCAGGGAAGTAGATACCAAATAGGAGAGGACACAGGACTGAACCCTGTGCTACTCCACTTGTCACTGGTCTGAAGTCGGATTTGGAGTCTGCTACTTTCACAGTGTCAGTTCTGTCAGTGAGCCAGTTGGCAACCCATCTTGTGACATAGGGATTTATATCTAGTTTAGTGAGTTTATCTATAATTCCAGAGTGGGGGATGGTGTCGAAAGCCTTGGCAAGATCTAGATAGGCTGTGTGAACCACCTTACCCTTGTCTACAGCTTTGGTGACTGCTTCGAAGAAGTCTATCAGGTTTAGGAGACATGATCTGCCTTTTACAAACCCAAAATGGCTGTGCTCCAGAGTTTGGAGATTGCTAATGTCTTTGTTTATAAGTTCCATGATGATACATTCCATGGTCTTGCAGACCAGGCTCATCAGGCTAATGGGGTGGTAGTTCCCAGGGTCTGTGGTGGCTCCCCCCTTGTGTAGTGGGATAACCATCTCTATGCACCATTCAGCAGGTACAAAGCCTGAGGTGAGGCTATGATTGAACATGGTACTTAGGTGTGATGCCACTTCTTTCTGTAGTTCATGTAGAATGCAGCCTGGGATGTTGTCTGGTCCCATGGATGCTGTGTCCCTGGCTTTGGAGAGTGCTTTTTACCTGTGCAGCCGTGATTCCAGCAACTTTGCATTCTTCCGGTATAGAGATGGGCTCTTTCATGGGTGAGAGAGGGGTAAAGTCAGCACTGATCCTATCTGCCAGGATGTTGCCAATATCTGTTGGGTCTGTATACTTAGTGCCATTGTGCTGTAACTCAGAGAATATCTGAGTGTTGCCATTGTGATTCTTGACATAGCTATAGAATGCTTTGTGGTTGTGTTTAGAATCAGTGGTGATTTTGTTTTTGTAACTAGCTTTGGAGGATTTTATCAGGGATTGCAGCTTCTTACTGAGGCTGACCAGGGAGCTCCTCCACTCACAGGTTTTACCCTCTTTTGCAACAGTTTCTTCCTTCTGTTGTGCAGTTTGTTTATGGCAAGGGACCACCAGATTGTCTTCCTTTTCTTGGAGGATAGCATCTTGGTTCTGTTTGGGATAGCACGATCCATGCACTCATGTAAGTGCTTATAAAGTGCAATTGTGTAGGATTCAGTAGTCGCAACTATATTGTCCATCTGCATGGGTGTCCTAAAGTTCACCACTTCTGTCTTAAGAATCATGAAGTTGTCTTTGGAGATATTTCTAACATGGTTTCCTTAATGGGCGGGGTGGGAGCAGAATGTGGATATGTAGGGTAATTATCTTATGGTCAGATCGGACCAATGAGGCATTGACTTCAGGTGTGGAACACTGGTCACTCGGGACAAACCAAACCCCGTAACCAACACAAATAACAACAAAGTGAGCTAAATGCTACTCATTGCCAGACATCTCAGCCTCCAGATGCACACACTCATGGCACTTCTCAGTATGGAGAATATTGATATCTGTGCAGTAACAGAAACCTACTTCAAGGCTCTAGAGAGCACACTAGCACTACGAGGATACGACTCATTCCATACCTTCCAGCATCAGAACCTGGATCATAGCACATAGGGTGGGGATGTATCCATATTCATCAAGGATACCTACACCTCTCTCTACATGCTCCCTACAGGATATGTAACCAAAGAATGTTGCACAGCAACGTTCTTCCCACTCCACAGGGTTGGGGCCACAAAAGACCCTTGGCATTCACGCTCTATGAACCTGACAAGTCTGATCTGCAAGGCAATGGAGCCAATCATAATGGAAGTCAACAATAAAGACATTGGGAACCTTCACACAGTTGAGCACACCCAGTCTGGCTTGGTCAAATGCAGATCACGCCTCCTGAACTGGGTGGATTTCTTTGAGACAGTTTCCCAGGCTAGAGATGATTGAAATGAGCTCCACACAGCCTACTTCTACCTTGCTAAGGCCTTTGACACCACTCCCCAGTCAGGTATCATAGATTAACTCACCACCCTGGCCATGAATCCATACATCACAAGATGGATTGCAAACTGGCTCACAGATAGATCCCACAAATTAAGAGTTGCTGGCTAGATGTCAGACTGTACACCGGTAACAACTGGTGCTCCCCAGGGTTCAGTCCTGGGGTCCATCCTGTTTGGTATAGACTTCTCAAAAGTACATGCCAACACAGGAGGGTTGTGGTTGACTAAGTTTGCTGGGAACTGTAAAGTGTTTGCCATAATAGATTCCCCGGATTACACAAATATTCTCCAGAAGGGTCTCTATGAGACAGATGTGTGGTGTCAGAATCATGGCCTCAAGCTCAATGTGGAAGAATGCAAAGTAATCCCCTTTGGTGAAAACAAAGTATCCACAAACTACCACATAGGTGTTACCCCCTTAAAACTGACAAGGTAATAAGGGATCTGGGGACACAAGTAGATAGTCATCTTTCCTTTGACAACCATGTTGCCAAAGTGATTGGGAAATCCTATGTGGGCCACCTAATCAATAAAAGGTTTGCATCAGGATCAAAAGAGGTAGTGGTGGCCCTCTACTCTTAAGTCATCAGACCCATCATTGAGTACAATGCACCATTTTGGATGTACTATAATTCCAGAGAATGCAAAGTAATCCCCTTTGGTGAAAACAAAGTACCCACAAACTACCACATAGGTGTTACCCCCTTAAAACTGACAAGGTAATAAGGGATCTGGGGACACAAGTAGATAGTCATCTTTCCTTTGACTACCATGTTGCCAAAGTGATTGGGAAATACTATGTGGGCCACCTAATCAATAAAGGGTTTGCATCAGGATCAAAAGAGGTAGTGGTGGCCCTCTACTCTTAAGTCATCAGACCCATCATTGAGTACAATGCACCATTTTGGATGTACTCAAATAAGCATATCCAGCAGATGTAGAGACCACAGAGGTACCTCACCAAGAGGATTACTGGGTTCAAACAGTTGTGTTATGCAACACAACTGGTAAAACTAAATCTGTTTTCCATTGCATACCACCTACTCAGAGGCACACTCTGCCTAACATACAGAGCCATGTCCAACACATAACTGCTGAACATGCTCCATCTACGGATAACAAAATTGAGTCTCACTATACACTCCAGGGATATGAACCTCATCACAACAATGAATACAACATGCTGGTGGGATAGAGTACCATCCCAGACACTTGCCTTACTGTGGAACAGAGTCCCAGTGTACATCAGACAGAGCCCCTCGCTGACACTCATCAATAGAAACCTTGATGAGTGGATGGGAAACAGACAATTCATGACAGGCATCACATCAGCAGCCCCACTAGAAATGGGCTTAGGGTACTAACTATTAGAACTAGGGCTTGGGAGACTACCCAATGGGGTGGTGAAACATGCACAACTTGCCTAGGCTAAAATATGCCTTCGTGAAGATAGTCTGCTACATACCTATGAACCTATGTGACAGGTACATGTCTACAGATAGTAGATGTGTACTTCATTGTACAGTCATATTGTACAGCAGGCACATGGAGCACATACACTGTAATGCTTACAGATACTGGTGGCTGTTATGTACAGTGGGTGAGATGTGCACCTCATGTCTTTTGTGCCATTGGGATGTGTGATGGGTGGGACAGTCCTGGATGGCTCCCTGTCATGGTCACCCTCTTACACACATCTCTGCCCATCCATCTTTGGCTTATTATGCTGTGTTCCCCCCTACACACATATATATGTGTGTGTGTAAATATATATATATATATATATATATATATATATATATATATATATAGGTACATAGATAGGTAATAGGCTATCTGCCTGAAGGCATATATTAGTATGGCCAGAGTGTGCAGCTATCACCACACATGGGGTTAGTTCCCTAGGCCTCTGTGTAGTAGAGCTGATGAAGTGATCCATGGTGTGACAGTTCAGTTTCACGTACACTCATCAAGGCTCCTCTGGAAGAGTGTCAGTTAGGGACTCAGCTTAATGTAGGTTGGGAGCCTGTTCCAAAGCAAGGGAAGTCTGAGTTAGTAATATATCCCTCCAACATGTTCTATTTATTGTTGTGACGATGATATCCCTAGAGCATGTGGCACAGTGAGCTTGGGTTTACTTCAGATAGCGCATGTACATCAGTTCTGCATTGGACATGGACCTGTCTGTTGGGCAGAGATCGCCTGAGTAGACAGTATGCAACAGAGTACAGTTTGAGTAAAATTCAGTCTTGTTGCATGGGGCAACTGTGTGAGGCCAGTAATCCTCTTGTTGAAGTACTTCTTTGGTCTTTCCAGCTGCTGAAGGTGCCTAGTCAGATTCATTGCAAGTGTACCATGATACTCTGTGATGGGTCTGATGACTGATGAGTAGAGGGAACCTCCTTTGACCTACATGCAAAGACCTTGGCAATTTGTGGGGACACATAGCATGATTTTCTTACCACTTTGTGAATGTGTTTCTGGAAGTAGAGATGACTATCCACATGTGTCCATAGATCCCTTATTATTACCTCCATATTTAGGGTGTTGGCACCTATGTGGTATTTGTATGACTGTAGCTGGAGGCCATAATTTTGACACCACATCTGTCTACTGAGACCCTTTTTAAGGATGTCGCTGTTGTCCCAAACATCGATTATGACAACCCTTTTGCAGTCATCCCAAACTTTGCTAAACATAGCCCTCGTGTGTTTGACTGTATTTCTGAAAAGTATACACCAGACAGGATGGGTCCCAGGACTGAGCCAAGGGGGACAGCAGTTGTTACCAGCTTGAACAGGAGACCACAGTTCTTACCTTGTGGGATCTATCTGTGCCCCAGCTGGCAATCCATCAGATGACATACGTGTTTATGCACAGGTTGTTCATTTTGTGGATATGACATGTGTGTGGGATGTTGGAAAAGGGCTTTTCAAGGTCTTATGTAGGCCGTGTGGAGCTCATTTCATTGATGTATGTCCTGGGTGACTGCCTTGAAAACTGTCTAGCAGGTTTAGGAACCATGATCTGCCCCTGACCAAACCAAATTGGATAGGGTTGGGTGTTTGTAGGCTCCCAATAGCTCTGTTTATGAGTTCCATAATGATGGACTCCATGGCCTTGCAGATCAGGCTTATTAGGTTTATAAGACTATAGTTCCCATGGTCTGTTGTGCACCAACACTTGTGGAGTGTGCCAAACGTTGCTGTAACCCATTCAACAGTTTCATATCCAGTACAGGGGTGAGTCTCAACAGACTGTTCAGGTGCAGGGTCTGTTTGTTTTGGAGTTCACATATGACACAGCCAGGAAAACCATGTCATCCCATAGACGCCGTGTTTTTAGGTTTGGATAGAGCTGTTTAACCATTGTATATGTGATTTCTGGGTTTTCACAATCTCCAGGTATGGTAATGGGCCCTTTTGTCAGTGAGAGGGGGGTAAATATGTATGAAACTGTCTGAAAAGATGTTGGCAATGTCAGTCATGTACATGTATTCATTTACACTTTGCACTGTTTCAGAACATATATGAGTTTACATTGATATTTATGACATAGCGAAAGAAAGCTTCATGGTTCTCTATGGACTCTTTGGCAATATTTTTGCCAGAACATGGCTTGGATAATGTTAGGAGTGCTTACTGTTTCTTGATGATACTGATCGGAGATTTATTGATCTTCTTTGCATTTTCACTTTCATTGAACAACTTAAGTACTTGTAGTACATAGTTTGATTATGACAGGGGTCCAATATATTATATGGGTCTGTTTTCATATCACTGTGTGCGCAAGGCAGGATTGGTGAATAGTGACAAGTGTCTGGAGTAAGAACTGCAACTGCCAGATATGTGTGGCCCACTGCTGCACTCAGACATGGCCTAAGTGTGTGAGCATGCCCAGTATGACCTTTCAGTATGTTGTTGACTGACATTTTCTTCGTTTGTTTGTGTGTGAGCATGCCCAGTATGACCTTTCAGTATGTTGCTGACTGAAATTTGCTAAATTTGTTTAAGTGTGTGAGCATGCCCACTATGTGCATATATACTATATGTGTGTGAAAAATCAAGTTGGTTTTTACTTCAGGGTTCACCTTTGTGTTGTACATCGACAGGAAGCACGCTGTGCCTGCAGGGCTTCCATGAGTCAATTTGCATAGACTTATCAACATTTATACATACAGGGGGCAGCTATTATTTGTACATTTCCACCCGGGGGGGGGCACACCTGATTATTACTGTGGGTGTACATAGGATGAGGGGTACACCTGACACTTATACACATTTTCTAGGCCTGCACTGCTATGTCAGGTACTCCATTTCAGTCTGTACTGTTGCCTATCATAATGGCATGAGGCATACCACTGTACTACAGACCTTAGCTTCCAATTAAACCCATATTAGTTTGTGACTTCATAGCCTACCCAACCCACATCACACTGCCTGGCCTGCTGTTATCTGTCTGCATAGGCCTGGGGGGAGGTTACTCATATGCCTCTTCAGAGGGCATGATACAGCATTTGTTTGTGTTTGTCTACAATTGTCCTGCTGGCTGTGACTGTTAGGTATGTGACCCCCCAACTGGTATGTGTGAGTGACTTAAGTTGTGTCTGTGCCGTTGAAATGCTGTCATGGCTTAGTGGTTCAGTACTGTGGCTATAGTGCACAGTATCCAGAGTTCGCGCCCTGTCACTGCTTTTTATTTTCCTGCTGGGCAGACCTGACTGGTTAAGGAACAGTAAAGCAGGTGTGAGCGTGTTTACCCGACTTTGCTCGACTTTGCCCGACTTTGCCCAACATTGCCCAATATTGCCCAACGTTGCCCGACGTTGCACTGGTTAGCGTGGTACACAGCTACGCACAATTGTATTTAAATATGCTCAATACTGCTAAAATTTGCTTAGCAGTGCTTTATATTGCTTAAAATAGGGACTCATGCCTCAGGTGGTGATGCAGGGCTGCCTATGTCGGATGCACATATTACACTCCCTATACATGTTTGAAAACAGATAGTGTCAAGTTCAGCATCCCTTTTACTGTATGTGTGAGTCAGAGAGAGGTGTCATTTCCAGGGTTACTACTGAGTCAGTGTATGTGCTATGCGTTGCCTCTTTGTCCAGGCCAGGGCATACTGGGCACACCTCCTTCTGCCTACTGGGGCAGGCTCAGGTTGTTCCTCCTCTGAGTCATCTGTGCCTGTGCAGGCCTTGGCAATGGTGGGGGGCTGTTTGGCCCTGCCCCATGTTGTTCCTGCTGCAGCTGTTTCCACAGGATCATATTGTGTAGCATGGCACATACCATGACAATTTGGGTACATGTAGTTGGTGAGTACTGCAAGGCTCCACCAGATGTGTCCAGGCACCGGAACCATGACTTGAGCATCCCAAACACATGCTCAGTTATGTTTCTTGTTTGTGCGTGTGCCTCATTATGGAGTTCTTGTTGGGTTGTGTGTGCATTTCTGATGGGCGTCATCAGCCATGGCTCCAGTGCGTATCCAGCATCCCCCATTAGGTGACCATTAGGGATGTCTCCACTGGCAAATCTCTGGTACAGCTGCGTCAGATGCCAGATGTGGGAATCATGATAACTTCCAGGGTAGCTAGCACACACACACATTCATTATTATGCCCTGGGCATTGCACATGACCTGGCAGTTGATGGAGGGGAAGCCCTTGCAGTTGATGTAGACCCTACCCCGCTCACCGGGTGGTGCTTTGATGTGTATGTGCGTGCAGTCTATTGCACCCACTACTGCAGGGTATTCTGCTATTTGGTGGAAAAGACACGTATTGCTGGCCAATGCCTCACGGGAATTGGGGAAATATACGTGCTCAAAGACATGTGCTGACATGGCATCCAGGAACTGGTGCAGTACCCTGGATGCTGATGCCTGTGAAATCCACATCATATCACCAGTTGGTCTCTGGAAGGTACCTGTAGCTAGTATTCTTAGGCCAACACATACCTTGGTATCCACTGGGATGGGTTCTGCTCTGTTGGTTCTGTGTGTGAGGTGTGGCCAGCACAGCTCAACAATTTGCTGCAGGAGGTCTCTGTCCACCCTATAGCGCTCCACTATCTCCAGCTCATGTAGCCCCTGGCAGGTTACCCTGGGTCTGTACACTCTTCTCCGTCTCCTCATTGTGGGTTGCTCAGCAGCATTCACAACATCACCACCCTCAGCACCTTGCACATGTTGGTTTATGTTAGCAAGAGCAGCCCCTAACATTTTGTCTGACTTTAAAGTTTTTAAGATTTCCCTCTTTGTATACTGCAGTGTTGTAGAGTTCTTGGGAAAAAAAACAGGGAAGAATGCTGTTTGCAGAGTTTAAAGTGCTGGGCTGGGCTGGGCTAGTCTGCTGCCTGTGTAATTGGCTGATTCTGATTGATTTCACCTGGCAGCTCTGCTAGTTCTCCTTGGTTAACTTCCTACTACTGCTTTTCCTTCCTTTTCCCTTTCTGTTTCCAACCGGGGCAGCACCGTGCAAACGAGCACACACACACGCGCACATGCTGTGTGCACATTTGCAAGAAATTTCAGATATATTCACGGCGTACACCTTTGGTTTCTGTTTTTCAAAAAGGACAACTGTAGACACGCCTCTTGCAATCCTGAGCAACTCAGGGCAAACACAAGACACTGTGCTCCAATAAGCATACAGCCTTTCTGACACACCCCCTCATGATGTTACCTATATTCTACTCTACTACTCACCTACTCCTACACTTACACTCTTGGGACATGGCTCACATGCTGGGGAAAATTGGGATTCACTATCCTTATCCTCATTTGCATAGGATTGCCTACTAATGCATGGTTACATCTCTCACACTGAGATCCCCCCCCCCCCCCCTTAGCAACCAGTACTCAGTGGCCATGTTGTCTTCAGCCTGCCATTCACCTGCATGGCAGGATAAGCTTTTTAGTGAAAATGCCTATTTTGGGCTATTTTTAAATTATTTTCTGTTTTTTTAAAGCGCCGCACGTTTGGGCGGTGCTGCGCTATGCTTAAACATCAGAGATCGAGGGGAAAAGAAAGTTAGATTTTAATAATTTTAAACATTTTTGAATGCCAATGGCCTTATATTTGGCCATTGGCATGCTTCTTCAACTGTATGCATCCTTTATTTGGAGCTGTCATAGCTCCGTTTAGCTATTTGCAGAACGGTACTCCGTTACCAACAGAGTACATTTCTGCAGATAACACTACTCTTCCACAGACAGGTTAGTGTTTCCTCTATTGCAAATTTACCTCATTTGCATAGATTTCAGCAGCAAATGAGGTAATTTGCATACCATGACACTGTCTATGCAAGAGTAGCTTTAGAAGCTCTCGTGTATGCCCCTGCCGGCTTTTGCTGAATCACTCGGAAGACATATTGCCTGTTTGACATCTTACTCTACAACTCCGTGCAAGCTTTCGTAAATCTGGCCCATTGAATTTGGGCAACAGAAGTTGATTTATTCACATTGTACAGTTGCTTGATATGTTTCCTGCACTGATAAAAAGTGTTTCTTACAAAAGATCACAAGAGTATTACAGTGCTTGTGAATTTCTCAGTTGCATTGTAAAGTTTTCAAATGTTTCTTAATTGACAAATGATGGCACATGACTGTAGCATTCCTACCTTTATCGATAAAGTACCAAGTGACTACTTTAGCATTTTCACCTTTACCAATTTCAAAGCAAATGATTTTAGCATTTTTGCCCTTACCAATTCCACAAGCATAGCGAGTAATAATCAGTGACTTTAGCATTTTTGCCTTTGCCAATTACGAAAGTAAATGATTTCATCATTTCCGCCTTTATCAATCGAATATTTCATAAAAGAACATCACAAAAGTCTGAGAAATTATTCTGGAAAGTTCCTTAATGTATCAAAAAATTTAAAAAGCTGTTCCAGAAAGTTTTGTAAAGCATTGATAGCTCTAAAAGGCTATTTCTCAAAGCACAATAAAGCACTGAAAAATCTCAAAAGCTATTTCACAAAGCACAGTAAAGCATTGAGATATCTAAAAAGCTATTTTTCAAAGTACAGTAAAGCATCAAGAAATTGAAAAACTATTTTGCAAAGTGCAATAAAGCATTGAAAAGTCTCAGAAGATTATTTTGCAAAGTCCAGTTATTTGAAATTACTACGAGGTTGTTTATTCACACAATTCCAATAAGCTCAAAGAGAGAAAGTATAAGTACAGAGCACAAAAGCATTGAACAAATTGGGTTTATGCCAATTACTTATGCACATGTGTGTGTAAATATTCATACGTATTTGCAAGACCCTTCGCTGGTATGTGTTAATATGGCAGACGGATTTCGAAAACCTCAACCACTTGTATTTGATAAGAATATTGCAGAGAACTGGAGAATATTTGAACAAGAGTATGATATTTTCATACAAGCAGGTTTTGCAGATAAAGAGGTATGTGCCAAGGCATTTATTCTGCTAAATCAAGCAGGCTCAGAGGCCATAGAAAGAGAAAGTTCATTTGTATATGCACCGGCAGTGTATGAAGGGGAGGGTGCAGACTGCCATATTGTTGTACAAGCTGAATCAAGGGAAGACCCCGAGTGTTTGAAGTCTAAGTTCAGAGAGATGCGTAACTCCCAGATAAACATTACATTAGAGAGGCATTTGTTTTACATGAGATCAGAAACCACGGTAAACATTTGCAGCTTATATAACTGACTTGAGAAACAAAGCTAAAACATGTCGGTTTGGTGATTTGAAAGATGAGCTGATAAAGGACAGACTTGTGTGTGGTATTAATAGTGCTGCAGTGAGAACGATTTAAGTTTGTGACAGTGATTTGACATTAAGCAAAGAAATAAGAGATTTGTGAGATCCATGAGGTGACAGAAAGACATATGAACATGCTTGCGAGTGACAAAAGCATGGTTTCAGTAAGCTCCAGAGCAAACGTAGATACTATGCAACATGTGGGAAGCAAAAACAGGCCTAAGCAATGGGAGCCACAGGGTTTCAAAAGAAGATACAAAGCTTTCCAGAAAGTTCCAGAAAAAGTGCAGGCTCCACCAACAGCTCAGTGTAACACAAATGTGAGTCAGCAAAATCCAAGTTTAGCCAGGGGCGGCTCATCCTATCGGACTGCCGGACTGCAGCCCCCCCACCTAGAAAATAAAACAAAAAAAATCTGTGAAACAAAAAATTTATGACTGCCTTACCAGCAGTCTGGATAGGGACAAACAGGTACCCAGCAATCATTGCTGTGAGATACCAGGATTCTGTGCGGTGACAACCGCACCACACAGAGGAGCTCCGGACTGCTTCAGCCGCAGTCAGAGCCAATAAGAGGACTGAGGTGCTCTCGCAGGACTTGCGAGACTTAGTGCATGCGCGGGAGTACTGATCGAGCGTTTGGTGAAGGAGGAGCATGCAGGATTTAGTAGCAGCAGCATGCAGGAGTTTACTTGGTCAATCCTGGATTGGATGTACCGGCCTGGTCGTACACAGGAGGAATAGGTGGTTGCTGGATTAGGTCGTGCAGGAGAGCGAGCTGATTGCTGGGCTGGTAGTAGTGTGTGCGGCCAGGTCGTATGCAGGAGGATTTAGTAGCTGATTAGCCGGGTCGTATGCAGGAGGATTTAGTAGGTGGTCGCTGGCTTGGGTCGTGCAGGAGAGCTGATCGCTGGGCTGGTAGAAGTGTGTGCGGCCGGGTAGTAGCTGATCTGGTGATCGCTGGGCTCGTGTGAATGAAAGAGACAGAAGAAGGGACTGTGTGTGTGTGTGTGTGTGTGTGTGTGTGTGTGTGTGTGTGTGTGTGTGTGTGTGTGTGTGTGTGTGTGTGTGTGTGTGTGTGTATGTGTGTGTGTGTGTGTGTGAGAAAGAGACAGAAGAAGGGACTGTGTGTGTGTGTCTGGTGTGTGTGTGTGTGTGTGTTTCTGTGTGTGTGTTTCTGTGTGTGTGTGTTTCTGTGTGTGCGTGTGTTATGTGTGTGAGAGAGAGAGAGAAAGCGAGAGGCAGAGAACAAGTGTCAGTGCCATTTATTCTTAACTTCTTTGCTAAAAAATGAGGACAAAGCCAACAATAAGCGGATGCCAACATAAACACAAAATCAGGGACAATTTTAAATATCACCTTTTACTTGAAAACCTAATAGAACAATAGCCTTTACATTAGCATACTTTTTCTCTACAAAAAGAAACATGAAAATCAAACAATTTTTTTTCCACAGAAAACAGTGAAATGATGATGCAAAAATAACTCAGCATTCTACAAAATCAAGAAGAGTTGAGAAGTAAGGTAGGATGGGGGAAAATCTGTGTTGCTTTGCAATACATGTATTGTTTTACATTCATTGGATCACGGTGAAGCATCTATGGGGCAGACAGTCAACAAAGTGGCTGTAACTGCTTGGCACTTTATGTGTGTGTGTGTGTGTGTGTGTGTGTGTGTGTGTGTGTGTGTGTGTGTGTGTGTGTGTGTCTGTGTGTGTGTGTGTGTGAAGTTAAAGGAATAAGCATCTCAACAGATATATAGCAGATTATTTTTAAGTCTGACATACATACTTTGCATGTTGTAACACTTTCTCTACAACACTGTATTTAAAGTCATGGGATATACATTCAAAGTGCTGAGGTTTCCTTTTACAACTTAAACAAGATGCTGCACATTTAACTAGCTTTAGAAAATCTGTGGAAATTCAAATCAATACCCTGTAGTAGAACAGATGTTCTCCAGCAGGATATTACTGTATAAGGAGAACTTGGAGTCAAATCCTTGGTTTCAAGATGGCATATTAAGCTGCTGTGAAGCATGGACAGAAAAAAAGAAATGGGTGAAATATTGCTTCTGCTCATTAAAGCAAACTGTTAGTGTTTAGTGAGTGTCAGTTAAAAGAAAAAAAAAGAAAAGAAAAAGAACAAAAATATGAAGGGGCTGCTATTGATATTTGACATTCCTCCCTTGATATCTGTGGCACGTAATGAAGCCACTTTTTACTAGTGTGGGAAAATAAATTAAAACTAATGCAGTAAACTACATTAGAAGTGTGTGTGTGTGTGTGTGTGTGTGTGTGTGTGTGTGTGTGTGTGTGTAAGAAAGAGACAGAAGAAAGGGAGTGTGTGTGTGTGTGTGTGTGTGTGTGTTAAAGAAAGAGACAGAAGTAGGGACTGTGTGTGTATGTAAAATGCCCCAGTTACTATATACTGGTGGCTAGAGAACAAATGATGTTGGGTAGAGATACTCAGGCTTGAACCCTGTACATTGTATGCAGGTGTTAAGGACCTGAATTCCCTACCCACCACCATTTGTAAAAAAATTGCAGATTTTTGCCTCCTATTTGATTTGATCTGTTCCTCATAATATCTGTGGTTTCTAAATGTTGCAATGCTTGATATTTGATGGTGCAGTGGTAGTATTGTTGCTTTATGACTGCAGGTTCTTGGGTTTGATTCTTGGCTAGGGTGCCTTCTTGTGGGGTCTGCATCTTCTCCCTTTGTTTGTGTGGGTTTGCTTTTGTGTCCTCCCATGTTATAAAGACATGTCTGCATTATTTCTTCCTGAGTCTCTGCTGAAAATTGTTCCAAGTCAGATTGTCCAGATTAACAAATGTTAAATAAAATTGACAGGCATTTGAATTTCCGACTTCATATTTTTCAGAAAATACATAGTAACACGACCTTTTATTCTAGCAATTTTCTAAGTTTATAAGATTAATATTTGACATTTGTCCTTATTTTTGGGACTGTATTGCCCCATTATTGGCTTTGTCCAGTTTTTTGTGCTAAGGTTGACAACTATGGCAAGAACTGAATTCACTGAATATGTCTGAGGGCTGTATTCCCTCATTACTGGGTTTGTCCAGGTGTTTTGTGCTAAGAGGTTGACAGCTATGGTGAGAACTGAATTCATTAAATGATAGCCATTTACGTTTCAGTCTTCCTCTCTTTCACAAAGCAGCTGATATGGCGTAGCAGTATGTTGCTCTGACTGTTTTGCACAGGGACCTTGGCAGTAAAATGTATGGTGGTAACACAGCATTTGTCTTTCACAAAGCAGGTGATTTGGCATAGTGGTATGTTGCTCTGACTCTTTTGCACAGGGACCTTGGCAGTAAAATGTATGGTGGTGACACAGCACTTTCTACAACTTTCCAAGATTATACAAGCAATGTTTAATGTGTTCCTGGTTTTTGGCCTTTTGAGCCCCCCCCCCCCCAATAAATTTGGCTTTTTCCAGATTTCTTGTGCTGCAAAGTTGAGATGCAGTTGAGTATTGAATAGATTTTACAAGGAGCTGAGAGCTGCAGGGGAAGAGAAGTTTAGTGCTGCTTATGGAAAATCAGCTTACAATGTTAATAGCACAACAGGTTGTGCACTTGCGTTTGATGCAGAAGGTTGTTGGTTCTACTCCCACAGGGGGTGAATGCTGCTGTACTGAAAAATTTGATATTAACTATGAGCCTGTTATCTGTTTGCCATCCATTTCCTATTGCAGTATTACTAGCTTATCACTTTTAATGTAATATAGGCAATGTATTCCTCAGGGGCATCAGACACTTTATTTTTCGATGAAACCATGAAATATAAAGGTTTTTGCTAGCAGCAACCTCTTCATTAGTTACAGATTTATTTAATGTGGAATTATTTAGATGACTTTTTTACTTCAGAGATTGTGCATATTTACTGATAATGGTGGACTGTAGAATTGTGCATATTTACTGATAATGGTGGACTGTAGAAGTTTGAGTAGACTTTGATGAAGGAAATGTTCTGAATTGGGCAGTTTTGTCATTATTGGTGCATGCATTTTGTTTCATTGTTTACTGGAAAAATGTTCAAAACAATAGGAAGGTGTATCAAAGAGCATATGTATGTTTCATATGCAAGGGGCCTATGATTTGAAAACAGCCCAGAATTAATCTTTATCTGCCACTGGTAAAATGTATTTTCTTTGAATGTGGGTTTCAATGCTGTTTCAATGAATGTGAGTTTCAAGGGCAGAGATAATGCTAAGTTTGTTTAGCAGATGGCTTGGTGTTTGTGCTGTAAAATGCAAAATAAAACTTTCAAATGAAGTCCAAATCATCATAGAAGTAAATCAGTATGCACATTAGTGTTTATGGTAAATGGAGTGAAATAGCCAAGTAATGGGATCATTGGAATGGCTGCAGGAGGAGGCTCCATTTGACCATGATTTTGTGAGGGGGAAGGGAGGCAAACTTAGACAGCCCCAGCTGAACTATACCTCCCAACTGTCCAGATTTTCAAAGAATGAATAGATTTTTGCTTCTTATTTTTGGTTTGTTCCTCATAAAATTTGTGGCAAATCATTTAGGAATTAAGTCACTAAATAATGACACACTGAGTTTCAGACTTCATAACCAATGCATGCTAAAGTAAAACTTGTTGTTCTATCAACTGTCTCAGTTTATACAAGAGCAATTTTTAGTACTGTTTATATGTTCCTCCAATATATTTGGCCTTGTCCAGATTTACTGCATTAACAGGTTGAGTGGTACATGCAAATTGCTTTATAGAATTAGGCATAGCCAGACCTCTCAACTGTCCCTGATTTTGGCTCAAAATGTTGCTCTTCCCCTAATAATCCCTCCTCAAAATAGCAATTTTGGAAGAAAACATGGAGGGTTTACAATTAAGAAATAACTGTAATCATAGTTATAGATTACTTTTATTTCAGAAATGCATGTAGATTATTTTATTTTGTCAGCTGCTCAAGTTAGCAGTACTAATATTAAAGTGTCCCTTCTTTGACAGGTTCCCAGCTGTATTGTGTGGCTATTTTATATTTTTACATCACATTTTTGGTCCATTTTTCATAAAATTGTGTTTTTTTGACAAATTAGTGACAAATCATTAAAGACTGAAGTTAGAAAATAATGACAGACATTTGAGTTTCAGATTTCATACCATTCAGAAAATTCATACTAATGCAAGACCTATTCTACTATCTTTCTAAGTTTATAAGAGCAATATTTTTAAAAAATTGTCCTTGTTTTTGAGCCTTTGTCCCACTTCTTTGTATGGCTTTATCCAGATTTCTTGCTCTGAGGTTGAGAGGTATGACAAATGTGTTAGGGTCATCACAGTCAGCCAGAGACATTTCAAATTGTGACATACTTGTTGCACCCCACTCCCCCATGTAGTGACTCTGGATGTGTCGAAGCAAGGCAAGGAGTAGTTATGCAGTGTAAATGTGCAGGGTATCCCCCCATCCAAGGTAGACACAAGTACAGGAGTGGCTTTTCATCTGTCCTTGATTTTTGCAGAATGGTCTGGTTTCTGTCATATTTTTTGTACTGTTGATTTATGCTTATTACTCAAAGTGCCTGTTGCTCTGTGTTTAAGTAGCAATACTTTAATGACCATCAGTTAAGCTTGGCTGAGATTGTAAGATGCAAGTAAGCTTTAATAAGCATACTGTTAAAGAATTGCCAACATTGAAAGCCTTTCTGTTGTTGATATGTAGAGAATACTTAACTAGATAATGTATAAGCCTTGGGTATTGAAATGCATATGACAGTATTTGTAATAAAGGACAGGATTACATTATTTTAAGAAGCTCATTACATTTGGAGACTTCCAGTCATCTCTGCAGGCTTTACCCGTAAACTAAACAGAATGCCAATTGTGTGGTCCATAACCTGTACAGTAATCCTTTTAAGCAATGTATCTTGAGCTTATTTCTTGTTTGCTTTTCATTTTTTATTTGATCATGTTTTCCCCATGAAACAAGTAGATAGTTGTCAGGCAGCAGGTCTTTTTTTGGATAAGGAACATTTTTACAAGTGGGGACATCAGAGATTTCTACTTTCAGCATGTTACTTGGTACTTTAATAAAGCTGAATATAAATTATAATTAGAACTGCAGTGCAAGAAGTGGTTTGAGCTGAGTGCTGCTTGTTTTTCTTATACTTGATTTTGACTGGCATTCCATTAATGTATTTAAAAAAGTAATTTATTTTTTCATGCCTCACAACCTTTTTGTCTCCATCTAGATATTAAGTAAGCTGTCATGCAGCCAATGCATTGAAATATTTTTATTCTTCGACACTTCATTTTGTCTTGATTAGACTCTCATAATGACGGTTTGGCACCCACGGCAGTGTATTTAGTTAGTTTTTTGTGGTTTTGAGCTTAGCTCCCCCGCCCTTTCTAGTTGGCCACACCCCTTCCCATTGACCCCACCCATTCAGCTGTCTCCTGCAGCCCCCATTTGATTTGAAGTCACCAGCCGCCACTGAGTTTAGCTTTATTGTTAACTGTCACAATTGTGGTGCAAATCATGCGTCTAAAAGAGAGAAGTGTTTAGCATATGGTCAGCAATGCCACAAGTGTAAAAAATGGAACTGTTGCCTTTTGCATGCCTAAGTGGTCTGGAGAGAAAGGAAATGTTGATCTTTTCCTTAGTGTTTTCAATGTGGTTATGGAAGTTAAATTATTGGTCTAGCCAGAAACCATGATATTTAAAGAACATTGTTATTTCTATTGGAGTACTATTTAGATCTGCAATGGTGAGATTTTTAGATTTTTTTCAGCTTTTATGAACTTCCAAATATCACAACACTACTATAACCTCCAAATTCAAACTCCTGCTCGAGGAAGACCTAAATAACAAGTGGCTTTGCATCTGCTCTAACCCTGGGTTATCTACACTCCATCTTAACTATACTCACACTCCCGCTGTATAGCTCCCACTTAACCCCCTAACCTAAACGGGTCTATATTGGAACATTGAATGTTTAACATGTCGAATCACTGTTGAACTATTAAAACATTGAATGTTCCACAAAAAAATTAAAACAAAAAAAAAAAAAAAATGGTGTAGGCAGGGGGTCAATCCCCCCTGCACCCACCACGTGGGAGGCTGCACCCCAACACCCCTCGCTACTTAAATATACCAACTCTGAAGCCACACTACATTGAAGCAAATGGAAATCTCCCCTTATGGAAATTTCCGTTTACTTCTTCGCTGTTCTGCAGTTTCGCTATTCTCATGCCGACAACGACAGATTCAACATTGTCGGCTTTCAAGAATTCAATATAGACCCACCTAAATATCCCCAGTATTCCCAAACACCATTCAGTTGCATCTAGTATTACATCTATACAGACTATTTTGTTCAGTTTAACTATGCCTCGTAAGTAATGCTTGCTTAAGTACATACCAAAGGGAGCATTGTACTCAATAATGGGTCTGATGAATGCCAAATACAGTGGAACAATGACTTCCTTGGAATTAGAACCCATATTGTGTTTATAAGTTGTGCAACATAGAAGATAGTCAAAAGCTAGATTGCAGTCTATGTGTATCCTCAAGTCTCTGACTACTGGGTCATCTCTTAGGATTGTGTTGTCAATATGACAGTTACTAGGGGTGGATGACTTCCTGAAGGATACTATTATGAATTTCTTGGCATTTAGTTTTAGTCTGTGGATCTGATACCAGTTGCTTGTCTGTATTAGCCTATCCTGGAGAATGTTTCTGTCATTGGGGGGATTCAATGACAGCTCCTAATTTGTACTCATCTGCCAGTTTGGTTAGCCAGAGGCCACTGGCATTGACCTTGACTTCATAGAAGTTAATGCCAAAAAGGAGCAGTCCCAGGAGTGATCCCTGAGGGACTCTGCTTCTGACTGGCCTCTTTGTAGAGGTGGACTATCCAGCTGGTCCTCCCTGTCATTCAGCTGGCTATCCACTGGGTGATATAAGAGTTTGTACCTAATCTCTTGAGTTTGTCAACAATACCTGAGTGGAGTACTGTGCTAAATGCCTTGAGCAAGTCAAGGTAGGCAGTGTGAACCATTTTGCCCTCGTCTGTTGCATGACCTGCCCTTGACAAAACCAAATTGGATTGGATCCAGTGTCTTGAGGTTTCCAGTGTTATTACTGATCATTTTCTTGATAATTCTTTCCATGACTTTGCATATCAGACTGTTCTCCATTAGCCTGTTTGGAGGTTACAGTTAAACAACAATTCCAAAGGGCCTGATAGGTCATGTTTCATGTTTTTATAAGGCATCCTGGGATATTGTCTGGCACCACTGATGCAGTGTTTTGGCCTTAGAGGGACCATTAAGGACCTGTTCATTAGTTATAGCAAGGGGAGTTATATTTGATGGATTCAGTTAAATATTGAAGAATGCCAAACGTTTTCAGAATTATCCTCTTAAGGCCTAACATTTTAAAAGTAGTTAGTCACTTGCTGTTCTCTGTCTAAATATGTCTGACCTCTGTCTGCATTTCATTTTGAATTGCAGTTATTCATTTAAGGTTTGGTAACTTCCATTATTTTAATCTCTACTCTTATATTGCATTTTGTTTTAATTTAGTTTTCTGTTCTTTTTGGAGTTTTAAGAGGTCTTGGCTCAGGTCAGTTAGAAAATAATTCTTTTCCAGACAGTGAATAAAATCCAGCTAATTAGTGTGAGGAAATGATAAATAGCTTTCCACATTTAACTACAAATATTTAGTGGCATCTTTAGCTGCAGTGCTGCTGTGTCACTTGCTGTTTTCTCCCCAAGTATTGCTGATTTCTGTTAAACAGTAAGTGTCCCAGCGATTCTTGACATGCGATTTCTTTGTTGTCCCACTGCGGGTATAGTGTGTCACCTCCTTTTTACTTTACCTTGTCATATGTCTTCTGGTAGACAGAATGTTCTGTCCATGTCCAGTGTACTTTTTTATGCTTTTAGAAAACAATCCTCGGTCACGCCATCCTGAATGCCTTATCAAGTTGAACTACATGTTTGGACAGTACATTCCGTTAAATATTAAAGAATGTCCGGCATTTTCAGAAGTATCCTCTCTCAGCCTGACATTTTAAAAGCAGTTTGTGACTTGCTGTTCTCTGCCTAAGTATTGCTGATGTCTGTATGCATTTGATTTTGGACTGGAGTTATTAATTTCAGGTGTGGTTACTTCCATTTTTTTATCTTTACTCATATTGCATTTTGTTTTTTGTTCATTTGGAGCTTTACGAAGTCTTGGCTAGTGTCAGTTAGAAAATAATTATTTTGCAGGCAGTGAATAAAATCCAGCTAATTAGTGTGAGGAGCTGAGAAATAACATTTCTCATTTAACTACAAGTATTTATTGGCATCTTTAGCTGTAGTGCTGTGTGACTTGCTGTTCCCTGCCTAACTATTGATGATCTCTGTCAGTATTTGATTTTCCCACCCAGCCACCCTACTCCTGTTGTGCTTTTAAACTTTGTGGCTTTTGAGTTGCCCTCCCCCTACTATAAATCTAACTTTGTACACTCCTTCCAGTCTCTTCTCTTCAGCTCAATGTATTGATAACTAACTGAGAACTTAACTTGGAAGTCCCCAGTCTCTTAAACTTAAATTATCTTCTGTTATCTACCTTCCTGCTTACTAAAAAAATCAAATAAACAATTGCACTGTATTCAGCTGCTTTTACTGTATTTGTGCTTCTTCCTAAATAATAAATTCAGCTTTTTGCTGCACGTTCTTAAAAGTGCTGAGTTGCATTTAATCTGCTGCATTTATTGTTGCTTGTTAGTAGCCTGATTACATTGTAATTGTTATTCTAAGTCTCTTAGTTCTGATTTAAGCACTTAGGCTCCAAACTAGTTATCTTACATTAGGAAGGTTTGTAGTCACTCTTGTGGGAGAAGAGGTAGCTTACACCTTTCTGAGTTGTGAATTGCTGTTTGAAGGCATATTATGTCTATTATTTTAAAAGTGTCTTTGTTTTTTGTTTAAACACTTGGGCTCCAAACATTAAGAATGTTTGTGGTTTACATTCTTGTGGGAGGAGATGTTGGCCTCCACTCGTCTGAGCAGGGAATTGCTGGTGAAGGCTTATTATGCCTGTTATTGTACATGTCTTTGTTCTAGTTTAAGCACTTGGGTTCATATTGGTTATTTTACATTAGGAAGGTTTGTGGTCTACACTCTTGTAGCAGGACTGGATAACACACACTATTGGGAATTCTTACTGTAAGTCTTATGGTGTGTTTATTTGATTTGCTAGAAGGCTAGTTTGTACTTGGTGACATTTGGTGACCACACTACTTTAGAACAGGAGTGCTGCTGTTTTTTATTAACTCTACAAAAACTAACACATACTTTACCATATCCACTGTTTCAGTACTTGTGTTTCACATTGTTTTTGTCACAGCCGCATTAATTGAGTGCTTTTGTGTTGAATATTTGTAGGCTTTTTTTTACTTTTTTTACAGTCTTCTGTGGTGATGGTGCTGTGGTAGCGTTGTCACCTCACAGTAAGACATTGTCTTGTTCGATTCTCAGCTAGAGCGTCTTCTGTGTGGAGACATGCATAAATGGGCGTACCTTCGTTGAAGGTTGTGTGTCAGGGCCTGCAACCCGGCACGTAAAAATCTACTGCCAATCATTAGTGGACCGGAGTTCCGCTGTGGCGACCCCTAACCGGGAAAAGCCGAAAGACACAACAAGAACAACAACTTAGAACTGCCTTGATAGAACTTTAGTGAGAGTCGGGGAACATGAATCATTTTCTGTCCATGGATTGTGTAAAGGAAAGCAGTGTGGGCTGCTTTTGATTAGCCACAGGATACTGTTTTTGTTTTTATCAAATCTCCTCTGCTAGTTAAGCATCACATTTACACAACGCATGGTACATAACCTATGGGCAAGCTCACATTACCATACCCACATTTTCTGAACTTGTTTTTTGCATTGTTTTGAGTATTTTTGTATTGAATATCTAAACTTTCTGACTTTTTCACAGTCTTTAGTTACAAGTGCTGCTCTTCATGCAACAGCACCTAGAAGTGATCTGTATAGATACCGATATCTCAGTGTAATTCTCCCTTGTAATCTGTGTAGATGCCAAACACTCACATTGTATGTCTCCCTTAAAATAACCTAGACAGATGTTTTAGCTACATAGCAACTAGTTTGTTCATAGATGAGCACCAACCATCAAACTCCTAGTGTTACTGACCTATTCAATATTTAAATCTCCATCACTCTTCCTAGTAGATCAACAGCCATGGATATGTACTTCATGACTCTCTCTGTGGCCAGTTTGGTTGAGATGGGTATTCTAAGGCATTGTAGCAATTGCCTGATGTACACTGATAACCCACTTATTCTTAATAAAATAGATAAAGTATTCAAGAGGTGTAAATAAACTTTAACACTGCAGGCAAAACTCTCTCATACAACCAAAACTAATCCTGTAGGGGTTGTCAGTAACACTTGCACCGTGCCAACTGCACAGGTTAAAGTCCTTACACATAAAACTACTTATGCTGAGGCACTTAGGTAACCTTCCTAAAACACTAAAACCTCCAGCGCAGCACAATGAAAAAAAGAGTTATCTGCTATCACATAAACACTCCATTAAAACACCACCCACAACTACATACAATAATACTGTATTGAATGGCTCTACTGCTAAGCCCTTAAGAAAAATCAGTCCACAACCAGATTTCCTGGTCATTGGTGATTTTCTAGTGAGGTGCACTGATGTTCCTCTCACCAGACAGAGTAAGGAGCATCAAGGTTAGCTACCTTTCTGGGGATAAGATCCAGCAAGTCACACAGGCACTCAGGTCATTGAACCACAGCTACCAGTGTGACTCTGCTGTAGTCCATGTGAGTGTTAATTACATGAGCCATACCTCCCTTGACTATATGAAGCAAGACATGACAGACCTCGTGGATTATGTGTCTCAGGCAGGTATGAGTCTAAGACTGTGCAACATAGTACCTTTTCCAAGGATGATGCCACATTACTAACAGAAAATTATCGATTTTAACAACCGGCTTAACTTCTGGTGTTCATCGAAGGGGTAAAATATTTGATGGCCTGTGAGGGCATGGTTGACAGACCAAGCTGCTTTGCCAGGGATGGTCTGCACTGTAGGCTTTTGGATATTGGTGAAGACCTTAGTGGCTTTTTTAGCCAATGCTAAACTAACAAACC